>NW_018743574.1:7850886-8450886 GCF_001683475.1 Chenopodium quinoa | reverse complement strand
CTATACTAGGAGTTTGGTGAAGGATGGCACGATGTGTTTGAGGAAGATTGTTGGTTCAAAGAATCCGGCGGATATGCTCACTAGCTGTTTCTAGTGACAAATTGAGGTTGTGTAGGACCTCAATTGGACTCCATCATTAATTTGAAGGAGTGTTGTGCTATGGTGAAATTGTTTTGATGAATGTATTAAGTGTTCTTGAGGAAGGAGTGTGTATGTGGTAGTCTATGGTGCATGTTTGATCCTATCTCTAAGTGGGAGATTGTTAGGATTAGTGTGGAGATAGATAAATACATGGAGACATAAGGAGATTGCATAGAAGCTGCCTTATTGTTAAGGTTCGACCAAACTTGTGAAAAGTTCGGTCGAACCCGGTTTTAAGTCAGTAGGTGCACCAGTTTACATTTCTAGAGGAGGAGTGACCAAACCCAAGGAGGTTCGACCGAACCACCCCAGGTTCGACCGAACTCTGGGTAGGTTCGGCCGAACCTCCCTGCTCCCTATTTCGTCGCTTCGTTTTCGGCTTGTGCGATTTGCTTTAATCTTAGCCGTTGGATTGTATTTTCTACCTAGACTATATATACCTTTTCTAAGCCTCTTTGTTGATTATTCACAAACATTTAAAACACATAGAGAGGTTTTGAGAGGGTTTGTGAGGAGCATTTGAATTCTATACAATTCATGCTTGTAATTCTTGAGTTCATTCATCATCAATATTACTCCATAGTGCAAGGGTGGGTTTTTTCTCCCGGTTCTCGGGTTTTCCCACGGTAACATTGTCTTCCTTTTACTTGCTTTAATTCCTTCAAAGTTGTTCTTGATTGTTATGCTTGTTTGTTCATTGCTATTGTGGGTTGATTGCAAGTTAGTTGAACACTTTAATCCTTACATGGGGGGCATGTTTATAGACTATGATTGCTTATACTGTATAAAATGGCATGTGAAATTGTGAATAGCTTCTTCCTTCTCTATAGTTCTATAATTTAGGCCTGCCTGAAATTAGAGGTGGAACCAAAAGATCCATGGCTACAAGGGACCGTGGCCCCACGAATAATATTATCCTTTTACTACTCTATAAATTTGTATTAGAAATATTCATATTATTTATAGTAATATATTTTCTTTATCTCATCAAAAAAATAAAAAATTATTAGAAATCCTCAAATCCCTAGTAAAAATTTCTTAGCTATGTGCTACTAATTGCATTTTTTGTTTTGAGGAAAATGCTACTAATTGCATTGTTGTCTTTATAATCATCACTCTAGGTTATACATACTATGTCCTCCATACCATGTTCTTTTCCATTTGAATTTTACTAACATGAATTTATTATAGTTGAGAACTGAGCTTAAATATCAATTATTGATCTTGAACTTGTTGAAACTAATTACTATATGATGAACAATATAATTTGGCAATTATTATATAAATTAAGATTTGTTTCTATAAGTTAATTAATTATATACAGTAATTAAGTTTATTCAGTTGAAGAGAACACATCCTAATTTAAACTCTAGATAGGCAATCAAAGTTGAGCGCTATGAAAACCGAAAAGTTAAATTATGATGGAATAACCACTTACAAATTAGCAAAAATATGGATGAGGTAAAAGCAAAGATTTAACTAACCATATACCAAGAACTCCATGTCTTTGATTAGTGTAAAATGACTTTACCAGGCCAGTTTCAAAGTAATTACTGACTTTAATTGCCAAATATTATCATATTCAGAGCAAGCATGAACACAAAATTAAAGAGTCAAATATTTCATTTTAGCAGTCCACAAAAGAAAGCTGTTCTTCGATTGCATGCATGCATTATGCATGCTCATGAAGTTTAAATTTGAGTTTTTATTATTCCAGCTTTATACAGTGCATGCTAAAAAAAAACCAAAAAAACAGACGATTAAATTTACAAATTAAAGTCTTTCCCCTTTTATATCTTATTAACTTTTTAAATTTCTTTCATTATTCTTTAATTTAATATTTATTTATAATTTTATACCTTTATGAATGAAGACATCAAGTTTGATGAATGGATCACTAACGGGAACAAAAAGAGCCGCCGGGAGTTCAAGTAGTAGTAATCAGTCAAAGGCATCAACATCCAACAATCCAGTTGCTATTAAGAAATCTCAAGCCAAGGTTTCTTGCCCACCATTTAAGGTAATATAATTATAGCGTACATGTTTCTTGATGACATGATATATAGAAAATTTTGACAATTATCACCTTCTATTATGTCCATTTTAGCAATTACCACCTTCTATTTTTTTTTTACAAAAAATTACCACTTTCTATTTTAAAAAATATCAAAAGTTACCACCTTCTTGCCTCCCAACTACCACATGACATCATTTTGGGCCTATTCTTTACCTTACCTCCCTATTTCCGTCCCATTTCTCATTCCTATTTGGATTCTCATCTCCCCTTTCACTTTTTTTTCCCCCAAACCACCAATAATTGTTCGTCAATTTTAATTTGGAGGAGTGAATTGAAGTGTTTCTGATTTTTTGGGGGAAAAAAGTGAAAGGGGGGATGAGAATCGAATTAGGAATGAGAAATGTGAGGGAAATAGGGAGGGAAGGGAAAGAATGAGCCTAAAATGACGTCATGTGATAGTTGAGAGGTAAGAAGGTGGTAACTTTTGATGTTTTTGAAAATAGAAGGCGGTAATTTTTTTTAAAAAATAGAAGGTTGTAATTGCTAAAATAGACATAACAGAAGGTGGTAATTGTCAAAATTTTCTGATATATGTATTGATACTTCCTCTATTCTTTTAAGTGCGTCACTTTCAGTTTGACAGAGCAATTAGTAAAGTGGAGATTGGTAATTATAATGAATAAAGGGGATAATATTTAAAGAAAAATTAGTAAAATGATCATATTATTACTAATTACTAATCAAAGGATTATCAAGTAATTGGGGTGTTTCTTGCACCATTCTGGTAAGTTGTAAAATTAAATAATAATGTACAGTGATTAGATTTTTTTTTTTTTAAAAAAAAAAAAAAAGGAAAACGTATTTAAGATTAATGGACATATTGCGGGAATGACGATATACCTAGCTATAGAAAACAATACAACTCTTTTAGTAAAATTGTGTCACATCTTTTAATTATGAGAAAGTGGAGTTTTTTTTTTTTTTTTTTTTTTGAATAGATGAGAAAGTGGAGTTAGGTAAATAAAGATGTGACAATGAATATATTAGGATAGGAGAGGGGGTATTGATTAGGTATTTAGGTATCTAGACCATTTTTGTGCGGAGTACATATATTGTAATTTAACAACCATTTTTTAAAAAAAAAAAAAAAAAGAATTTAACCATCAAGTTTAGTGTCTGTTTTTTTAGTTTCAATGTATTGAAAACATAGGTGATAAGCTGATAATTAGAAGCGTCATATTATGTAACACAACTAGATTAATCTCATGTGTTGTTGCACGGTTTAAATATATATTTTTTATTTAAAATTGTTGTCAATATTCTTTATTCGAAAAAATATAATCATAATCTTATTTATTAATTTTGAAAGAAATATTGTAATTGTTTAGTTTTAGAACTTAGGACAAAATAAAATAGAGAAAAAAATGATGATGTCATAAATAGTTTTGGCGGGAAAAAATTTCATAAGAAATTGACAAGTGTCCTTTAATAATGTCAGCATGTTTTGTTTTAGTTTTAGTTAATAGATAGATTAGTAAAGATGCATTATTAGTTACTATAAGACTAGAATAGACCCGGTCTACAATAACTTATTGTAGACCCAACCTTCTAGTTTACCATACGAATGCGATTATATCATTCGAAATGTGATTATATTATTACAAAAGTGATTATATCATCTTGAAACTATTATGTAAATGTATCACTCAAAAAGTGAATTTATTATTATAAAAAGTATCAAATAGTAAATTACATCATTCAAAAGATGATTTTTAAATTTTATCATCCTAAAGAAAATTATATAATCTCATTAAATGGTTTAATATGAGATCAAAATATGACTCACAAAAAGATAATTATATCATCTAAAAAAGTAATTATATAATGTGATTATATTATTTGAAAGTGTCAAATTTTGGGTCTACAATAATTTATTGTAGACTGGGTCCATACAAGACCAATTGTATTAGTTATTATCACAGTATTATTTTGAAATTCGATCTCTTTCTGTTATAATCAAATCCAAAAAAAAAAAAAAAAAAAAAAAAAAAAAAAAAGCAGTGCGCCAATTATTAAACATCTAGCTAATTATATATACTATAATTAAGTTTGTCCTTTGATCTAACACTCCAATAATTTGGTAATTATGTATGTTAGGTTAGAAAGGAGAAACTAGGAGAGAGGATAGCAGCACTACACCAATTAGTTTCACCTTTCGGCAAGGTATGTTCAAGTTCCCACTTATGCTTTTTCTCTTCCTATAAATCAAGCCACGTACCACTATTTTTCTTTATTAATTGTGATTAATTATTTAAAGAGGGAATAATTAGAGAGATAATCAAGCATGTATTATACTAATGAGTTGCCCATACATACATACTTTTGTACGTACCGAATTATATTAATTAATTATATTTTACATTCTTGCTTTTTAGACGGATACAGCTTCTGTATTGACAGAGGCAATTGGATATATCCAATTTCTTCAAGATCAAATTCATGTAAGTTTTAATTATTATTATTATTATTATTATTATTATTATTATTATTATTATTATTATTATTATTATTATTATTATTATTATTATTATTATTATTATTATTATTATTATTATTATTATTATTATCATTATTATTATTATTATTATTATTATATATACTCCTTTAATTTATGTCAATTATACTATAATGTATATATTTTTCCTTCATTTTGGATTGATTCTCTAATTTACTGATATTTATGTATCTCTTTGTTCTTCGCAGACACTTTGCATGCCTCATGCTAAGCCTTCTCGTAGCAAGCCTACTAGACCCTTCGAAATGGTAATTAAACACTTTATTCATTAACCATTAAATTTAACCTAATTAAGTGTGACAAATTATTGACTTATAAGGTGAATTAAGCTCCACGGCGTGGTTCTTAAAAACATATACTTTGTACTCTGTACAAACTATTCTAATTAATAAGCGAACTGAGGATTTATATATGAGATCGAGTCCTATCTGCTTTATCTATAAGAAGAAAACTTTCACCTTTTGATAATTCAATTATTACTCCGTATAATCTAAACTATAAATTGAGGAACTTTTTCAAAATGTAATATAAGTTGTTAAGTTACTTTTATTGCAGACTATTTTTAAGTCTTTATAGGTTTCATGCACTACAAATAGGAAATTAAAAGCAACACTTCTATTTCCATACTATTAGTAAAATAAAAATAAAAAGGTTACTGATATATACTATGTTAGTGAAGCAAATTATGATTCAGTTAAGTTCGACAATTAAAAACAATATTTTGATAACCCAAAAAAAAAAAAAAAAAAAAAATTTGCTTGAATTGTGTTTATTTGGTTGATTGTAGGGGCTAGGAAGTGAAGAAGAGGGAAAAGAAGAAGAAAGAATAGAACTTCGAAGGAGAGGATTATGCCTTGTGCCATCCTCGTGGACATCATACCTCACGCCAACCCAATTGGATGCATCCAATCATCCTTCTTTTTTTTAGGTTTTTTTTCTTTTGTATTGTTAGGCATGTTTCCACTCATGGAATTAATGTAAGGAGAGCATAGATCAAGTATACTTTTATTATACTACCCCAAAACATAATAAAAACAATGTTTTTTTTTTCCTTTTTCTTTGTTGAGCCAATTAGGTTGTTCAACTTACCGGATAAAATAAACTATGAAAGTTATATATATATATATATATATATATATATATATATGTATATATATATATATATATATATATATATGTATATATATATATATATATATATATATATATATATAAATAACTTTTACGAATTATTAATTTATATTGTTTGACCTAACTGGCTAGTAGCTAAAAACAATAATTTCTAGTAATTTGTGATTTTTTCTATATTGATAATGATGGTTTGGTAGGTGAGAACATTTTCATGTATTCCATACTTGTTATTTTGTAACACGAAGTGGTGTTTAATTAAAAGTACTTGTATAAAGTTAGAAGTAACAATAATAGTGTTACATCACTAAATGGCATGCATGTTCTTTTGAGGAATTGTTTAATTCATCCCAATTTATCCATTTGAAGCTTTGAAGTTATATTAACTTGCTTGAATTTGTGGTCCCTAGATTTATTGATTATGACTTTTTCAAAATTAGTTTTTAGTTTTTGAAAAGTGTTTTATAAAAGCCTAGTGTTTGTCACACAAGCTACCAATTTTTCTTTAAATTTTACCATAATTTAAATTTGATTTTACTAATTCAATAGTTAGGTATGTCAAACTCTTATACCAAACGTATAAAATACCAGTATCAAGTTTTTAAAGTTTGAAAATTTTGATAGATAGCTATATATTATTTTCAGTAGTTTTTTTAAAAATAAATAATTACTCCTTAATATTAATAGTAACCTACGGAGTGCCACTATTTTTTAAAATCATCATTTGGGTTTGCACATTTGTCGAATTATAACTTTGAAAATCAATATCTTTAATTAAATATTATAAAATTTATTTAAAAAATTATAAAATAAGATTTTATGACTAATCCAACAACACATTGAGTAACGTTTATTTACTATACATTAGTAGAAAATTGAGTCAAAAGTAATATATAGATACTGCAACATCCCTAATGATACATTTTAAAAAAATGGAAAGAGTATAAATTATGCTTAACCTTAATTTTCTTACATGTTGCCACTTAGGATATGTTTAGTTCATATTATTTCATAAGTGACCAAATCAAAGTACACCAAGTCATATCATATTATACCTTTTATTTATTTAAATCAATTTGCAAAAATTATATATATATAAAAAAAAAAAATTCTTTTCTAAACTTCACACATTAAAATAAAGCTTATGATCGATATCTCATCAACACAATTTTTCCCTTTAAAAAGTTGTGTATAAGTTAAGATTAATGTTCAATCTTATCAAAAATAATAAATTTACTCCATGATTTGAAATAAGGGTAACTACAAGTTACAAGTTCATGTCCTAGATACACATATTGTTTATCACATGACATTTTCGTAAATAAATCAATAACTTTTTGAATAATTAATTAAGGCTTCTTTTTAAAATAAATCAGTTGAATTGAAATAAATCGAAATGAAGTGAACTTTAGGTAGCTTTAATATACTCTACGTCTCTACGTAATTCAAGAATCTCTTTGCCTCACCGAGTCAACGGCACGGGCAGCACCGACTAGGCTGCCACGGCCCGTAGCCATTCCAATGGTAAAAAAAAAAACCACTCGGGAGTCGGTAGTACTGAATTTTGATACATATCGCAAATCTTTGTTTCCAAGGCATTCCAATCTCTTCTGTTAATTTCTCCCGGTTTTTCTCCCCTCAAATACAAATACAAGTTACTTCTTCTGAAAGTGTCGTCTTCATCACAACATTTCCGTCTTCCATTTCCCTCTCTTACAAGTCTTCTCTTTCTCTCTCTTTCTTCTTCACTCCTCTCTCTTTCTCTTTCTCTTTCTCTTTCATTTTCTCTCTCCTCTTCTCATCTATCCTTCTCAAGTCCTCTCCACCGCACCGATCACTCCCTCAATCTCTCTCTCTCTTTCCTCAACCGCTGCAAAAATGGCGGCTCTTCAACCTCCAATCGTTTCCAGAATCACAGGAGGAGAGAGAAATCCTGCATATTTCACTACTTTCATGGCCAAACAACTCTGTGCTAATGTCATGTTCATCAATTCTCATTTTTCGGCGGTTTTGAAGACTAATTGCTGCACTAATTCTACCGCTGCTTCTGTTAGGGTTCGTAATTGTCCTCGTATTCGAACTTCTTCCAAAATTCGGTGTCGTTTTAGCTCGCCGAATGATGGTGATAGCATTACTGGTAATTTTGAAGCCGATGATGCTGATTACGTCAATTCTACTGTCCTCGAAGCTGGTATTGCTATTTTTCACTTACTATTCTTATTCTGAATCTTATATGTTGTTGTTGTTTCCTTGTGAATTTTGATTTCTGCTTGACTTTTTAGTTGAAAGTTTGACGGTTAGCTTCAAATTACGATAAAAAAATTGCGATGATATGAAATGTCCTGCAATATTCTCATTATTGATATGATCTGGTTTATTTGTGAATTGTGATGTCGTTAATTTCTGTAAATTCAACTGATGAAATTGAAATTGTGATTTCCTTTTAATTTTCAGATTTGGCTTGTATCACAGTCGTTTAATGTATTAACACACATATTTTATGTGAAGACAATTGCTTATTCGTTTTCCTTGCTTGGTTGGATTGCTGTTAGTTTCTCCTGTTGAAGTACTCATTCGAATTAGGCTTTGGCGTGTGTTGATGGTTTCGTGCTTGCTCCGGTTATGGTGATTGAAAACCAACATTCACGTGTTCCAATATAAAAAAGACTAGCTAAAATTTTAGAACGAGTAAATAGGATTAGTTATAAACGTATAATGCACATGGGGAGTGCATACTTGTGCATGTGAGCATGTGCTTGTATACTCATTTCGGGAGGAATTCTTGAAGTATTGAATCGTATCAAGTACGGTTTATGTTAACATAAGCAAATTTGTGTTGTAGATGACATGAGGAGTGATGAAAGGAATGTAATGTTCGATATGCTCGAAGCAAACATCAAGTATAAGGGCCTCTAATCCACTAATCAAGTGAATGCTGACCAAAATCTTTATTATAGAGAAGTAGTGCTCTTAAAAACCACATACATCATGGCCAGAAGTCAAGCTGGTCTATTGCTTGAAGCCTCAAATACTTAATCACCAAACAAGTGAACAATAGCAGAGACTCTTTTGTTTACTCAATTACTCCAGCTAAACCAGTAATGATACTATGATAGTTTCTATTGATCCATCTTCCCTTGACTCCAAAAATTCCTTTAGCAACCAAGTTTTAGGCACACGTTTAAATAAACCTCAAAGCTCTAAATGTTTATATACCTTTATGTTGATTAGTTATATGCTGATGGAGAAGGGGATTTTGTGAGAGAGTGAACCCATGGGCGTCATCACGAATTTCTTCGATACAATGATGCATATATTGCCCTAAGTGAGTAATTGGCTTCCTTTTGCCAAGCTGTAAGTAGCAATCATATATCCCTTTCTAAACTGTTCAATGTAGAGTGCCACTACCATTTCTCTAGAAGACTATAATGCTTATTTGTAGCACATCCGTTCTCTTTTGAATTCTAACTTATTTAGTGTTTGGACTGGAATGTCTGTAGTAAGATTGCCTATCATACCCAGCCTCATTTTGGTCTTTGCTAGTTTAAGCTGCCTATAGTCTTTTGAAAAATCCTACCCTTTTGTCTTCTTTCTTATAAGCTTGTACTATGCCCTTAAATAATCCCATTCATAACAGTCGGTTGACCCTGGCTTAGGTTTGTCACGTTTATCATTGATATGCGGTTTTTCTGTTCAGTTGAAGTGAAGAATGGATCAGATGGTTTTATGATCAAAATGAGGGATGGAAGATACTTAAGATGTGTATATAATCATCCCAAAGGGGGGTATCCACCTGACTACATTTCACACCCTGCTATTGTGCTGAAGCTGGACGATGGAAGCAATATTTTACTCCCAATTATTGTTTGTAAGTTTATCAAAACAAAATTGTTTGTCAATAAAAACTAAGGAAGCTCTTTTAAATAAATTATACTATTGCACCTTTGGATAATTTGTGACTTTGAATCTGTTACACTCTTAATTCAGTGGAGATGCCTAGTGCTTTGTTGATGGCTGCGCTTCACAATGTTGAGATGGTACATTGTTCCTTCTTGTTTAATGAGTTTTATTGCCCTTTTCCTTTTGGCCTCTGTCTTTTAATATGCACTTTTAATTTAGCGTATTAACTAATGTACCTTAAATTGCTAGGCTAGGCCAACTATGTACCAAATAGTGAAGGAAATGATAGAAACAATGGGATACATGGTAATTTTTTCTCCAAAATTCTTTTCTTACTTTTGAGGCTTCCAAGTGTTATGTATTTCTTTTGATTGATGCCTTGTGCACAATCATTATTGATGAATTTCATCCAATTGTCTATTGAAGGTGAAATATGTTCGACTTACCAAGAGGGTGCAAGAAGCTTATTTTGCAGAACTTTGTGTCATGAAAGTAAATTTATTGAGCTTGTTTTTATTTTATTTTTTGTTTTATGAATTTAATTTTTTCTTCTATTTTTGAGACTAATTAATTTGTTTTTGTCCCATAGATGGATTCTGAAACAGAGTCTCTTAGTTTTGATCTCCGACCTTCTGATGCCATCAACATTGCTGTAAGGTGCAAGGTATTATTTACAGTATTCTAAACTCTAATAGTCTAGGTTTAGTGAAGAATTGGCTCTGTTTTAAATTCTTGCTGGATTACTATGTATAGTCAATTAGTACAAAGATATTATCTGGAACTTGAACCTGTATGTGGCAGTGGTGGTGCTTATGCTTGACAATTTATCTATGTTTATTTCCAAGGAAGAAGGTACAATTTAAAATTTTCTTCTTTGTAACTGACTTGGCAATTGGTACAAGTCTTAGTAATTGTTGTAGCTTTTACAGCATATTTTCCTGGCACCCTGTTTTCTGGACTCTCTAAGTCATGAGACTTGTATGAATGGATGCTGTGTGATTTAGTTAACTGTTTTTTGTGCCTTTTCCAATGTTTGATATCTAAATTAAAGATCTCTTTTTTCAGGCCCCTATACAAGTTAACAAGTCTTTAGCACTCAAAGATGGTTTGAAAATTGTTGAGCCTACAAATCCAACATTGATACCTCCTCATCCTGATGGTTCTTTGCTATTGGAAATGGATAGGTAAATGGAAAGTTTTTGCATCACTTAAGTCAAAAATCTGTGATTGGCTCCTTAAAGCTGTTATTTATTCTACAGGTTGTATTTTTTTATTTTATTTTATTTTAAAAATACTTTATATATATATTTTTTAATTTTATTTTTTTAAGTGGGAGTGTGGGGACATGCAGACAAAGATAACAATACATTTTAGTGTGAAGGAGTTTGTTTGCTCCAATCTTTATATGAAAAATATCGAGTGTCAACTAAGATTTGTTCCCAAGTTGAAATTTTGGGTTATAAGGGGGGGGGGGGGTTCCATGTTTCTTGTAGATGTCCCTAATCTGGCTAGATTGAAAAACAAAGATTTCAAAGGAACAATATTTGCTTCCTTGTTTCTTCATAAGATTAAGGGACTTTTGTAGACTTAATGTACATGTTACTGGTTTGGGCCCTTTTGTTTTTGCTTTTTTTTTTCAGAATCTTATTTTCGTTTACAAGTAAATTGATGGTGTTAGATTTTTGAGTTTGCCATAATTATCTATTTTTTGATAGCAACAATAATATGATGCAGACCAGATGGGCAGCCCTGTCCCGAAAGTGAAGAATTTGTCCTTCTACGCAATATGTTGATTGCTGCTATTGAGGAGCGTTATCATGATGCAGGTAAGCTGAATGTTTTTTCTGATAATTGTGATTTTATTGCCCTTCCCTGTCTCTTTGGAGTTTTTCCGAAAATAGAACTATGTCCTATCCTTCAGGGGTATGGCTTGTTATCATGACAACATGCTCTTTTGTTGTTAAAAATTTGCAACAGACACTAAGAGTTTGATTAATTACAGGCATTAGATTATACGGTAACTTCAGTATATGTTTTTAGTGAAACACTTTGGGGAAGAAAGTTGTAGCAGAACCTGTGAAAAACTGAAAACCATTTTTTTTTCCCATGCCACTACCATATAAGTCCATCACTGGAAACATGCTGCAAGCCATTTGGCTTATTCCTCATTGTGAGGTTGTATAAAGGCCTTACTTCGGATTATTTATAGTGTTAGCTGTTTGTCTGAGATGTTTATAGTCACCTAAAAGGCTATTAGTAAGTTAGTATTAGCTCTGTTTTAAAGATCTTTGGCATAAATGTAAAATTGTCTTATTTGGCTATTAGCTGTTTTGGCTTGAACCCCAGCTTTTCTCCCAAATGATTAAACTACCATTTGATTGACCACATCAAAAAACTAAAAGCCAATAATTAAATTATTTGAAGCCATTTACAAAGTAAGCCCAGTATGTTTTTGAAGGGTTGAAGCAGCTAATAGGTTATACGAGTGACATGGCTGGATCTAAACTCTAAGTCCTAATTATTCCTGGATCTGTATTCTCCTGACTCTGGCAATAGATCTTTTGGCATTTCCATATATATTTATTTCATCTTTTATCTCAAAAAGGAGGTTAAAAGATTACTTGCTTCAGTTCTTGAAGCTTAGCATGGAGCTAACACAATATTGTGTCTAATTTGTACCTTTTTTAAGCTTTTAGTTATGGTCGACAGTTGTACTTGATGTCTTTGAAAAGAAATTTACGTAGCAGTGGAATCAACAAACTTAACATGTTCCTTAATAATTACGCAGTACTTCCTACCTACCTTCCCGTATTTAATGGGAAGCTTGGTTGGTTACCATAGTTCTTTATATGCTCCTGCCTAGCTTTTCTTTTCTATGATCGCAACTTATTTGCCCTTCCATTCATGGTTCAATTTACTGTCTGTGCAGCTCAGTGGAAGGATTTACTCAAGCAGTTCAGGTCCAAACAAAAAAAGTGGACATGACATGTTTCGTATTGCAATGTCAGTCTTCCCTCACTTCTCCTCTCCTCCTTTTCCATTTGTTTAATACAAAGTAGGGAGAACATACGTTGGCTATCTGTGGCTCCCAACTTCTCATTTCCATCTTCACAAATTTTGATCTGGGACTTATATATGCAATTATTTGCAGGTATCTTTGTATCTGGAACCAACTGTTGGCCTGACATGCCTTATTCATATGCAAGTTCTATGGGTAGTCTGTTCAGTTAATCTGTCATTTAATTATGTGAATATGTACATTACTAAATACAAGCACGCAGAAATAAGTAGACACATGTATAGACATCCAGATAATTATGTAAGGCAGCGTGTTGATGATAGTTTTGTTGACATTGGTGAGAATACCTGTATATTCCCCTTTTGGTTAAAAAGGTTCAAGTTCACTTGAATTTACATGTAGATTGTACAGCTATGAAGCATTTTTTTACAGCCTTTGATCTTCAAATGATGTAGTTGTTTCTTTGGAACAGTTTCTTTGTACAAAGCAACTCAATTTTTCATCTTACGAAACTGATGTAACCACTTCCTTTTTGATAAATAGAGGTTTGATGACAAAAATTAAAAAAACAGGTTTGGTGTATATTTTGTGTTGGGTTCAACATTAATTTTCTTATTTTGAAAAAAAGAGGGTTTTGTATGTCATATACATAATTGAAAGTAGCAGCAGCAGCTGCTAGCTATCAACAATCACTACATAAGTTTAACCTAACCTCTTTCCCCTTGTACAATGTTTGAAATTTGCTCTGATTTTTTATAGTTCTTAAGAAGATGACTGGGAATTACCATATAGGTAATACATATTGTAGTGTATGCCAGAAAAAACTGCTACATTTCCTAATATTAATGTCATAAAGGATAGACTAGGTTTTTCATACCATCACTTTTAAGTTCTTCCAGAAAACTGCCCCTTTTTTAATAACCAGATGTCCAGATTCACAATCTATTTTCGCAAAATATATAAATGGCTTAACAAAAATAAAACATTACTTAGAATGTAGGAAAAGAAGGATATGCTTTGTTAAAATCTCTCACTATATAGCAAAATTACCAGGAGAATTAAACAGAAAATTTCAAGGCTCCTATAACATGGGACAAACTTTTTACAACATATTTCCTGAGGGTTACACCAAGATTGATGCTTTTCAGAGATGGGAGACAAGAAAAAATGATCAAGATTGTTTCGCCTATACTATTAACATTCCCTAAGAAATTCGTGTGTTTGGATCAAAAACACCAACCTTCTAGCATCATTCTTTCCTCTTTTTTTTCTGTCTTTTTTCACCAGGTAAAGATCTTCTTCTTCTTCTTTTTCTTATCCATGAATGCTAAGAGCTCCTCTTGCTTTGACAAAGCATCTTCCAAGGCCTAAGATGTATGTGGAAAAGAAAAAACGTGAGTTAAGTATTGATGAGGTAAGATAGGTGCTTCTAATTCGTGGTTATGCTTTAAAAGAACCAATACCTTTTTAGTTGCTGAAAGCTCCTGCTCGAGGGCATCAACCCGATTGGAAGCAACCTGAAGCATTTCCTCTTTCTCAGTGATAGCATCGGGTTTTACAGCCATTGCCATAAGTTTCTCTTCCATGGCTGCCATGCGTTTCATGACAGTCATGAATTCAGCATTGGAGATCCCTGGGGCAGCTAACTCATGGCCCTGAGCTTTAGCCATTGAGTCAAAACAGTACATGGGGGCAGCATAGAGATTGGCATCAGTCATTTTCTTGGGCATGGAACGAGACAATCTCACCATTGTGACTATACCCATAATAAAGGCCATCAAACCAGCTACTATCTGATTACTAATTCCTTCTGGTGGTTTGAAACTACTGTTTATGCTGTAGCAATCAGCTGCTGTCGGATGAGAAAAACATTTAGACACTTTCTTTCATAACAATAAACAATAAAACACGAGCAACCTCAGATATGAAATTCTTTGTTACGATTCCAAAGACATGCTATTAACAACCCTTCTATATTCTAATTAAAATGCACAAACATTATTCTAGGTGCAACTTGAGTTAAAATGACTGAAAGGATTCATCTCTGTTAATGTCATCGTGAATACTCATATTACTGCATTCAGAATCAAGAGTGCATCTTCTACTGGTCGGGTTACAACTAAATAGCTTTGCTAAACTTCATTATACTTCTATTAACCATGGAATACAGGGCAATCAATTCAACCAGTTGCCTTTATAAGTGAGGAATTTATGTAACAGCTTGTTTGCAGTTA
This sequence comes from Chenopodium quinoa, assembly GCF_001683475.1. Classification (NCBI taxonomy): domain Eukaryota; kingdom Viridiplantae; phylum Streptophyta; class Magnoliopsida; order Caryophyllales; family Amaranthaceae; genus Chenopodium; species Chenopodium quinoa. The sequence goes on along the minus strand of NW_018743574.1, from coordinate 8,435,872 downwards.
CAGGGAAATTACTGGGGAAGACTTAAACTTTTTTGCATATAAGGCTAATATAATCATTAAAACAGAATGCATTTTCTACTGGTTTAAAAGTAAAAATAAAATAAAAAATGCCTTCCCTCAGGTTCCTACTATAATACTTGCTATCTCTAGTTTACCTGTTATCTCTTCTCTTAGAGAAACATTCATCAACTTACTGTTTTGCACTTTAGTTTTAGACTATTTACATGTCTCTAAGAAATCTTTAGTTAAGTGCTCAGAAAGAATATACATAAATCTGGGCCTAGGAAATGGATCATCATGTACCTTTAACGAGGGCATAGTTGTTTCTGTTCACAATATTGTGCCAAGAATCATCTACAGGCTTAACAACTACAGGAACTAAGCTGTTAGGGCTCACTACCTTGTTATTTTCCTGCCAGGTCCAAAACGAACAAGATGGATAAGTAATGTGCAAATTATTCTAACACCAGTACTAAAACTTTTTTGCGGTGACTTTGTGCTTCTCAAAAGAGGGCTAGATACATTATCTATGATGCAAAGAGTACGTTTTTTCAAGAACTTATGTTGTTTGGTTTTCTGAAGGAGCAGGTTATACATACTTCTTCACTAATGGAAGGAAGTTGATGCTCAACATTGGTTTTCGGTGCCTCCTCATTCTGCACCTGTAACACAACAGCCACATATCAGTAGGCCATTCCTCACTGCCAGTGGTGGAAAAAATAGGGAATTCCACAATAGAACTCTAACAATAACACTGGGTACACAATTCAGAAGTGAATAGATAACTAAAACAGACCTTCTTGGATGCCTCATCCTCAGGTATTGTCTTCTCCTCACAATGGTGGTGATTTCCATGTTGCTTACACTTTGCTCCACCATTTTGTACTTTCTGCAGATCAAAAGGATTATACTTAGTGCTGTTTCTTTAAGTTGTAGTAGGACAAGCATCAGCACCAATAAACATGATAGGAGAAAGAAAAAGACCATCAATATTTCTGGGTCCTTCCAAGGTCCCCTGTCCGAACGCAAACAACCCCCTTTGTCCACGCAAGAACAGGTGCCTCCCAAAAATTCGGGCAGCTCACTGATGGAAAGCCGAGTGAAAGCAACATACAAATCAATCCAAGAACCGTGTTAGAAAAGACAGAAGATTATGAGAAGGAAAATCTAGAAAACTAAAATTAAAGACTTGCCTAGCATCTATCACTTCAAGTAACTTGCTCTGGTATTTGTTACCAAGAACTGTAATCTTTGCTGTGGTCTTCGGGTCAAGAAAACTCTTGACAGTATTCCACAAAAGTCTAAATCCAGAACCAGCATTTATGATGAACATACGGTTTAGGGTCTGCAAAAGAATGAAAAGTTTTTACAACCATCATAATTCCAACAACTGAGAAAATGGCCCATGATAAATGCCAGAGGAAACTTGCAAGGAAGTTTCCTGAGAGGCATGATAGTTAATGGCTTTATTCTGCACCTCAGGATAATTGTCACCGTCAATTTTCTGAAGGCGGCCGATCAGGTCCCTGGCAGATTTGTTGAATTGTTTAAATCCCTATGAAAATATTACAGAGCTGATATAATTATTTATTTTCTTCATGATTGAACAAAGGCAACATAATCCATAAGTTAAAATCTTGAGCAAAACAAAAATAGAAATTTATTTCCATTGCAAGAAATCAACTACATACCACTCCAGAAACATCCAATATGGTTGTACTTTGATCTATATGCTTCTTGGCAGCGATTGAACAAGATGGAAACTTAACTGCAAAGGTTCTCTCAAACTCCATTACATGATAGTTGATATACCTGTCTATGGTTGTGGCTTGCATCAACTTGATAGCATCTATTTTGCCGATAAGCTCTATGTAAACAGGTCTTCCATCTTTATCTACTCCATGATGTCCTTGAGGATAGTACTCCAAAACTTCATTGATTTCATGGAAATCAAATTCCTTGAACACAAGAACAAGAAGTCAAATTTAGTATGTGTTCACAATGGCATCAGTAGACTAAATATGACACCACTTAAATTTATAGACATGCACCTTCATAATAGTGTCAGCACCAAATTCCTTCCTCCACTGCAGCATATCAGTCCACATTTGTTTTGTCTTCTCCATATCAAATTTTCTGGCCCTTAGAAATCTGTTGACAATTTAACATTGCGCTCATAAGGTCTTCCACTGAACTCAAAAGTTGTTATTATATCCAAATTCAAATCAACATACCCCGCTATGCAGGAAGAGACGACATTCTGTTCTTAAACACAATATTAACTCCAAAAAATGATGTGGTAAAGTTCATATTTTATATTGCTGAATGAAGGAATACCGGTCAAGTCACAGCTAATTAAGGATGCAGTGCTTGCTTTAAGTAATGAAGAAGCAACAAGTTTCATGGTGACAGTTGTTTCCATCTCAGTTGTATAGAAGGTGAATATACAAACTTCAACAAGCAATATTTTGAATGATAAATTAAATTCTCAAAAAAAATATATATATAAATATATTGAAAAAAAAAATATACCTGAGCATGACATGATAGTCATCAAATTTAGAAGGCAACAAATCTTCTGGTATAAGAGTTTGGCGAAAATTTTCAACAGCCTGGGCCTCCTCAAAATCATGAATATCTATAAAGTCGACAGACATGACCTTACTGCTCCTCCTCCTCCTCGAAAATGAGCTCTTAAACTTGCTAGAAGCATTCATCGCCTTCTTCTTGAAAGATCCCACGGCATTCTTCTTATCATCATCTAAGTTGTCCATCTCAACCACTTCATATCATAAACATACATCCATGTATTAGCTAAACAATCATTCCAACTTTAAATTTGGGTTGCATCACTTAATTTTAACTCCACCAATTCAATAAACCATCTTCTTCTTCATCTTCAAGTCAACAATGGATATTAATTTATTACCAAAGCATCATAGAGCTAATGAGCTTGCAATTACATCATACTAAAAAGTTACTCTTATATAATCAATCCCACAAAAATTAGTCCTTCCGTTTCTTAATATTTGTCGTGTTAGACTTTTTTTTTTTAAACACTTTTCAATGCACATCTTCAACCAACGTATATTTGATTACCAGCAATTAAAAATTATGAACTGTTAATATTCTGAAACATTGAAAGTTTCAACCAGCTACAAAATTACTGTACAAAACAATATTTAACATCAACCTTAATTTTCATATCATTAACACAATCATATAGTAAAAAATTTACTAATTTAATCAACTATTATCCAAACAAGGCAATTGAAGTTGAAGATAAACATGGAATTAAGCATATGCTAATCAAGATTAAAGAACAAACCCTAATTGTGATAATTTTTTACCAAATTAAAAAAAAAAAAAAGAAAAAAAGAAATTACCTCGGTCAACAAATGAAATATCAGCCATGGTGCTAAGAAGACGAATGATCCAGGAGGAAGAGTAGAAGAGGAGGATTATCCAGCGGTGCTACAAAATTATAGATAGATAATTTCCTGTAATATAGACAAATTTATATAATTAGTTCACATTATTAATTATTATGCTCTTCATTATTAAAGCATATCATATAACTCCTAACATATAAATTAAATAATTAATTAATTACGCCTGTAATTAAAATAAATAACCCAGAACAAGAAGAAAAAAAAAATCCGAAAATAAAAATTAAAGAGGGGATGAATTATTACTAGCTAAATGTACAAAAATTGAACGGCTTCTGAGAATCTAACTCATTTATTTTTGTTAAAAAAATTATAGGAGGAATAATTTGAAGAACATGGAGATTTGGGCGTTCAATAATAGAGAAAGAGGAGAGAGAAAGTGATTAAATTACCTCACCTCTTTCAAAAAAAAAAATGAATTTTGCAAAAAATTGGGGGAAAAAGAAAAAAGGAGAATAAATATGTCCGAAAATGGTGAAGAAAAGAGTTTGACGAAATCGTTGGTAGTCCTCTCCATTGTTACAGGTATTAACAGAGTTTGAGAGAGATAATTGTGCATTTTTTTTTGGAGAACAACAACCAATTTAATATTATTTTAATTATAATTATAAACTTATATTAATAAAATAATAATGTTACCGCGCAAAAGCCAAACTTTAGTGGCAAACTAACGGTTCTTTTAATATGGCAGAGTGAATGAGAGATTAAGGGCGTGTCCGGCACTACTTTTTTAGTAGCTTTTAGTGGTTTGACCAAACTAAATTACTACTCAACAAAAAATGTGAGTGTTTGGCAAAGTAATGGTTCAAGTAGCTTTTAGTGGTGGAGGTAGCTTTTATTAAAAGGTAGGATTATTAGCTTTTGAAGTAGCTTTTGAAAATTTAATGTATAGTTTTAAAAATAAAATATTGATTCTTAAATGTAACAGCTAGTCAACCATTACTTTACCGAACAATCATACCTAAATTATCTTTTTTCACAGCTAACAGCTATCTCCACAGCTCACAGCTATCTCCACAACTACAACTACCTTCACAGCTACATTTTGCCGAACATGCCCAATGGTTAAGGCAAAGGTTTCCTTCATATAGATTAGGTCCCGTACCATGTAACATATTTTATCTTCTTATTTGCATATATAATGTGGCATAGATTAATTTCTTGATTAGCTAGCCAATCCGCATCTTGATTTGCCTCTCGATAGTTGTGCTTTACTTCCATCCAGCTTCTCAATTAAACTTCTACAATGACTGATGCCATGCACACATTCCCCTTGACAAGCAATCAAGTTATTAAGAGCGTGGTGGGGGAATGGGAAGGGTAGGTTTCGTGGTGGGATTAAGAGCGGAATGGGTTTCACAATAAAGGAGCTGCCAGAGGTTGTAGAGAGGCTGCCGGAGGTGGTGCAATGGTGGTGAGAGAGTTTACTTAATCAAGCAAGGTTTGGTTTATCAAGCAAGGTATTATTATCTCATGTATACATTAAGGAGGTAGTATTTGGTCAACTAGTTTTTTTAAATACTTGCTCCATTTCTCCTAGGCACGTATGCCAATGTTAATCTATTCATTGAGATGATTCTAACAAATACTCATAAGAGTATATTTTTTTTTTATGTATAAATCACAAATATTAGACAAAGTTGAACAAATAAATAATGCAAAAAGTAGAAATTGAGCAAAATATTTTAAAACAGAGGGAGTATAATATAGATACAAAGATATATGAAGTACTTATCAATTTGTGGGCCTCTTTTTATTTGTTACTATAATTGATTATAGAGGCCCAAATGGGCTCGTTTAATAGCTAGCCCAAAGCATTTGTATGTGCTGCTTCTACAAATGATGGTCCGAAAAATCTGGTTGTGTATCCAGCTGACATTGGTTTTAGTAGTTCCTAAAGTAGGGGATACATAAAACTTATTTTAACTCAATTGCAATTTTTAGTGGGTTTAAGTGTTCAACCAGTTTGTTTGTTAGCCTTCCTACACAAAAAAAAAAAAAAACCAATTCAAGTCATATGCCTAGTATTTCAATTTCTTTGAAATATAAGAATCCAAAATCAACATTAAAGTAATTTAGCAATTCACTGCCTAATTAAACATGAAGAAAATGATTTTTTTTTTTTTTTTTTATTAATTGAAGTTGAATGCAAATCCTTCCTAGTTCCTACTAGGTGTCCATCAGATTATATATGACTTCAAGTTCCTTACATTCTCCTTTGCTCTCTTTTCTTTCAAAATGCTTCTTCTTGAGCAGCTGCACAACTCCTCTAAGAGCAGTCTCAGCATCATCAGCTCTCAGTAATTCCTCTGAGATTTCAGCTGCAGTAACATTCACAGTTTGGAACAATGTCTCAATCTCTCCAAAGAGAGGGTGCTCATCATTAAGCGCGATTTCCAGGTAATTGGATGCAAGTATTATAAAACCAGGCATAGTCAAGTAGGACATATGTATGTGTACATCCATCCGCCCTGGTCGTAGCAAGGCAGGGTCTAGCTTCGCCTTGTGGTTGGTGGTGAAAATTATAATCCTCTCGTCTCCACAACTTGACCATAATCCATCAACAAAATTCAGCAGCCCTGATAGTGATATCTACATTAAATTACAGCAAAATTATCAGACAATAAACATATATAACAAAGTACATATAACTTATGTTTTTGTGCATTAGTTTTTTTTAGTGCCTACCCTTATATTCATTAAATGTACATATAACATACTCTGTAAGTCCATATATATTTCATGCTGTATTCATTACATGTACCAATGTGAATTACATTTTTCTCTGTTCTCTTCAATTGGATTTTGCTGATAAAAAAATTAATTTTTTTTTTTTTACAAAAAAAATTGGTACTTCTGATCCATGCAGAGTTAATATGTTTTTGTATAAATTGTATTGTCATATGCAATTTGATATAAGATTAAAAATTACTTTTTCAATTTATTGATACAAAACTTATTTGTATGCAGAACAATGACTCCTTTTATCTCTAAAATGTTCATATGATATGATTAAGTAAATTGGTAATAAGCTAAGGAAATTGTAATACAGAACATACCTTAGATGTCTGATGCTCATTAACACGTACATAGTCCTCATTATTGTCGGATGAGCCGTCCAAATTCTCTCTGCAGCTTGGCAACCCAAGAGTGCAATCAATATCCTCAACAACAAGCATAGACTTATTGCTTGTTCTTAGCATAAGGTTCCTCAAAATCGCGTCATTCTCCACTTGACCAAGCTGTAAATCATAGATATCAAACTTGAGGAAGTTAGCCATAGCCGCGATCAAGCTTGATTTTCCTGTGCCGGGAGGACCATAAAGCAAGTACCCTCTTTTCCAAGCCTTCCCTACTTTTTTGTAGAAATCCTTCCTCTTTACAAAATGATCCAAATCATCGGTTATGTACTTCTTAACCTCGGGATCCATAGCCAAAGAATCGAATGTGAAGGGGTGCTTGAACTCAACTGAGTGCCAATCGGAGTAGATTGTAAGTGTATGTAAATTCAACTCTTTTGCATTCTCCTGCATCTCATCATTTAATTTAAGTATGTAATGCAAGTAGGAATTCAAGACCTCTTTATACTTATCTTCAATGACTAATTCGAAATGTGGTTTTTCTTCCTGTTGGTTGGTGTTCTCTTTTGAGGAGATTATGTAGTGCCACACAAGCTCCTTACCTTCAAAGGTATCTGTGAATTGCTCTCCTTGTGCTAACTTGAATTTAAGACTTACATCAGCATTTGGACGACTTACCTTGAGGCGGCTAGCGAATTTGCTGATAAGCTTGTTGCACAAATACCTCTCACAGGCCTCAAAGACTTGGTTATTATCGCGGTATGGGGTGTCATCTGATTGCTCGATTACTAAGGTGAATGAGGAAGGAGATGCCCTTGAGTTGTTGAACCATTGCTCGAGTTTTTCAGCAATGTAGTCTCTAACTCGTTCGGGTATGAATTGAATGTATGCTTGATGGAATAGAGTGATGAAAGTTGATAAGGTTGCATAGGCTGAGAATATTGATGCTACTGAAGGTATGCCTGTCAGAGAGTTCATCATAGCTTCAATTTGTTTGTTAGAGACTGATTAATTTGATAATATTTTCAGAGGTATTTTAATTCATGTAATTCTTTGATTTTATAATCTTTTTCTTTGGACATGTAAATCAGAAAACTTGGAAATAAATCACTTGTGATATTGCAGATATCATATTTACTAGAGGATTTGCAAAAGAATCAGATAATGTGATTTCTTTCCTTATCTGAAAGATATTTAATGGCATTGCTTTTTTAAGTCAGACACACTTCCTCTGTTTCATAAAAATTGCAATACTTTGTCCAAAAAACACTCACATTTTTGGCCAAAGTTTTGCAATTTTTTTTTTTTTGAAATTTTCTCATTTATCACAGTATTCATAGGAATGACAAGTTTAATTGTTTACTTGTACAATTCACACACAAATTGAAGTAAAGCAAGTATATTAGGATGTCAATGCTAAAAATACCAGTCTGATATGATTTTGTTACTAATCAAAGTGTGACAGCAGAACGACATGGTTTCGAGGATGATTCAGCATCACAATTGATGATGTTTGATTGTGCTGCCAACTATGAAACAGAACAATACCAAATCAAAAGTAAAAAGAGAACAAAAAAGTATGCTCTTATTTCGTGGAAGAACAAACAAACATTAAAAGTTCACAAGAAGCTGGCACAAATGAGCAAGGGAAAAGTTGTTCTAATTTCTAACGTATTTCTTGTCAGATAAGAGTAATACATATTATTCTAAGCCTAATCACTAGAATAATCTGAAAATTCATGTACACCATTGTTATAACTTCCTAGACCATTTCCAACCTTTCCATTCATTAACTTTGGAAAGTTCACTTCTTTCGGACTTTGCTCCATTTTTTCTTCTTTCAGCATTTTGATAAGACTAGAAAGGGCGATATCAGGATCATCACTCCTTATGAGCTCCTCTGCAACTTGAGCAGGGCTCACTTTTGTAGCTTCAATGAGTTCTTCAATCTCCTTAAAAAGATAATGCTCCCCTGATATATTGATGTAATTAAGCGCGAGGATCCTGAAAGCAGGCATGGTCAAGTAGGACATGTTAATGTGCATATCCATCCGTCCTGGCCTTAATAATGCAGGGTCAAGCTTCTCCTTATGGTTCGTCGTGAAGACAAATATTCGTTCATCCCCACAACTAGACCATAGACCATCAATGAAATTCAGCAAACCTGACAATGATATCTGCATTCACAAACCAGTGGTCCAATACAAATATTAATCTTAAGCAGTTGATTTATACATTTGAACACTTACAAAGTTACACATAATCTTATTATAAAAAATAAAAACAAATTAAAATTGACAGCAAAAAAAATGGCAATTTACATATTCACTGACCTGTGATTGCTGTGAGTGTGAGTCCATATCAACATCATATCCGTACTTGTCCTTGCCTTCATTAACAAGATGGACTTGGCGATCTGCCAGACCCAAGCTGCAGTCAATATCCTCAATAACAAGTATGGACTTATTCGACGTAGAAAGCAACAATCTTCTCAACACTGAATCATTAAGCACAGACGAAAGCTGCAGATCATAGACGTCGAATTTGAGGTGATTGGCCATAGCAGCTATCAAACTAGACTTTCCTGTTCCAGGAGGACCATACAGCAAGTACCCTCTCTTCCAAGCCCTCCCAACTTTTTTGTAAAACTCCCTTCTTCCTAAGAACCTTTCCAAATCATCAACTACCGCCTTTTTCACTTCCGGTTCCATAGCAAGAGCATCAAATGTAAAGGGGTGTTTGAACTTTACTGATCTCCAACTACCAGATTTTCCCCCCCCACAATCAAGTGTGTATAATTTCAAATCCTTTTTTTTCTCCACCATATCATCATAAAATTTAAGTATATAAGGTAAATAGGAATCGAAAACTTTATCCTTATTATCAGGATCAAAGCAAAGCTCAAAGTACAAGTTGTTTCCTAGACGTGATTTACTCGACCTACTATCCTCAACATCAGAATGACTACTGTAATTATTAGCATTGTTACATATAAAACTCCAATCTAGCTGAATTCCCTCGAAAACCTCAGAAAACTTCTCACCTTGTGCTAACTTAAACGATACATGATCCTTCTTACTAGGCCTACTAACCTTGAGACGTGTCGAAGTAGACCTCAGCTTGCTAGCTAAATAAGCCTCACAAGCACTATACACTTGATTGAACGAGTCATAGTCGCCGTCTTCAAATTGCTCGATGACTAGAGTGAATAGTGTAGTGGCGGAGCTAGCTTTAGTGAACCATTCCTCGAGTTTAAGACTAATGTAGTTGCGTACCTGTTTCGGGACAATCTGATGGTAGAATTGCTGAATTAATGTGACTAAGGCTGTCAATGAGGCGTAGGCAGAGAATAAGGATGATGCAGAAAACATTGGCATTGTACCAACTGAAATTCCTCCTGTTAAAGTCTTGATGACAGTAGTCAGGTTTTGATTGGATTGGTTAAGAAAAAAAGCAAATCTTTTTTCAGGGGAAAAATAGCGGCTTGATCTAATTTGAGGATATACCTAAACAACCACCCAATATAAATCCCGTCAAGAAATGGATCTTGTTCAAGGATACTTGTCGGGTTGATTTAAATCACGTCGAGGTAGGGTCTATGGTTCAATGTACACGTACATAGTCATACACGGATACACCCCCACCTTAGACGATGTAATCAAAATAAAGATCTTTCTTTAATTTAAAAGATTGTAGCAAAGTGAAATAATGACTCAAAAACAGAACTATAGTGTACATTTAGAGAAAATAATTGTAATAGTGAACAGATAAAATATAATTATTGGAGTACTAATTAACAGTAATCAAACCCTCCCAAAAGAAAAATAATAACATTCAAATTTGAAAAGCGTAGAAAACTTGCCTCTTTAGAAGAATTGGGTATTGCCTTGAGTTGAGCAGCGTAAGTTGATGCATTGCTAATTTGAAAATGAGAGATATTTAAAGGCCAGAAGTTGGCATGGCACCTTTATTTTATTTTGGGGTCTTTTTTGGACGTTTGCTTTTGAACTTAAACCCAACAAATAGAAAGTTGGCACGTACTTCATGTTTTAGATTTGATTAATTAGGTAGTGGAAATGGACTTTCTTGTCAGACACAAAGATTCTAAAATGAACAGGACAAATGCTTAAAATTAGATCATTTATGAATAAATAAAAATATACTATAATTATATACGAGTACTATATCAATTCATATTACAAACTCTTAAGTAAGATTTGTTTGTTAGTATTAAATAAAAAGAGAAATATATAAATGTGTGTGATAATAAAGAGATAGATAAAAATAATAATTTTTTTAATAAAAAACATAAAATTATTGTATATAATATGTTGTATATTTCTTTAGTAAATATTGCACTTAATATGAAACAGATATAACAATGTGTAAGTGTTAAGTGTTAAGAACAATGTGGCCATTGTCAAAACATTAATAAAATAAAAGGATGAGAAAGTCTATCAACGTGGCAGGCAACGGCCACCTCATGAGTTTTAATTGATAAGCTTTTTTGTTTGGGTTTGCTTTTTACTTTCAACTTTTTTATGGTTGATGATGGAAAAGGAACAAGAGTTTCCTCTATGGGAAAGGCTACAAAAATTTTACTCGTACAATTTTGTCCAAATGGCAATTTTTTTTTTTTTTTAGAGAATTTGTTGATTTCCACTCGAGGAACTTTTGCATAATTAAAACATGATAAAAAAAAAAAATTACTAGATTTATTAAACATATCTTATGACAAACGTTCATGTGATACTTCATCTTTGTTTGGATATATAGAATGTAGAAAAAATATTTATATATAATAATTTTGATGATATCGAATAAAGAGTAGACAAACTTATAAATATGATTTTTAGTCTTCAACAAATGCTATTACTATAGATTCAATCTTGAAAATCTCAAATCAAGAGCAACTTCAAAAAGTCTTTATTAAATCATATGTGGTGGAATTTTACCAGATTTAGTGCTTATTTGGTTCACATGACCACATGAGTACTAACTTAACTTCTTATGAAGTTAAATTACTTCTCTTGTTTTTTTTTGTTGTTTATATAGCAACAACGACGGGTGATGAGAATGTATTATAGGATCTTCTAGAATAGGGAGGGGAACCCTAAACATCTAAGCTATCCATCACTCTCAAATTACTTCTCTGATAAGCATCCTATAATATAACTTCATAATTATGGTTGATACTTAAAGCATTTGTAAGGCCCTGTTTCACTAAACCTTTTTTTTAGGGATCACTAAACCTTATTTTTACTGAACTAAAATTGATTTTGTTGAACTTAAATTATTTTAAAAATAAGTTTAATTCAGATTGAATATGTAAAATAAGGTAAACAAAACATATTATAGGTCACTTTTCACATTTCAAATATTCTTTGTAATGATTAAACATAAATATAAAGTATTAGTTAAATCAATCAAATAACTTGTCATGTGTCCATTTCATAGGAACTCACGATCCACTTTGAGTTTGCTTGCAATTTAACAAATTCATAAATATGCACATCTTGAGTTTAACAAATGTTGTGGGCCCGGGCCAAGAATGAGCATAAAAAAACACCTAAAAAAAGCATATAAAAAAAAACAGTAGCAAGTGTGAATTTGTAACATGCATAAAAGTTGGATGTAAAACAGTAAAAGAAGGGGAAAGGAAAGGCCATCGAAGTTTAAGTGTCATACGGAAGCACTAGCCACTATGTAGTGTCTCCAATCTAGGGCCGCCGCTATTGACTACTGTATGTCATATTTGTACTCACGTTTCATGTTTTCATTCTATGTTAATTGAACTTGGCAACCAATATTTAGGAATTAGACAATAAATTTAACAGGATTCAAACAACTTGTTATTTGTTTAACCATGTTTTCCGTACATGTTTTAATGGGCTTTTCTGGAAATAAGGCCCACTAATTGAATTGGACTACTCATGTGTCCTATTGCCATGATAACAACAGGTGTAGCACCCTAGCTTGTTATGTAATTTACTAATTTGCCTCAATGTTAAGTTTGGTTGGTCCAATATGTACTAAAACAGTTGAGATACTTTCTCCGTTCCACTAAAATATATTCGAGGATAATATTTCATATTCATGCTATTGACAAATACAAGTAATTAATAAAGAATTGAAAATGTCATATGTAGTCGCATTATTTAAGTGTAATTTACTTATAGCATATACCAAAATAGTTTAACATAATAAGAAATGGTAACGTTGAACAATTTATTTGGTATTATATATATCATCATAAGTAATAATACAGTGTCAATGGAGTTCTATAGTACAACAATCATGTTAGTTCCTCAAAACAGCATAGCAAATCCCAAAATACTAAGCTTAGCATGCTTATCAGGTGATATTTAGTTCGAATTTTCTAAATGGACAAATTTAATCTATAACACCATCATCTAGTCCTTCAGGCAGGACTACTATCTCATCTTTGTTATCTATCATCTCCTTCTTCGTCTTAAGGAGCTTAAGAACTCCCTCAAGAGCCTCATCAACGTCTTCAGATCTCATCAACTCTTCCGCCACTTGAGCAGGAGTCACTTCGACGATCTCAAACAACCCTTTTATCTCATCAAAGAGCGGGTGTTGCCCTTCGAATTCAAGGTAGTTGGAGACTAGTATCTTAAAACTTTGAAACGTTAAATAAGACATGTGAATGTGCATGTCCATTCGCCCTGGTCTTAGTAAGGCAGGATCAAGCTTTTCCATGTGGTTTGTTGTAAAGACTATGATTCTTTCATCCCCGCAACTTGACCATAAGCCATCTATGAAATTTAGTAACCCCGATAGTGTCAACTGCACACACAAAACAATAAATACTCGTATTAGATAAGGATATGTAACTTGTATCACCAGTCAAATTGATACACTTAAAAAAGTCGAGAATATAAATAGACAATATTTAGAAAAAATCACGGTAGCTCGACAATTGGCCACTTAGGAGTTAGGACAAGCATACACAATTTGTTCATTAAAGTGAATAAAGTGGGCTGGGTCATGCTACAACGTACGCTCGACTGCTCGGGCATTCAAATGACCTTGAAATAAAGACATAGTACACCTTGCTCACACCCAAACTATAATGTTGCTCAATTATTTGTCCATAAACTAACAAAACAATATTTTTGCTATCCTACTCATCACCTTTTTTGTTTGCCATCAACCAAGTGTTTTTATTTCTAATATTAATTGGAAAATAAAAGTCGGTTTGACACATGTAAACCTTTTTAATATCATTATCCAATAACATTAACGGCCGACTAGCTACAAAATGATGGATAGATCGTCAGCATCAAGCAAATTAAACTTTAGTGCAAATCTTTTTGACTACCACCAAAATAATAGAAAGTTTAAATAAAATTAATTTAATTTTCTCCCTAGTTCACATAATTTCTGATTAAAAAATAAGTTTGTTACATACTTTGTACCAAAAATTACTTGGAAATTGAATTCTTAACATAAATATTGCTACGTTAAATGTATACAACAAACAATAACAGAATCACGTTCATTATATTTTCAACGGGTCTAAAAATAAATCTAACACGTAATAAAAATGAAAGGACTAAAGAACTAACCTGAACTTCTGGAGGCTTATTAGGGAATTGTCCATTCTCATTCAAATTCTTACGTCGATTTTGAATATCGATAGTACAGTCGATATCTTCAATTACCAATACAGAACGATTAGCCGTAGCAAGTAACAATCTCCTTAAATCAGAGTCCTTAATTAAATTTCCAAGTTGCAAATCATAAATATCGAACCTTAAGTAATTAGCCATCGCAGCAATTAAACTAGACTTCCCTGTTCCGGGAGGTCCATGAAGTAAGTACCCTCTTTTCCAAGCCCTTCCAACTCTCCTATAAAACTCCCTTCGCTTCACAAATCGATCTAAGTCCTCCATTATCGCGGTTTTCGCCTCCGTATCCATGGCCAACGTCTCGAATGTTGAGGGATGCTCTAGGTTTATAGTATCCCAATAGACGTTACCACAACTGAACCTACTCCCTAGGGTACACAACTTTAAGGTCCTTTCTTTATCGATAACGGATTTCGACTTTGCCAACATGTAAGGCATGTACGAGTTTATAACTTTGTCTTTGAACTTCTTGTCGAAGGTGAGCTCAAAGTACCGGGTGACGGGGGCGGGTGATGAGAGTAGATCATCGTCGTTTCCGCTTGAAGAGCTACGTTGCTTTTCGGGTTCCATACAAAGGAATCGCCATCGAAGGGGGATGTTGTCGAATAAGTCGTCGATTTCTTCGCCTTTTTCTAAGCGGATGGTGAGGGACTTGTCCTTGGGAGACTTGCTTATCTTGAGGCGTTCCGTCGAGGGAGTGATGACTTTAGTGGAGAGGTAGACCTCGGCGGAGTCGTAGACTTGGTTGCGGCCAATGCCCGTGGAGTTAACCTCTTCGATGACAAGGGTGAGGGTGTTGGAGCGGTGGTTGAAGAGGCGTTGGAGAAGGGAGAAAATGTAGTTTCGGATCGGGTTCGGAATGAAGTCATGGAGGATGGAGCGTAAGAGCATTGCTAAGGCAGAGAGTGAGGCGTAGGCTGAGAATAAGGAGGTTGCTGTTGGCATTTGGGCTTGGGAGAAATACATTATGTGTTTATTTGTTGGTGTTGTTTTTGGGTGTGTTTTTTTATTTGGGATTGTGAATAAATGAGATCGATGATGTATGCTATGTCAAGGGTATGTATATATAGTTGTATAGTATACTATATGTGGTGAATCATTTTATAGCATGGTTTTAGGAACTTTTTTTAAAAAAAAAAAAAAATTGATTAGTGTGATTTTAGAGTTTAATTAATTAATTGAATTTAGAGTTTCATGCCTGCCTTAAAAGTTGGTGCAAATTTTCAACTTATTTTAAATGTTAAAGTACACTACCTAAAATTGAGGTAGCATAGTTTTTTTTTACAAAATAAATAAAGAAAACGTAAATACCATGACTAAATTCATTGAACAGTAGGAAGAAAATTGAAAATCAAATTCCTACAATATGAGATAGCTTAGTGTAAATTATAAGGTTATATAGTGAAATGATAAAAGTACTCTGTATAAAACCTTAATTTATGTTCCAAAAAAAAAAAAAAAAAAACGGAAGTAATATCCTTTACGCTAAATAAGCCCTAGAGCAAACTCGGTGGACAATGATAAATAAAGGGAGGGAAAGTATACTACCAACTCTACAACTTAATTAATAAATTAGCATGGATAATTGGGATGGAAAATTAAAGGAAAAAATTGAAAATGGAAGAAAATTGTGATCCATTAATTTCACCCATTAATTTTGTTTGTTTTTAGTACTTTTGTAGGCTTCCGAGAAGTTGCATAACAAGTGTAGAATTTTGTATTATTTGTTGAAAAAGGGTGGAGTTTAGGGGGAGAAATGAGTGGTTAACTTTTGAAAAGGAGGGATGGCGTGGGTTGAAGATGTATAGTATAAAGAATTAACAATTAACAATGGCACAATAATCATAGGTTAAGACTTAAGACGTTAAGTGGCCTCCAAGATACATTGTTGAAATGAAAAGTAATTTGCAACAAAATTAAAGTGTTGTAGTAGAGTGCAAAATGTACTGCTTCTGAATAGTTGACGACCCTGACTTTTAAAAGGTTTTCCCATTCACAATTATGGAAAAAACAACCATTGTCTATGCACTTAGCTCGCTCCAGAAAATCAACCCAAAATACCCTACAAGCAAGGGTGCACCACGTGGTTGTATATCAGCTAAAGGTGAAGTGTCGGATTTTTTTCGATGCGGGGTCAGTCAATTAAGGTATAGAAGGTTACAACCATCTATATAGCCTTTCGGGGTGTCATGAGGTTCATCAGAAACACCCTAGCCTCTTTTCTTTCTAAAACTGAAAAAGTCTAAAATTGTCTAAAATTGAAGACTATAGTCTACACTTTTTTACCAATTTTGGAGATTTTTAGACTTTTTGTTCAAAACTTAGCTTTTAAGATGGGATTTTTTAAGCTTTATACGGAAATTATTTACGAAATTGGTCTCGTGGCAAAAGTATTTCCCAAACTAAGCTTCTGAGGTGAAACGCTGTCTCGGACAGCGTTTTACACTCAGTTTTTTTAAAAAAAAAATTCAAGACATAAAACGCTGCCTCAGGCAGCGTTTTATGGTAGTTTGACTTTTTTCAAAAACTTCGTATTTCATACCTGTTTTATACAAATAAACGCTGCCTGAGGCAGCGTTTATATCTTTAAATGAAACGCTGCCTCAGGCAGCGTTTAATGTACAAGCATAAAACGCAGCCTGAGGCAGCGTTTTTATCTGTACATTAAAGGCAGCGTTTCTTGCGGGAATTATAACGAATTCCAGGCCTTTTTTTCTCAATCTCTTTCACGCAATTTACACTCTCTCTCTCACTAACTCTCATTGTCAGCAACAAAGAACCACAACCGTTGCCAACGCCTCCCCTGCCGTGCCGCTGCCCCTGTCGCCGCCAAAGTGAACGGAAGTTGTTGCCGGCATTGTCTCACTCACTCTTTAAATCCGGGTAAACCCTAAATTCGTAGTACATTGTTGAATTTTACATTGAATAGTTGGTAGTAGATAGTTGTTGTATGTTGTAGCAAATTGTGATGTAAATTGTATTAATTTGTTGCTAATTAGTAATGAAATGTGATAAATTGTTGATAATTATTGATGATAATGTGGTACATTGTTGAGGAAAAATATAGGCGAAATTGTTGATTAAATTGTCGACGAAATTGTTGATGAAATTGTCAATGATAATGTGGTTTGTTTTTTATGAAATTCTTGATGAAATTGTTGATGGTAATGTGGTCTATTATTGTGAAAAAAATGATAAAATTGTTGATGGTAATGCGATATTAGTATGTTGATAGTTGTATGCGGTACTAAGAGTTTATGAAATTGGTGATGAAAATGTTGATAATGAGAATGGACTTGTTTCATTGTTGTCATATTAGCTACACATGTAGGTTCTCGAAATTTGATATAACTTTCCATTATCGAAGCTATGTATGTTATGTATTGTTAAATTAGGGTTTTTTGACGTTGTTTTAGAATTCGATTATCCTTAAATGTGTTTTGGTTGGTATGTAGAATATAGCTTCACAAAATGTAGTGTTGTTATGCCGGTGGGGAGGTGAAATTATGTGCGATGGATCAAATGTTGAGTACAGTGGAGGGAATATGGAACTTATAACACTTGAACCGAACATGACTGTGAATGATCTAATGAATGAGGTTCACAGTGAACCGAACACACTGTTAACTTCCAGTTGAGAACCTGTACATGCAACAAACCCCTGATATTCCACCTTCCATGCTCTCATGTTCTAGCAGTGTGTGCGACTTATTCACTGTCCGAAAGGTCGTGGGTGGACCCTTTCCTGCAATCGGATGCGTATATGAACACGTATGCACCACAGTTCTGGCCTATTCCATGTGAGACCACTTGGACGCAGTACATAGGACCTAGACTCATCCCGGACGCCAGCATGGTAAGAGGAAAAGGTCGGCCAAAGTCAAAGCGCATACGTAATGAAATGGATGACACTAACCGACCTAGAACTAAATGCAGCCGCTGTCACCAACAAGGTCACAATCGCAAAACGTGCCCAGCTAGATCAACCGAAACATAAGCTTGTAATTGTTTAGCTATAGTAGTAGAACAGTAGATTCATGTAGTAGTTGATTAATGACGTTATGTAACATTTGTAACGCTTGGATTATATTTGAGATTTGGTGACTTATATTTCGTACTTGTCTTTTACCTGTGACAGTCATGTCAATTTCATTGACTAGTAATTCTATTTTTTAATTGGTTTGGCCATATTGTTTTGAATGAACAGATATCATGGTCGGACACGATCGGATACCAGGACCACTTGACCCTTCTGTCCTTACACTGCAGGATAGACATCGGAGTGTTGACATATGGGAGCAGACGGTAATTTCTCACGTGCCATTTCATATACAGATTTGTCTTGTTTTTTTGTATACTTGACCCTTATTTACAGTTTTTAAATGAATTACCAGGTAGACATAGCGGAAATGTTGGGGTGCAGGCACTTGAGGTCCGGCTGGGCAGTCGATCCACGCGTTCTTCAGTACATCGACTGGGTTGGCTTTGGTGGTATTCATCGCGTGGGCTATAGAGAAATAGATCGAGGGCTTATCACAGCATTAGTTAAGAGATGGAGGCAGGAGACACACTCCTTCCATCTTCCTGTGGGGGAGGCGACAGTCACGCTGCGGGACGTCGCGATACTCACACGCCTTCCCATCCATGGGAATGCGGTGACAGGGGGTGTGGTACTTGACCCCGCAGGTTTAGTAGGTCGGGTTTTAGGGGTTCAGCCAGAGCCAAACGAGATCAGGGGGTGTGGTACTTGTTCTTGCTCATCTCGGGCGTGCTCTTTGGAAACAAGAGCGGAAGCCATCTTCAGATTATTTACCTACAGCTGTTAGACCACGACTGGGATGAGATCCGTGGATACAGTTGGGGTAGTGCTTGTTTGGCGGTCTTGTATCGCCATCTGTGTAGAGCATCACAGCGTGGAGCACAGCTGATTGGAGGTCCTTTGGTTGTGCTACAGGTAAACCTCATCATTATCCTTAAGCCTAGTCTGATAATGACTTGACGTTATTTATGCTTTACCTTTTATTTGATTTTTAAAACAACTATGGGCTTGGGAGCACATCCATGTAAGGAGACCAGGTAGGCCTGTTGTACACCGTCCAGGGCAGCTGGACCAGGACGATCAGTACGCAGCATACAATGCTCCTCCGCTCCCTGAACCCGATCAGGCATACGGTTGTAGGTTCGTAACATTATACTTGTGTACTCAAATTTTGTTATAATTAGCTAGTACAACTTCTTAAATAATTTGTTGCCACAGGTGGGTGGTTCCCAGACTAACACATGCGAATACAGCGAGAGGTCTTCTCTACTACCGTGACGCCCTCGATCGACTCTCGGATGAACAGGTGGAATCTTGCACTAAATTTGTAATCGTTTGTTTACTCTTTATACTGTTTATTGGCATTTCCCTAACCTTTTCACGATATATCCTTGTTGCAGATGACATGGGATCCCTATTCTGCTGTGTTGGTAGAGGCCATGCCGGAACACTTGCTCGAGCATCGTGCTGAGTGGCTTGCCAGGACCCCCATGATCTGTTTCGAGGTCGTGGAGAGCCACCTACCGGACCGAGTGTTGCGACAGTTCGGACTTCACCAGCCTATCCCCATGCCCTGTGACACTAGTATTCGCCTCCACGGCATTGACCGTCGTGGAAAGTTGGAGACAAACTGGGCACTGGAGCATCATCAATTCATTGAGCTTTGGGACCAGCGGTTGGAGTCCATCGTTGACGGTCACCTGTTTCAGGGTGTTATGGATCCGCGTGATCCTTACATACAGGCAGATTACACGCCTTTTCATCAACCCTACCTACACCCCACCGTCCACGCACTACCATCCAGCTTATGATGTTATCAGCGGACTTGTGAGTTTTTTCAGTTTCTTGTTTTCCAAAATTATTTGAAATTCTATATCATATTACTAATTCATGGATGATTACTGCAGGCGGGGGATATGGGTGCGATGGTTGATGCACTTTCAGATGCCTTAGCAGCCGTACCCACCATAGCCCAGGTTGAGCGGGTGCGAGATATGGGCATACATAGCTTGCAGAGATATGGCCATGGCCATCTCGTCCACCCCAGGGACGATCATGACCCCAACTCCTTCCATTCACAGTTCGACTTTGGACAGAGTAGTGGTGGAGGTCATACTTCGGGCTCTACACAGGCAGAGGATTACTTCATCCATAACACCGCTCCCGGCCACAGCCAGGATGACTCATCGTCTCGCCAGCTGACTCCTCCACCGTCCCGAGACCCATTCACCACCATTCAGCATTACACGAGGCGTCCGAGGCGTGTTCGTAGACGGACGGAGGACACACAGGATGGAGATCAGTTAACTCCAATACATGAGTCCGGATAGTATTCGTTAGTTGATCCTTTTGTGGTACTCAGATATTTAACAATGTTGTATATAACGCTTACATTATTAATACAAGAAATGTTTTCTAAATGACTCTCTGTACAATTTGAAGTTTATTTCCCTTATTTGTCCGAATTTGAGTTTTGTTAGTGAAACTATATCTTTTATATCCGTTATATGTATCAAGCAGCATATATTTGGTCTCCTGCACTTAAAGTGCTGTTTCACGATGGTTATCATGTTGTTGGGGTTGTTTCCAGTGTTTAATGGTTGTCGGTGGTGATCGATGGTGGTGGAAAGGTTGGGGCTGGTGGTGGGAATGCTCTTGCGTTGTTTAGGGTGTTTTATGGTAGTTTATGGGTGGTTGAGAGTGGCGGGCGGTGGTGGTGGGGGAGGTGGTTGATGGTGGTGGGGGTGGTGGTTAATGATGGGGGTGGTGGGAATGTCCTTGCGTTGTTTAGGGTGTTTTGCATTGCATAGGGGTGGTCGAGAGTGGCGGCCGGTGGTGGTGGGGGAGGTGGTTGATGGTGGTGGATGGTGGTGGGGGTGGTGGTTCATGGTGGGGCTGAGCTGATGCTGCTGGGTGAGGGTTATGTGTAGGGGCAGCAGCAGATTGCAGAAACTGCTAGTGATGTAGTGTAGCATATGCTGCTGGTAATGCAGTCTAGCAGAAAAACGCTGCCTGAGGCAGCGTTTTATGCTTTAACATAAAACGCTGCCTCAGGCTGCGTTTTATGCTTCAAATAAAACGCTGCCTCAGGCTGCGTTTTATGCTTCAACATAAAACGCTGCCTCAGGCAGCGTTTTAAAGCCCATATACATATTCCAGTATAATTTGGCAAAATATACTAGTATATTTTGCCAAAATACATACCAACAGGTCAACAAGGTAAAACGCTGTCTGAGACAGCGTTTTACTTCTTGAATTTTTTTTAAAAAAAAACTGGGTGTAAAACGCTGTCCGATACAGCGTTTCACCCCAGAAGCTTAGTTTGGGAAATACTTTTCCCACGAGACCAATTTGGTAAATAATTTACCAATAAAGCTCAATTTGAGAAAAAATCCTTTAAGATGTTAAGAAATGCATCTTGGACTCTTGAAGTCATATAATATTGTTTGAAAATTGGAATCATATGTCCATATATTCCTATTAGTTGGTCATACAAAGTACCATAGGAGCCTTGATTTAATAAAAAATCCGAAGTGCATATGTAAACAACTACATCGATATTCAAATTGAAAGGTTACAATTCACACTTTTATACCAATTTCGGGAAGTTTTCTCAAAGTTGAAGTGAATAAGTGGTGTGTCCTAATGGGTCATATAGGTTACTTTGAAATCGTACAAGAATAGGTCTAATAAGTCCAGATTATGAGTTTAGTTCAAATATGTAAGTCAATAACTACAAGAAATGGTTCCAATCACCAACTTGGCATACCAGGGTCGCCTATTAAGTTGTATGTCAGAAATCTTTATAGGATTAAAGTTATAAGAGGCGTGCCAACATGTGATCTATTTCTAAGTCGGAAGAACTGGCAAGCGCAGTAAATGTGACTTGTTGTTGTCAAACGTGAACACCTGCCCCTGTTTTTCAAGCTTGAGTTGCATGCACACCACCACATCCAAGTCTGCTACATTAGTGGCAAGTGCGCCCCGTTAATTCTCATGCATGGCTACATTTGTGGTCTATTTCTTGACACTATATTTTGGGATCTTCAGTTCATTGGTTCTAGTATTTAATTTTTGTTGTTGAATTCTGTTGTTGGTTGAAGTAGTTTCTTTATTTCACATCAAAATAATGCTGCTAGTTGAGGGATTGATGTGGATGTGAAGGATGCAACATAATTAAGCTATGACCAATAACTATCATCAATTTAATTTAGTATATAGATGCCGCCCTTGCCAATTATGAGACATTAGGTGGAGATGACGAGTTCATTCGAAATACTAGTACTTTAAAGCCTTTAAGAAAAGCATCTATATGTTAGAACCATGCTTCATTCACTTTGGATGATGGAAATGATGTCATACTACTCAATAGCTATGTAGCCTTTTAAGTTTGTGCAATCTACGGAGCAAGAGTATCATAGGTGTTTCAATTTATCTTGCCTTTACAATTAATAACAACGGAAAATATTGTCAATTACCACTATCAGTTTAGTAATGTTATACAAAGTACGTGTTAAAGTATAGAAATTGGCTGGAGGGTTTAGGTGAGACCAAATTGAATTGAGTTGCACAACTGACAACCAGATTACCTCCTAACTATGGAATATATAACAAGTTATCTTAAAATGAAAAAAGGTCACCCCTCAAGATATAAACTGCCACCCTAACATAATATTAAAAGTCACCTCTAAAATAATACATTGATTCATATGGAGTGTGATTTATCCTTCAACAGTTAACATAACAAATCATCCTACATTCCTACCTAGTAAACACAGAAATGTTAATGATAGGCCTATCTCAATCAAAAATGTTTTTTGTGTTCTAATCTATAGTGTTTATATCAAATGAAAACCATTAATTGGGAATGAAATGACTCCAACTAGCAATAGAGAAAGATAGTGGAAACTAAAAGTGGCCGCAAAGACAAGCATGTAAGATGTAACAACTCTATGCATTGCTAAAAAGATTTCAAATTTTCAATAATTACACAGAAAATACCTTACGTCCAAACTTTAATTTATACGTACTAAATTAGGAGTAATAAATTGTGTTTCTTTTTCTTTCAAAAAAAAAAAAAAAAACTCATAAAATGAAATTTGTGTCCCCTTTTGGATACTTATTAGTTGTATTAACTAATTAATTATTATTTATGACGGGAACTTATTAATTATTATGTATCCACAATCCACTCCCTCATCAACTTTATCCTTTATATATTAATTGTCCTTCTTCACTTGTTATTGGTCTCAAATTCCTTTTGTTTTTGGCTTTAGAGATGTTTAAGTGATCGATGTTTAAGTGATCTTTTAGGATTGGCTTCAAAAATGAAAGTCATTATGTTGTGCGTCAACGTGTGAAATCTTCGATTTGTATGCATTGTGTACTGTATTAATCCATAGTATTAGTGATATTGTAATTAAAAATTGAAAATGTAAATGCATAAGAACTATGCTGGCCTTAAATTTCAATAATAATCATCTTGTTTTTCATTCGAATGACTCCTGTCATTAGCATCCTTCATCCTCACCATCATTCACGTCATTTTTATTATCATTCTCTTTAGGCTTGGACTCATCATCCAATTTCTTAGCTTCGGCGTTTGCTTCATCCACCTTTTTCAATTGGAGGAACTCAACTAGACCTCTAAGTGCTGGATCAGGCTTATCGTGCTTCATTAATTGCTCAGCAACCTCAGCGGGGGTGACATTAGTTTCCTCCACCAGCTTCTCAATGTCCGTAAAGAGTTCATGATGCTTTACGCCGAGGTAGTTGTTAGCAAGGAGCTTGAAGCCACAAGGAGTGCAATAAGACATGTGAATGTGCATGTCCATGCGCCCTGGACGTAGCAATGCAGGGTCCAGCTTTTCTTTGTGATTTTTGGTAAATATTATGATTCGTTCATCCCCACAACTCGACCACAATCCATCAATAAAGTTCAGTAATCCCGATAATGTAACCTGGCAGAAACAAATGCACTGATCAACAAACTAATAGAGTATAGAACTTATTCTTAAGACTTTAACCATCAGCTCAAACTTTTAATTAAGTTGGTCATCAGACATAGTATGATCATTTCCATATGCCACCCTGATTTTATAGTACATGTAACATTTATTAAAAATAGTTATTGCACATAACACACGTTACGTGCAAAAAATATAATCTTACCTTTTTAAGTTATCATTTCTCTCTCTTGATCTCTATTTATTACATGTATCTTTGTTTCTCTATCCAACACTCACAAATAAATTCTGTCTAGAAATTGGTGTTGTTGCGGTAGCTTAGGCAATACTAATTGTTCGAGACTAAAAAATATATATTAAGCTACAAACCTTATCTTCTTGTTGTTGCCCTTCAAAAAAACATCGGGTACTCACTCTAATACGTCGGGTACGACCTCTAAGAGGAAAACCACAAGAGCCATCTTCATTTTCTCTGTTGTTCAATTCAATGGAACTATCAATATCCTCAACCACAACTATAGACTTATTCGCGGTACCTACAAGCGCATTCCGGAGCTCAGAATCAAACCTCAACCCACTCAACTCCAAATCATACACATCAAAATTCAAATAATTTGCCATTGCCGCGATCAAGCTCGATTTCCCTGTCCCGGGAGGCCCATACAATAGATAACCTCTCTTCCACACCTTCCCTACATGTCGATAGTACTCCTTCCTCTTCAAAAACCTATCGAGATCGTCGATGATCATTCGTTTCAACTCGGTGTCCATCACTACTGTTTCGAATGTGGCTGGGTGGTTTAATGTGATAGATGTCCACGCATTTCGATTATTTGTAAACAGCTTGATTGTCTTCGTCTCCATTTTAAGAAACTCTGATTGCTTTAAAATGTGGGGGATATATTTTTTTTATAGCAATAGCCTTAAACTTTTTGTGAAATGTTAAGTGAAATGATTTAACCTCGGACCTTAAGGCTGAGTTCATATCTCTTGGCTGGTAAAACTCATTGTTAGACTGGATGGTGTGACAGCGTAACATCCATCGAAACTTGATCCCCTCAAACTCGTCTATGATCTCTTCGTTTCGATCTACGTTGACTAATATTTCACCCCCGGACACAGGCTTCCGGACCATAAGGCGGGTGGCTGATGCAGAGGTGGACGTGGTTTTGGTTAGGGCCCCTATGAAGAGTTCGATGGCATCGAAGATTTGGTTGCTCTCGAGGCCATCGAACTCCTCGATGATCATAGTGATCTCCGTGGAAAACCTACGACTAAAGATGGAATGGATGGAGGAGAATAGGTAGTCCCGGACTTCGTAGGGGAGGAAGTCGTTGATGACCGCTCGCGCCACCATTACTGCCGCGGCTGCCGAGCCAACCGTCGACAGGACTGATTTTGCTGTCATCATTGTGCTCGAAGAAGCCATGTAAATATGAAATGAGATAGTTTTATAAAATAATTATAGAGAGAATTATTGTAATTATGATGGGATGATTAGTGAGTGTTCGTTAATTTATTATGTTTTAGTGTATGATCAATTTGAGCACTATTTATATTTATATATAACAGGTAAAGATATTTCAAATTCGTTACCTGGAAAATTCAACGATAGAAAAATTGATTGACCGTAAATTGGTTAATTGAAATTTCATATACTCGTTTATTTGTTTGAATAATGGAAGCTTAAGCTAAAGTCTTTAATGTGCATAAGCTAAAGTCAACTGCTCTAATATGATATATGACATGTACATAAGGTTAGGGTGTTATAATTAATGTTACGGATCTTCAGATTAACATATACTTGGAAGCCAAGGTATTCGTAGAATAATCTATATTGTTGGCCTTGTTCATCAAGTAATTTGTATTTTATGTAAGATTTGTCAATGAACGATGCATGCATGAAGATAGATACGGAGACTTTAAGATTATATGGGTCCCATTTTTGGTTAGGATAAGAATCAGTCTGTCTAATATGGACGAGAACACTTCTAGACTTCTAGTACGTCAATTCAGATCATTTTTGTTGATTTTGTTATTTTTATATTAATGTGTCTAATTCTAAAATGAAAATAAGTCTTTTTAAATAAGTCGAAGAAAACATGATTTAAGTTGATATTAAGTTAATCTCGGTTAGAGTAATTTAAAAAAATATATAATCAAGTGAAATGCAAATAAAAATAAGTTGTGCAATTTATTTACTCCATAATCACAAGATTTTTTATGACTTAAAAATTTCGAAGTAGTAATAACTATGAAGCTGGTTATTTGTTGAAGGTCAGGTCTCCCGAAGAAATACCCAAAAGTTCAAGCTCAACCTTTCTGACTTGTGACCCTAAAAAACACGTCTAAAGCCCCAATTTGACGTGAATTTTGATCCTCCCTAAACTTTAATACTTCCTTCGTTTTTAAAATGCATTACCAAGTATTTTTATGTATGGAAATTTCAATTTAAATGCATTATAATTATCTATTTGGAAAATTTGTCTAAAAGGTACTTATATGTTCATTTTTTTGTGAAAATGAAACTTATATATTCAAGGTTTTTTTTTGTGAAAAACTACCTTTTATACAACTTTTTGTGAAAAACTACCTTTTAAAAAAATTGTTGTAAATGACTACCTCTTTTTAAAAAAATGTTGTAAATAACTACCACTTGCCGGAATCTCGCTGTTGACTTTTAATTCCGGCGTTGACTAGACCATCCCCACCCCCTCCGCCTCCCTTTTCCAATTTCCGACCACCCCCACCCCCGAACCCATCCTTTTAGCCATCCCTTACCCCTTCTTGCAGCCCTCAAACATATTATCAACTTCCGGCCACTCCCCTCCCAACCCCCCACTTCCATTTCCGGCAGCAATTTCCGGCCACCCCTCAAACAAATTATCAATTTCTGATTTTCGGCCCCGAATACTTCAAAACCCTTCAAACAAACTATCAATTTCTGGCCAAATTTCATCTCACCCACACATATCTCACCCTCGAATTCCCGCCCAGCCCACCCTCCTTCGCCCCCTTCGAAAATCTTACCCTTTTCAATTTCTGGATTTTGGGTTTTTTTTTTTTTTTTGAATTTTAGGTTTCAAAGACAGTGAAGTATGGTTTTAATGGTGGTTGCGGGGAAGAAGGGGTAGGGACGACTAAATTAAAGGAGGTTTGTAAGAAGGGGTAGGGACGACTAGATTAAAGGAGGTTTGCAAGAAGGGGTAAGGATGGCTAGGGAAAAGGAGGGCTTGCAGGGGGTGGGGATGGTCGGAAGGAGGGGCAACAAGCGCAATTTTCCGGCAGGGGTATGGGTAGGGGTAGTCTGAAATTGTACAAAGGGAGGGGGAGGTGACGGCGAGGGGGTGGGGGTGGTCGAAAACTGGAAAAGGGAGGAGGGGGTGGGGGTGGTCGAAAACGGGAAAAAGCCGCCAAGTTGTCTAGTCAACGCCGGAAAAGTGAGTCAGCGGCGAGATTCCGGCAAGTGGTAGTTATTTACAACATTTTTCAAAAAAGAGGTAGTCATTTACAACAATTTTTTTAAAAGGTAGTTTTTCACAAAAAATTGTATATAAAAGGTAGTTTTTCACAAAAAAATCCTATATTCAAAGTGGAAAAAAAGGACCTTATAAGTTACTTTTATTGTGAGAATGAACTTTAATTGATATCGGAATATAGCCGCTGACTTCACCCTTCGGCATGCATTGACCATCATGTGACATGCACGTGATGTAAAAAATGTCTTTTCCTTCTTTTTTTCCCCATGATTTTGAGGAAAAATAAGGAATTTTAAGAGAAAAATTGGGGATAGAAAGAGAGAAAATGTGAAAACGTGAGGACAAAATGAATGAAAGGGCCTTTTTAAAACATCACGTCTCACGTGCGTGCGTGATGGTCAATAATGGAAAAGCAAAGTCAATAGCCATATTCCGACGTTAAGGTATCTCTTCACAACAAAAGTGACTTATAAGAACCTTTTTCTCCAAACATATAAGATAGTTGTTCGCAAAAAAAGTAAACAAATAAGTACCTTTCTGACAAATTTTAATTTCATATCTAATGTGTCCTCTTTTTACTCTATCGCTCTCATTTCTAATATTTACTTAGGTATACCGAGTACTATTGTGTTTCCCTTATTACTCTGAATTGATCATCCTAATTTTCTCAAATTGACAAATTAAGTAGTATATGTTTCCCAAAGTTATTACTGGTATCATGGAATGTAAACTAACTGAAAATAAAAGTATATTTTAGTCTTTTAGAAATAAAAAACTAGAATATACATTTGTTGAATATATAAGTACTGCTAGTATACTTTAAGAAATGTATAAAAGTATATTGACAAACATGTGTTGAAGTGTAAATCCACAACAAACCCTGAAGAGCGAGGGGGAGGGGAAAATTGATCTGAAAGAGGTCGCAACTTACTGGCAAAACTTCATTGATTGCAAAATTGTTATACCTTGGTTTTTGTATTGTGTACAAATGAAACTCTAGATATAAAAATAAAATTAAAAAAAAAAATTGCATTTTTTTTTTAATCCATAGTATTAGAAATATTGTAAATGTACATTGCAAATATAAGAACAATCCTTAAATTTCATTATTAACATTTTGTTTTTCAATTGACTCCTTGCCATTGGCCTCGTTAACATCATTCACATCATCATTTTTATTATCATTCTCTTTAGGCTTGGACTCATCCTCCAATCTCTTAGCTTCCGCTTTTGCTTCATCCACCTTTTTCAATTGGAGGAACTCAACTAGACCTCTAAGTGCTGGATCAGGCTTGTCGTGCTTCATTAATTGCTCAGCAACCTCGGCGGGGGTGACATTAGTTTCCCCCACCAGCCTCTCAATGTCCGTAAAGAGTTCATGATGCTTTACGCCGAGGTAGTTGTTAGCAAGGAGCTTGAAGCCACAAGGAGTGCAATAAGACATGTGAATGTGCATGTCCATGCGCCCTGGACGTAGCAATGCAGGGTCCAACTTTTCTTTGTGATTTGTTGTAAATATTATGATTCGCTCATCCCCACAACTCGACCATAATCCATCAATAAAGTTTAGTAATCCCGATAATGTAACCTGACAAGAAACAAATACGTCGATCAAAATTATGATAGATCAGAATAAAACTAATTTTAAGATTTTAACCATCAGCTTAATAAGTTTTTGATTGAGTTGGTCCCTCCACACATTAGGATCAATTTCATCAATTAAAGGACTAATGGGAAACTACAAACCTTGTCTTGATGTTGTTGCCTACCAGGAAAACGCCCTCTGAAACCAGAAGAACCTTCTTCATTTTCCCTGTTGTTCAACTCAATGGAACAATCGATATCCTCAACCACAACTATAGACTTATTCGCGGTACCCACCAACGCATTCCGGAGCTCAGAATCAACTCTCATCCCACTCAACGCCAAATCATACACATCAAAATTCAAGTAATTTGCCATTGCCGCGATCAAGCTTGATTTCCCTGTCCCGGGAGGCCCATACAATAGATAACCTCTCTTCCACACCTTCCCTACATGTCTATAATACTCTTTCCTCTTCAAAAACCTTTCGAGATCATCGATGATCATTTGTTTCAACTCGGTGTCCATCACCACTGTATCGAAGGTGGCTGGGTGGTTTAAAGTAACAGGTGTCCACGCATTTGCAGGATTACCGTACAAGTTATTTGGATCGACCGTAAATAGCTTGATCGTCTTCGTCTCCAATTTTAGAAACTCCATTTGCTTTACAATGTGAGGGATATACTTTTCCATTGCAATAGCCTTAAACTTTTTGTGGAATGTTAAGTGAAAGGATTTAACCTCCGACCTCAAGGTTGAGTTCATATCTCTTGGATGGTAAAAGTTGTTAGACTCGATGGTGTGACAATGTAGCATCCATCGAAACTTGACCCCCTCGAACTCGTCTACGATCTCCTCATCTCGATCCACGTTGACCAGTATTTTATCCCCGGACTCAGGCTTCCGGACCTTAAGGCGGGTGGCTGATGCAGACGATGTGCTCATAGTTTTGGTTCGAGCCCCTATGAAGAGTTCGACGGCCTCAAAGATTTGGTTGCACTCGAGGCCGTCGAACTCTTCGATGATCATTGTGATCTCCGAGGAAAACCTTCGACTAAAGATGGAATGGATGGAGAAGAATAGGTAGTCACGGACTTCGTAGGGGAGGAAGTCGTTGACAACCGATCGCGCCACCATTACTGCCGCAGCTGCCGAGCCAACAGTCGACAGCACTGATTTTGCTGTCATCATTGTGGTCGAAGAAGCCATGAAATGAGAAAGTTGTATAAAATAATCAAAGTGAGAATTTGTGTAATGATGAGATGATTTAGTGAGTGTTTGTTGATTAATGAGAATTTGAGCACTATTTATAACATGTATTGATGATTCGAATTCGTTAAGTAGAAAATTCAAGGAAGGTGAGGTTTAGAAAAATTGACCGTAATTAATAGTGAAAATTCAAAGACTCGTTTGGTTGACTAATGAATGCTTTAGCTAAAGTCCTTGCGATGGACGGTGACGTGGGTTTAACGACGGATGAAATAATGGAGTGTGTCCAAACTCCCAAGTTATGGGTCAAATTTAATTTAATTTAAGAGTATTGTATATTCCGTAAAATTGGGTCAACTGCTCTAATATGACTTATATGAGATATGACATGTGATATACAAAGATTAGAGTGTTTTAATATTCTGGATCTATAGATTAACATATACTTGGAAGCCAAGGAATTCATAGAATAATGAGCCAATATTTTTGGCCTTGTAAATCAAGTACAACCTCCGTTACATATTATTTGCAACGATTAGACATTTTTCCTCTACTTTATATCAAATCGTTGCAAATAATATGCAACGGAGGTAGTAATTAGGTTTCTATCAGTCTATGTATGATTGTCAAATATGCCTGTATGGGTATTTGAGATTTTAAGTATGGGTCCCTTATGTTACGAAGAAGAAGCACTCTATCTATACCAGCACTTCTAGTACGTCAAAGTCGTCGGTTAAGATTATTCTCATCGGAAAGTTATTATATTCATCTCAATGTGTGATTTTAACAAGAATTAAGCAATACCAAAAAGTAAAAAGTAAAAATCGAATATGTTCCAACTTTGTATTAGTTCAAACTAATAAATTCAAGAAAAATAAGTTCTTTCAAGGGTAAAAAGTAAAAATCGAATAAGATGGAAGTCAAGTTGAGCAAACTATTTACACCGTAATCAACAAGTTCGAAGGGATCTGACTAGTGATAACTAAATTGCAGTTTCATGACTAAAAAAATTACGTAGTAGAAATTATGAAGTTGAGGCTCAGGTCTCCGGACGAAATACCAAAAAGTTGAAGCTCAAACATTTTGACTTACGACCCTCAAAAACACGTCTAAAGCCCCAATATAACCACATTGCAAGAAGCTTTCTTGACGTGCATTTAGGTCCTAAACCAACATTAAGATGGGGGATTTTGAATTTATTCATGAGCTTCAAAGTAAGTGTTAACAATGTTACGTACAATTTACGGTACATATTAGACATTTTACATGGAAGTGTTGCAAATTAAAGTATTGAAGTGTTACATACAACGATCCAAGTGTTGTCATTTATTACATTATTTAATTATGTAACTTAGAGAATATTACAATATATACTATATAGTGTTACATAAGGTCAATCAGGTAGTAGACTAGTAGCGCATGCCACAGCAGCAGCTCTTTGGTATTCTATGGCAGCAGCGAAAAAATTCGTAGAAAATCCAGAAATTGATTCCTGAGAGAATCTCAGTTAAGCGAAATTAATTTATACTGCTCAACTGTACTCTTTATAGCTTGTTCAACCGGTAGTCTCTCCATGCTTGATGCCCCATAAAATCCGTGAACTCCCTTGGCTCTCTTTAGTATGAACTCTGCTTCTTTAGGGCCTGATATGGGACCTGTAAGGTTTTACACCAGAGATTTTAGGGCCTGGCGTATGTGATTTTACACCAGCATGAATTAATTAAGGATGTAAGGTAAATGTAGGCATGTAGCTAAGGCCAAAGGATAATAGCAGATGTCAGGAAGCTTAGAACAAGCCGTACATCTCTTACTGTCTACCAATTATTAGTGTCAGAAGAGATCTATACTAAACAGCAGGATTTCTACTATCTTTTGCTAGAACTAAACTTTTGGGCAAGCACAGACAATCCGGGGTTCCAGAACAGTAAATTTAGACTATATTTACGCGTCTAGTAGATTAATTAACATCTTTAAACATTAGCTTGAAAGACCCTCTTCAAATTAGCTATTTACACTAAAACTTCACCTATAATATACTGCCTATGGTCAAAAGGCAGTTTCACTGCACAGTCTAATGACCCTAAAGTCCCTAATACAGAGAACAATAAGCAGAAATAAAAGCTGAAAGCCAAAGTTAACAGAATTCAGAAGTTGTCAATTTTTTACCTCCATGACAGAGCACTATAACATCTGGCCTGATCTTGTGTGCAGCATCTGCAATTGCTTGAACACGAAGCACACAATCATCTAGAGAAACAGCAGTTGTTGCACCTATTGATCCAGAAGTTGTAAGTCCCATGTGTGCCACAATTATATCAGCACCAGCTTTAGCCATTCCTACAGATTCATCTTCATTAAATGCATATGGAGTTGTTAAAAGGCCCATTCTGTGTGCCATGTTGATCATCTCAATTTCCAAGCTGGTCATAGAAACGGTATAGACAGAGGGAGTTAGAGATAGTAATGGGCAATAAGGTATGCAAGGATGAGCATATAAATTAGAATTAACATGAGATTACCCATATCCCATTCCCGTTTCCTCCAGGTTCTTCCTGAAATTACCATCGAAGAGGCCCACAGTTGGAAAGTTTTGCACCCCGCAAAATCCAATTGCCTCTAGTTGCTTAAGAAAATGGTTCATTCTGCGGAAAGGGTCAGTGCCACATACTCCAGCAAGAACTGGTACATTTTTCACCACCTGCATAACATGTTATTTCTTTTGAGGGCCAATTGCTAGTTTCACTCTTGAATTAGGCACCAAGATTGAATTATAGTAGCTTTACAAGATGACATTTCTTTCCCTCTGACAAAGACTCCAAAAGCTAAAGTATCCTAGGGACCTAGGGTAGTCTGTAATTAGGTTTACACACAAAATATAATATATAACACGTCTAAAAGGTTACTTAAGGATGAACTGCAATCTAGCAAACCCTGGGGGATGGGAGGAGAAAATTGATCTGGAAGAGGTCATAACTTACTGGCAAAACTTCATTGGCCATTTCAAGAACTACTGCATTTGCATCAGCAAAAGGCAACAACCCGGCTAAAGAGCCCCTTCCAGCCATCCGAAATCTTCCT
Organism: Chenopodium quinoa; assembly: GCF_001683475.1. NCBI lineage: Eukaryota > Viridiplantae > Streptophyta > Magnoliopsida > Caryophyllales > Amaranthaceae > Chenopodium > Chenopodium quinoa. Next base: position 8,402,333 of record NW_018743574.1, on the reverse strand, counting down.
GAGTTGTATATGACAATCAAATCAACACCACCTGCTTGCTCAAATTTAGCTGATATCCCTGTCCCAGCACCAGCACCAATTATTGGAATGCCTTTGCTTATTTGGTGAGTGAATGTCTGCAGTATCATCTGTCTTCTTTGCAAAGTGTCTGCAAAGGTCATAGAAGTTATTACCATTCTAAACCTATTAACATAATCAATGTCAAATCTGGAAAATGGAACCATATATGCATAATTCAATGTGCAAATTTGTTTTAGTACACAGAAATTAGTCCAAAATTACTATGAATTATTCCTATATACAAGAAAGGAAAATTTGCTAAGCTTCTTAAACAGATTGTAGTCACCAAATTCTGTTTAGGTCTACAAGATACATGAATTATGGCTTCATTTTAATTACTTTTCACTTCATGATAACCCAAAAGCAGGATTCAAGTGATATAACAAACTTAAATTCATAATATATCACAAATAAATCATGCTTTACCCAGTTCTATTCACATCAAAGTGGATTTAACAAGTATTCTTGTGCACACAGAATAGTGGCACCTATAAATATAAAAAAATTATACTAAGGGAAAACACTGCAGATTATAAGATACTGAGTATTTTGAAACAAGAATATTCACATTATTTATAATTCAAATCATAGAGAATTGGACAGCAAAAACAAATGTAAGAAACATAAATTAGTAAATTACAGTCACATTGATAATCAGCTAGCTTCAGTTTCTCCTCAAACTCATAACTTCATGTTGCTAGTTGCCTTCGATATAATTATATGATAAAATTCAGAGTTAGCAAACTTATGTATCTTATCTCTTTTATAGCAATTTTTAACTCTCAACTTTTTATCAATCAGGAACAGGCACAAATTCTGCACTCTTACAACTTAACAGAACATGAATCAGATCAATGGGCTATGAGCAGCAAGTGCCATATTACGATATGACTAGGTCTGGCTAGTGGCTATCAACATATAATCCTTGCGTTAACATCTGAAATTTCATCAAAACATTATACAGATACTATAAAGGAGTTGGTTGGTGCCAGGCAGGTAATCCAGTTGTTAGGAACAATTTGTTGTCACATATTGTTTAAGTTACTAATGACATTGTAAACCAATTATTTGAATCTAACATTGCTAAAGATTCCAAATCTTCATATTCAAACTAAACAAATTATAACAATCAAGTATGTGAAGATAAAGTAAGAACCTTTGTTTGCGTCAGGGAATTCACTCAAGCTGTAATCTACGGACGGATAACTAGATGAGTCTGCTTTAGCCTTCACATCTTCACTAAGATCTCGATTGTGTCCATTAGCTGAAAGTTTTTTCGAATGTGAATTTGGTGCACTCTTGCTACTGATCTCCAGAAATGCATCAACTAATGCAGTTGCAAACTCTGGATCATTGATATGATGAGGATATTTTTTTACCTATTTAATCAGAGAAATAGTAGTCAACTTATAGGTAATTGCAATGCAGATTATATATAGCTTTCACATAATCACAAGAAACTAAGAACTATAAGATAGCTGTTTAACCACAGAACCTTCCGATCCTCATTAGTCTGAATCAACCTTTGAAGTTCACTTAGTAGGGTGCCAGTTGCTTCAGGATCATAAAAAGGCTTTTCAGGTGCATCCAGAGCAGAGATACCTTTGTCTGGCAAGCAGACACAAAATTTTGATGTTGCCTTGTTCAGTTTCCCCGAAATAAACTCTGCAATTTTTTTGTTTTCATCTGGTGTGGTCCGCATTAGTGTCACCTGTACATGATTAAAAATAAAGGTTACCTGTGATTAAGCCCCAAATGTCCTATAAAAAGCCACCAAACAAACAATTTTGACCCAAGTGATAGAAGACTATTAGAAGTTGTTTCTGAAAGGCATTTTTTTTGAGGTACAAAATAGAACTGCAGAACAGAGCACATAACTACACTAAAGAAAAAAGATTCAGATGCTATTAACATCGCAGAACTGTAATATGATGCTAGATTTTTTATCTAATTTTTGTAATGATTTTCTATATCCATTTTGCAAGTAGGTACACCAATAACAGTTGAACAAAAACCAATTCCTTGACCAATATTGTACAAAACCTGATGATTTTGAGGATTACCTGCTCATTGTGCACATAAATCTTTCGATCCTGAAACTTGGAAGGTACGCTGTCCTTCACACCAAAATTAACCATATCCGAGGCTCCGACACTTAGGACATAGGGGATCTTCTTCTCTATGATAGCATCAAAGCGAGAGCTGTCACATGCCATGACACCACCGACCACATAATCAGCAACTTCTGTTGTTGTGATATCCAACACTCCCTACTCATTAATATCAGAAAGATATAATAGTTGGTGAAAAAAGAAACCAAAGAGTAGTTGAGATTTGAGAACATCATGAACTAAAAGCAAACATGATAAGTTCATTCCAAGTTGATAACGATTAAATTAAGAAACAATATCAAATGATCTTGTGAAGGACATGGATGGAATAGCAGATGACCAACAATTAAATAAAAACAAATTAGCCATGTCAGTGCAAATAATTACATATAGCAAAGCAGCACACTTGAATGAACAACAAGTAGCACATAAGACATGAATAGGATGGTTATCTTTGCAACAAATCAAACATGCCATTTTAAGATTGTACCAAAATGATAAATTTACCTGTATTAGACCACCTTTAACAAGATCCTCCATTGCCTTGCCCCCCACCCCAGTTGCATGGAACACCAAAGATTCATAACCTTCCTCAAGCAACCTGTTCTTAAGAGCATCCACACATGGAGTGGTGACACCAAACATAGTAATTCCAACAGTAGTTTTTTCCTCAACACTAGCAGAGTTAGATGACCGCAAGCTTCCAAGAACCATTCCTGCGAATGCAGCTCCAGCATTCGACAAAATAACCCTGCTCACTCGATTGATTCCACATATATCAACCACAGATGGAATCAATACCAAATCTGACGTCCCAATGTAAGGCTGAGTTTGACCACTTGCTACAGTGGAAATAATGAATTTCGGCACCCCAACAGGGAGACTTCTAAAAGCAGAAGACAATAAAGAAGTTCCTCCAGTGCCTCCAAGACCAATAGCTCCCACAACTACATGATCCTCGTAAGCTTTCTTTATAAATTGTTCAAGAGCTTTACTCATTATTTTCACTGCTCTACCTCGATCATCAGGAAGCAAATAATCTTGGTTTCCAGGACCAAGATAAGAAGATAGCACATCCTTTCTCGGAACAAAATGAAAGTCTTCCAAACTCTGGATCACCTTCTGACCCGAGGAAACATCAACCAGGGTGACCTGAACCTGATTAAAAGCTTACATGAGTGTTAAGATTTAACTTTGTATCCAATTTGCAACAGATCTTAATCTATTCTACCATTTTGAGTAATCAGAATAAAAGCATACATCAGCTAGAGTGACCTGAATATGATACAAGGCGCACATGAACTAGTGATAAGAGACAACTTTATAGTTTATATCCAATTTGCAACAGATATTGATCTATTCTACCATTTTGAGTAATCAGATTTGCAAACCTGTGGATCAATTAAATCACTCCCTCCCATTCCCAAATTCAATTCCTTATGATACAAGAAATTAAGGGTCACAGTCTGAATTTCTGAAATGATGTTATCTAATCAAAGAGCACTTCAAGCGCAGGGTCAAAATTGCGCTGTTTTCCAAAAGCTCCACAAGTAACACAAAATTAAGCTGAGATTTATATGGTTATAAGTCAGCACAATGTCTTTCATAGCCAATTTATGATTAATACATCCACATCCTGACATAAGACTTGTTTATTTCACCAAAATGAAGTTCAACTATGTTCAAGTAAAACCAGATAATGTTAGCAGCTTTACCTATGAACAGTGCAAAATTACGCCATTGTTTATCAAGAAGATAAATTTGTATTTTTTTTTTTCATTTTTATAAGGGTTTAAGGGAAGATTTGATTGGATTTATTATAGTCACACTCAGCACTATTACATGTACATGTATATAGCAAAATACTTTAAGCAACATAATAAAGAGGATTAATTATACACACGGGCGTTCCTATCTCTTCATAAAATCAATGAGTCAAATCTAATTTATGCTTGTTTAGTGCATTTGGACCTCTACATATGAGCAAAAAAAAATTACAAATACAAATAAAAATAAAAAAATAGCCTTTAGTGTGCCAAGCTAATTTAAAATTTTCCCACCACATAATTGCTAACTTTCCAAGAACTATCTAGTACAGTACTTTATACTTTTTCATGGACAAATCAATTCCCACAATCCCTAAAAATAGATTATATACATTTGCAGAAATCAGGAAAGAAAAACCAATTGCAAAAACAGAGACATAATTAACAAAAATTAAAAGCTAACCAACCACAAAATTAATCAATCAAGCTTAGCATTTAATAACCAACATAAATAAGATCATTAAATTAAACAAAATGCGGAAACAAAAAACATCGAACCTGAGAATGAGAGGAATTGGGAGAAAAAGATTTAAAGTCGGAAGCAACAGATTGACACAGAAAGCGGAGTTCGTCAAGCTTTGTATCAGCAGTGCCTACGCAAAACACTGTATTTTTGGGCAACCCCATTTTTGATTTTCTTCTAATTACTGCTAATTTGAGTTCTTGGTGTGAATTTCTCACAACCCAGAAAGAAGAAGTTTTTTTTTCAAATAATGTAATTGTCGGTCGAATTTTAGAGAATTGGGATTGGATTTGGACGCTTGTCAATTATCATCGTAATCGTATGAATTCCCAGGTTGTGTCTTGTTAGAGTATGGTGATCTTGGCTAAGGGCGTGTTCGGCGTTAGCTTTTGAGTAGCTTTTAGTGGTTTGACCAAGTCAAATCACTACTCAACAAAAAATGTGAGTGTTTGGCAAAGTAGTGGTTAGGGTAGCTTTTAGTGGTGGAGGTAGATTTTGTGAAAAGTTAGAAACATTAGTTTTTGAAATTAGAGGTAGTTTTTCAAGTAGTTGTTGAAAATTTAATCTATAGTTTTAAAAATAAAATATTGATATATGTAACAGCTAGTCAACCACTACTTACCGAACACTCATATCTAAATTATTTATCTTCACAGCTAACAGCTTGTTGACAGCTAACAGCTACCTACACAGCTAACAGCTACCTTCACGGCTTCAGCTACCTTCACAACTATATTTTGACGAACACGTCCTAACTAGTCACATCACCCAATTCACCTAGTGACCTAGACGTGTGTTTTATACAAAATTCAGAAGAATTGGTCCGGAGTCCTGGCTCATGAGTTCATGGCTCATACTCTCATGGGCTAAGAAATAGTTTTGACGATTTATTATAAAATGAATCGTGCACATCTTGAAATATAAAATGAACCATGCACATCTTGAAATGAGAAAGGAAGAAAAAAAAAAACGGCCTCTTAAATTTTGAAAATGTCGTCTATGTCAGTCGCGGACATGTCTCTAGTGTTAGGTTAATTACTGTATAGTATGTAAACTACTTACAAATTTTTGTATGTGGCTGGCCACATGGTGCGGCAAGGGTTACTTTTAGGGTGTTGCTGGTTTTGTCAGGAGTTACTTGTAAATGTTACTTGTATTATGTGGTTACTTGTATGGGTGTTACTGGTTTTGGTCGGGGTTACTTATAGGGTGTTATTGGTTTTTCTAGGGGTTACTTGTAGGTGTTACTTGTATTCTAGGGTTACTTGTATGGGTGTTACTGGTTTTGGTCGGGGTTACTTGTAGGGTGTTACTGGTTTTGTCATATGTTACTTATATGACTGTTATTGGTCTTGATCAGGGGTTACTTGTAGGGTGTTACTGGTTTGGTATAGGATTTTGGTATGGAGTTATTCAGAATACAAGTAACTCCATGATACAAGTAACCCATACAAGTAACCTCATAATACAAGTAACACCCTACAAGTATACAAGTAACCCCAGAATGCAAGTAATCCTAAAATACAAGTAAGTGAAGTAATTGTGCCGCACCATGTGATTTGCCGCAATGAAAAACCTTTGTACACTACTGAATAATTTACAGTATCACGATACTTACTACTTAGTTACCGAATATATGTGTAAATTATTTAGTGGATTATTATATGAAACTAAATGAAGAGGATGGTGCAATGAGCTACATTTCAATTTAGAGATACACTCTAATATCCAAACAACCAAAGAATTGCTTTTTTGGTAATGCAATTGCTAGATTATGACTAAGCATATTTTGTAAATATAAAGATTGTAATACATCAATGGTCTTTTTCATTGTAGAAGATGACAAATTAAGTAAAACTTTGATGCGAAAGCTATGGTCTCATACTTTGGTTTAGACCGACTAACTACTGGTTGGTGAGAGACATCATAACTTATTCTTAGAATAGATGATATGATTTTTTCAACTCTTGTAAAATTGCCACAATCTCTCATAATATAGTCTCATATTACCTACATTGTTTTATGTATCAATGGTAACTTGCATTATGCTACGTTATTATATTAATAATGGAACATTGACACACGACTTCCTACAAGGCTACAACCTATCATATACAAACTTTCATCAACACAAAAACAGGTATTTACACGAATTTGCCAATAACGGATGAATTGAATTTAGCTTAAAGAACTTATCATCAACACCATGTGAAGCAGAAATATGAGAAAAATCGATTGAAGTCATGAAATGGTGCAAAATTGTGTTGGATCACATAGTCATCTTAGCAATGGGCTTCCAAACAAAGAGGTCCAAGACTTTTGGAGTGGGCTATTTTTCTTGCATTTCCAATAACGTCAACATTTATAGAAATTGTGTATGAGGAACACTCAGGAGTATGTTGAAGGAATGAGCCACGGAGGAGCACTCTTTAAAGATGCTTTTCAACGTTATTTTATATAGTACTCCCTCCGTCCCATAATTACAGGCAAATATACTATTTTGGGTGTTCCAAAATGTTCCTCCTATTACTAAAAATAACACCCAATCATTACTTACTTTTTACCTTTTCCATACAAATTACACACATATAAAAAAATCATTACTTACTTTTTCATTTTTCATACAAAATATACACATACCTAAAAAATTATTACCCACTTTTTAACTTTTCCATATAATATTCTCTACTTTTTATCAACATTCTTCACTTTTTAGCTTTTCCATATAATATTCCTCTACTTTTTCCATCCTCCTTAAAAACCGTACTTTTTAGAGTTATTTGCCTGTACAGTGGTGAGCCGGTGAATGAACTCATGAAGTGTGTAAAAGAGATATTATATACGTTAATTAACTTCTGATAGTAAAAATTACAAAGGAATATACAAAAATGTACTATAAAAACACATGTTAAATTTAAACTTATTACAAAAGTTACAAATGAAAACAACGTATACAAAGTACAAATCAATTTCTACTCCCATCATACAAACTTTGGAATCCAATTTAGGCCTTAACTTTTAAATTATATTCTTTTTTTTTCATTTATTTTTTTTTTTTTTTTTGGGAGGGGTTTTCCGCAATATGATATGCTTGTCACCCACCTACATAACACATATATTCACGATACTTTTTGAAAGTGAATAAAGTCATTTACTCATTGCCTGACTAATTAGCACTATGGGGTCTGCCGAGCATGTAGAACCACTAGTGTAGTCAACACCAAATTAGCAATGCCACTAAAACTGTATTTAAGGCCTACTGCATACATAGTTTACTAATTTATTAACAAATCATCCTTTTAATCTTAAACTAGTGAGTATTCCGAACGTTGCCCCAGGTTACTATTGTTGTAGATGTGCAATTAATAAAAAAAAAATTATAGATTTTTTTCAAAAATGTAATTGTCATTGTCAAACCAAAAATTGAGTTGCTTTTTGAGTGATTTTTTTTTTTAATTGAACCTTGTGGTTAACACTTATATAAATTTTTCACTTATTAATAACAATAAACATACATGATAAATGGCTTAGATGGTGAAATTATTATCTTTCTTAAGAACGCCTCTTAATATATACTCCGTAGTATAGATTAACATAAACACTGATTCACATATTAATTTCGTATATCAAGCCATGAAAGTTGGTTGGAGATATATCTTTAAACCCTTGAGGTCATAAAGTAGAATTTTCATAAGCCCATGAGTGACTATCCCTTATTCTTGCACCTCATTAAGTCTAGCAAGAGTCCTTCTAGATCAATAAGTTAGTAGCCATTATGTGCTTATTGGAAATCCTAGAATCATCATTTCACTCTTCTTAATCACCAACTTTTCATTGATTAGCCTTTAATCATACAAGATGTAGCAATAATTAATTATTGCAACGCACCATATGTACGCATATATATATATTAGAAATATCCAGAATAATGTTATAAAAGACAAAATTTTCCAGACAAGATTAATATGATAAAAGTAGTGATCATAAGGTTGAGACCAACCAATGATTAAATTAGTACTAGATTAATTAAAAATAATCACCACTTTTAATTGCTCCTCTTTGAGCGGTAATCAACTAATCATGTGTAGTGTTACACTGCTGCTCATGGAAAATGACAAACTCAAATTATACCAAAATTGTCCAAAACCCTAATGTTTTTTTTAGGCAATTATCCCCCCCCCCCCCCTCCATATGACATAACCTAGTGTAATGCATAGTTCTTAAACTTAACTTTATTGTTTACAAATGCTGTGTGTTAATGTGTTTCATTAAGTCCTCCTTAATAGTTGGTTCATCTACTTTCAAGTGTTTGAAGAAAGAGTTTTTTTTTTTCTTTTTTTTTTTTTGAGTGAAAGGTAGCTTGAAGATGGCAACGTAATGAATTACACCATATGTATAAGAAAAAGTGGCCCAATCATCATTAAAATGCAAGTCCATCTAATGAAGTTATATTAGTGAAAGGTAGCTTGAAGATGCCAACATAATGAATTCCTCTTGATTATATTCTTAATTAATTTTATTTGTATTTCATTTATTTTATATTTTTTATGTGGTGTACCTAGAATTCTACTCTAATTTTTTTTACTCCGTATTGCTTTTTAGTGGCTAAATTTTAATGGAACAGCCTAATGGGTGATTAAAGGTGAAGTTCTATTATGTAAGGTAATGTAACAAAGATGAGCACTAGCTACTAGTCATAGGCCCTATTCTTTTGAGCTTCTGGGCAGAGCATAACAGAGCAGAGCAGAGCAGGGGTTAGCAGAGCACAGCAGATTAAATTTCAGCTGAGCAGATTTCAGGCAGAGCAGAGCCGAGCAGAGCATAGAAAATTTCAACATCATTATTGATACTATTATTATTATTATTATTATTATTATTTAATTATTATTATTATTATTATTATTATTATTATTATTATTATTATTATTATTATATCTCAAAAACAAAAGTCATACAACCTACAATAAATTAGTGGGAAGCCGAGATATAATTATTATTATTATTATTATTATTATTATTATTATTATTATTATTATTATTATTATTATTATTATTATTATTATTATTATTATTATTATTATTATTATTATTAGTATTACTATTACTATTACTATTACTATTACTATTACTATTACTATTACTATTACTATTACTATTACTATTATTAAGTGCATATACCATTGATTTAGGTGAGTGAAAACATAAATATATGTATCCATATTTAACATATGTTAATAGTAGAAAGATAAAAGACAATGGTTTACTTATATTTATTTCACAAAAATTTTAAAATAAAATGATTTAATGAGTAATAATGATTTTACTTATAAATTTGTCTTAATCATATATTTTTAACCCTAAAATAATAATGATATACAAAGTACTACTTGAAAACAACCACTTTTTTTTTTAATTCTTAAAGTGTATGGAAAGATTTGAAAAATAATTCAAATCAATGAAGTAACAATCAATACCCACATACGTAAAATGTTTCTACACATTGTGATTCTAATATCAAATGTTTATAAAAGAAATTATTATTAATTGTTATTATTATTTATTTATTTGAAAGAATTGTTATAATTATTAGAAATTATTAATTAATAATATTATTAAATATTAATTCTTAATAGTTTGAATTATTAAATATTAATAATGATAACTATTATTATTAATTATTATTATGATTAATTAATATTAATTTTTATTAATATTAATAATTATTAAAATTATTTTTAATATTAATAATTATTATAATTATTCAAAATAATATATTATTATCATCAATACAATATTAATTATTATTATTATTGAATATTAATTATTATTATTTTTATTATTAATTATTATTTAAAAATAGAGCATAGCAGTGCAGGGCAGAGCAGAGCAGATTTCTTTTGAACAGAGTAGATTTGATTTGAGCAAAGCAGAGCAGCTCTAAAGAACAAGGCCATAGTGTGCTAGATACTCGTCCAATATCACGTCGTAACTTGGCAAATTATACACATTCCTATCCTAGCCATATCATACGATGAAAGAAAGAAATTTTGCATTGGAAAAAAAAAAAGAAAGAAAGTTGAGTACTATCTTTTTTTTTTTTTTTTTTTTTTTTCTTGAAAACATCTGCCGTTTATTTTATGGACTTAAAAAATATCAATTTTTTAACTCTAACAAAAAAATCTCTCTTAGGTACACAATCTTTTTATAGTACAATATAGCCGTGTAGATACTTTTATGTGTTGAGTTAAATGTTATACAATGCAATATATGGAGTGCTATACACATTTACACTTGTCCAATATTCGGAGTAATAATTACAAAGACAATAAGGAAATTCAAATGGTCATTTTACAATTCCATCCAATAAATTTGTGTTTAGCTTAATAATAATCTAATTCCATTGTTGAAAACTAATTACTTATATAATTATACATGGCATTCCTTTCATAAGTGTCTTTTCATCTTAAAACTTAAGTTCCTTATCCATGGATTGGATTATCACAACCTTATCTATATATCCATTATACAATTAAGTGCCATAATTTGATTGCGCGTTTGTGCATACACCGGATGTAGATGATGGAAAATGTTCTATATCCTAATACGAAGTACCTTTTTTTATTATTGTAAAGAAAGTGTACTTCACACTAAAATCAATATTATGGATATGGAGTAACATATATCGCTTTTAGGATATGTTCACATTTACTGAACTGAGCTGAACTGAACTGAACTGAATTGATTGGAGCTGAACTGAACTGAACTGAATTGAATGGAGCTGAACTTAACTGAACTGAATTGAAATGAATATTTTATGAGAGAGGGAAATTAAGAGTTGACCTGAACTGAACTGAACTGATTGGAGTTGAACTGAATTGAACTGATTGAAGTTGAACTGAAGTGAAATTAAGTAAATGTGAACATGCCCTTAGTCTTACATGCATGTAAGCGTGTATTTTTTTCTATATCTTAACTTGCATAAATGAATAGTTGAACTTAATAGAACTAACGTATCTATCATGTCGATATTATCGGTCTCTCATTAATTAGCTAAATAATCATTATGCTAGCTTATCGGTGTTGAACAAACTTTATTTATAGTATTGAAATAATTAACTTGAGGTAGGTGAGATGAACTAATTATTCATCATTTTTCTTCTTTTCAATAAGGAATACGAGTAGTACTAATTAATCCTCAATTTCCTAGCTTTAATATTCTAAAAACAAAAATGTCTTTATTTTTTATTTTAGGGTACAGATTCCCCTAAGGACAAAGATTCATAGATAAGTCATGGAAACATTTACATACTAGATGTCAGTCATGTCATGATAACAATGCAAATATACTGCTTGAATGGGTAGGGGCCAAAGTTCCTAGCTATTGGATTATTGGAATAATCCTACATTGAGATATACTTCTTCCATTCAAAACATAATTGCATTGTTTCATTTTTGTTTTGTTTTGTTTTTTTAATCTATTCCACATTTGCACGCACTAGTTTGAATATGTTTAAATCGTAGGTTTGTATAGAATATACAAAGTACAAAGTTAAAATATTTGAAAACATATATTATGGCGATTTTAACAAAATCTTACTCATTATGTCTTTCATGACGTTATAGTAATAATTGATGTCAAAGTTCATCTAATTATATACATAATACTTCGTATATAAAAAATAATATAATAATTATTTAAAAGCGGATGAAGATCGAATATGAGTAATTGACTAGTAGTCGTAGAATCATGGTGGTGGACATTCGTTGATAACTTTAAGAGCTAGCTAGGAATGCAACGACGGGCCCCTTGCTCAATTGCCCACTCACCTAGCTTGCTCAATTGCCCACTCAATCTAATTGTATAGCCCTAATCAAGTGGCTTAGGAGACGTGTCTTACCCTCTCACCACTTAACACGCACCTTAACTAAAATCTAGATTATCCAATGCTAGTAGGTTCTTTGTTAACAATAATCATGCAAGTTTGTCTAAGATTGCCTTTGTTGTAAATTGTAATGCACTTCATTTGCCTTTAGTCTAGCTAGACTAGATACTTGTATAGAACGTCTGGGTGTATCCATTTATATATGTGTACGTCTAATATAAAACCCTTTAAAACATTTAGAATTGAGTTTCATTATTCCCTTTTTTTCTTTTTTTCTTCTTAATCTCTTTCCTTTCCCTCTTTAATGAATGTCATATAATTAATTAACGGCAAGCAGACAAGGAAATTAGATTACTTATACAGTATATAACTTTAATTTTAAAATAAAATATTACGTATAGACACGACTTAATGATCACTAGAATATGGTACTCAGAAGTTGGATTATAGTCTACTTTGTCCATTCTTAAATGATAAATGTAGTGTAACTTAGGTGTTTCTTTATTAAGTACGTAAAAGTGAGTTTGGTTACTTTCACTTCATCCTTTTTCCTTGATCGTACACCAACTCGTGGTACCCTGAGATTTACGGAGATCCCTCTATTAGACAAAGAAAATTATGGAGATTTGACAAGTAAAATAATAACACTAACATTAAAAAGTGGAGATTAAATTATTGGACCAAAAAACAAAAGGGTGGAAATAAGTAGCTTTGAAATCTTAGCTTACACTTTAGTGGCCTAGAGAAATGCCGAAAGCAGTTGATTCGCCCTTTTTACCAGTTTTGTACTTGAATCTATGAAGGGGCCTGGGTGGCACCGGACCCCTCAAATTTTTTATTTTTTTATTTAAGTAAATTTATAGGTTAAATACAATTTTTATGCATTAAATAATATCAAATTAGCTTTGTCATAGTAGTAATGCATTGAGTTTGGATTAAAAGTCTTAGATACAAGCATTTTATTTAATTTTTTATTTAGTGCCCCTCCACACTAAATATTCTACATCCGCCACTGCTTGAATGTTATGGTTGTTCTCTAGAGCTTTCTATTTGGTCCATTGCAATCTTCAATCACCTACTTGAGTGCTATGAGTAGAGGGACAAAAGAGGTTTTACGATGTAAACCATTTAATTATAACAAAACTTTTTTATTAATCATTTTCTAAGATAATCAAATTAAGAATTGATTAATCTTTTATTAAAAACATTGATTAACTATTTATTGTATATGTCATTTAAGATTCATAAAGCAATACGGAGTATCATTCTAACATATTTATATTTGATTATCTATTAAAATATGTATTAAGGAAAGCCTACACGTCACATGACACTATCAACCACTTGTTTTTACTTTTATGGGTATTATTAACAAAAAAAAAACTTTTTTAAAAAAAAATCCAAAGTTCGAAATAATTATACTTCTTATAACATTTCAGCTGGGAGGCCTACTCGGAGCCCATTATTACTTGAATTTTTAACATTAGGTCTTGCAAGCAATCTCTGAAAATGGTTTGATTTCGTCTATTTTTATATCGTTTAGTTTAGATTTCAGAACACTATTTTGTACAGAATACTAGGAAAGGTTAGGCTAAGCTACAAGGCAGATTGCACACTTTAAGGCGCTTACATTAACCAAATAGCCATGCCATGTCTTGCGCAGCCGCTTTCTTAGGGCAGGCTACAGGGCATTGCACACCTTTAATATTAACCAAACCATCACAACCCGAAAAAATGGTGACCCAAACCAGACCTCACCCGACCTGAAACCAAACCTAGACCCGAGTTGACCCGAGTATGTGAGACCCAAATCCGAACATGAACTGACCTGGAAATGACCCGGACCGAATGTAACACGTAAATTATTGATCTGAACTAAACCCGACTTGAACCGAAATTGACCCAAACCCGTTTAACCCATCGATTTAACCCGACCTGAATTCAACCCGACCAGTTCCTAACCCAACCCGAATTTAACCAAACCTGTTACAAACCCGACCCGAGATAAACACGACTTGAAATTAACCTGACTCAAATTCAACCCAACCTGTTATTGACCCGACCCGAATTTTACCAGACCTATTACTAACCCAACCAAAAAATTCAACCCGATCTGTAATTGACCCGACCTAAATTCAACCCAAATTGTTCCTGACCAGATTTCAATTCACCTTAAATGCAATTAAGACCATCTTATTATTGTTGATCAAAACATTTTGTTTAGGGAGACCAAGTTAGTCCATGCCAGCAAAAGAAAGGAGCATCATCCTCAAATTTAAGAATTAAATATAGTATATATATTTGTTTTATGGTCAAAGGAGATAATTATCTTCCCAAATTATACACTATAGTTCCCTAGTATATTATATTATAGTCAAAGGAAATAATAAGCTTGATAAAAATGATAATTATGTATTTATAGTTAGTTGAACCCGAATATGACCTGACTTGGAAATGACCCGATCGACCTGATTGTAACCTCAAATTATTGACTTGAACATAACCCGACTTAAATCCGTAAATGACCCAACTTGGAAATGACCCAACCTGATATAACCCGCAAATTATTGACTTGAACAGAACCTAACTTGAACCCGAGACTGACCCGACGTGATTATAATCCGCAAATTATTGACTTGAACCAAACTCGACTCAAACCCGAAAATGACCCGACCTGATTCTAACCCGCAAATTATTGACTTGAACCGAACCCGACTCAAACCCGAGGATTACCCTAACCCGTTTTAACCCGAATTAAACCCGACCTAATGTTCACCCGACCCGAATGTAAACCGACCTGTTATTAACTCGACCAAAACCCGATAAGAAGTATGACCCGACGTGACCCGACTCAAGCATGACCCAAACCCGACCCGCAAAGGTTATGGAATTAATCCGAATTGACCCGAACTGAGTTGACCGAACCCACTCTTACCGACCTAAACCCAACCCGTTTACATGAATTGACAACTCTATCCAAAACCTCCAAAATTTCTCAAAAAACGTGGATATTAGCCTTCAATTTTAAAATTTTTTGACTTTTTTTCACCCGAAAATAAAAATTGCCGAAATATTTACCATGGTCCCTAAAATCCTCCGGGAGTCCAATTGGCTAGGTGGAAGAACCACCCATTTTTACCTTTAAACGACCAATTTACAAGTTTACAACTTCCATCGATTTCATTAACTCAACCCTACCACGAACATTTATGAAAACATATAATGATCATATATGGTTCCAAATGGCATTATATGACCCCGAGATATATCCCCTAAAATCTCAATGCTTTCAACACCAGGCCCCGAAACAATCGAATTTCTCAAAAAGAGTGGCCTGCATAGCCTTCAATATTGGAATTATTTGGCTTTTTTTCGCCCAGATATAAAAATTGCCGAAATGTTTACCATGGCCCCAAATACCCTTCGAGAATCCAATTGGGCGGGTGGAACCATCCAATTTGCTTTTAAACAACCAATTTACCGGTTTTAGAACTTGCACCGATTTCATTAATTCAAACCTACCACGAACATTTATGACAACAAATAATGATCATATATGGTTCCAAACGACATTATATGACCCCGAGATGTATTCCCTAGAATTTCAAGACTTTTTGAATCCGGGCACCAAATACTCCAAAAATTCTCAAAAAGCGTGGATAATTCATAATAGCCTTCAATTTTTGAATTTTTTTTACTTTTTTTCGCCCGTAAATAAAAATTGCCGGAATGTTTACCATGGTCTCTAATACCCTCTAGGAGTCCAATTGGGTGGGTGGAACCATCCAATTTGCCTTTAAACGGTCAATTTACCGGTTTACAACTTGCGCCAATTTCATTAACTTAAGCCTACCACGAACATTTATGAAAACATATAATGATAATATATGGTTCCAAAGTCCAAACGACATTATATGACCCCGAGATCGATATATCCCCTAGAATTTCAAAACTTTTCGACACCAGGCCCCGAAACCTCCAAAGTTTCTCAAAAATAGAGCTGTTCATGGACGGGTCAACACGCCCAACCCGGCCCGCAAAATAAGCGGGCTTGGACAACCATTTTAAAAAAATTGAAAATTTGGGCGGGCTAAGTCCGGTCCGTCAATATAAATGGGCGGACACGGACAAGACAATATGTACCGTGGACTAGCCCGCCCGGTCCGTTTATTTCAAAAAGTAATATTTTAATGATTTTTTAGTTAGTTGATTATGCAGTATATTTTAGAAAATAAATACAAAGAGACTATATTGGTCTCTAACCTATTATTAGCTACAACTATTTATTTCAATTTTATATTTAATCATTATACTTGTATTAAATAAGTTCATTCTTTCCTTTTTTCACTAATATATGTCACAAGTTAAATATGTTTTTTCTAGTATCATTAGTGATCAAGAAATTTTTAAGATAATTAAATCGAAATAATATTAACATATGTAAATGATAAAAAAAATAAAATAAAAAATAGTGATAGATATATGTAAAACAAATATTTTAGACCCGTGAGCCCGCGGGCAAGCCCGACCCGTTAATAGAGCGGGCTTGGACAACTTATCAAGCCCGCATAAAAGGGCTCGAGTTAGCTACAATTAGCCCGTTGGACAAAAAATGAAGTATAGGCCCGGCCCGTTTCCCGTCCAAGCCCACAAATGATCACCTCTACTCAAAAAGTGTGGATATTAGTCTTCAATTTTGGAATTTTTTTACTTTTATCGCCTGAAAATAAAAATTGACGAAATGTTTAATTTGGTCCTTAATACCCTCTAAGAGTCCAATTGGGTGGGAGGAAGAATCCAATTTGCTTTTAAACGGCCAATTTACCGATTTACAACTTGCACCGATTTCATTAACTCAATCCTACCACGAAAATTTATGACAACATATAATGATCATATAAGGTTTCAAAAGAGATTATATGACCTCAAGATGTATCTCCTAAAATCTCAATTTTTTTCGACACTGGGCTCGAAACCTACATAATTTCTCAAAAAGCGTGGATATTAGCCTTCAATCTTGGATTTTTTTGAATTTTTTTCTCCCATAAACAAAAATTACCGAAATGTTTATTGTGGTCCCTAATACCCTCTGAGAGTCCAATTGGGTGGGTGGAACCATCCAATTTATCAGTTTACAACTTGCACCGATTTAGTTAACTCAAGCTAACTACGAACATTTATGACAAAATATAATGATAATAAATGGTTCCAAACGCCGTTATATGATCCCAATATGTATCCCCTAAAATCTCAAGACTTTTTGACACCAACCTTGAAACATCCCAAATTTCTCAAAAAGCATAGATTTCAATTTTTGTATTTTTTGACTTTTTTTCGCCCGGAAATAAAAATTCCCTAAATGTTTACTATGGTACCTTATACCCTCCATAAGTCCAATTTGGTTGGTGGAACCATCCAATTTGCCTTTAAACGACCAATTTACCGGATTTCATTAACTGAAGCCTACCACGAACATTTATGACAACATATAATGATCATATATGGTTCCAAACGACATTATATGACCTCGAGATATATCCCCTAAAATTTCAAAACTTTTTGACACCGGGCCCTGAAACCTCCAAAGTTTATCAAAAAGTGCGGATATTAGTCTTCAATTTTGGAATTTTTTGACTTTTTTCGCTTGAAAAAAAAAATTGCCGAAATGTTTACTATGGTCTCTAATACCCTCTAAGAGTCCAATTGGGTGGGAGGAAAAATCCAATTTGCCTTTAACAACCAATTTAGCGATTTACAACTTGTGCCGATTTCATTAACTCAATCCTACCACGAACATTTATGACAACATATAATGATCATATAAGGTCCAAAAGAGAATATATGACCCTGAGATGTATCTCCTAAAATCTCAAGCTTTTTCGACACCGAGCCCCGAAACCTCCATAATTTCTCAAAAAGCGTGGATATTAGCCTTCAATTTTGGAATTTTTGACCTTTTTTCGCTTGGAAATAAAAATTGCCGAAATGTTTACCATGTTCCCTAATACCCTCTGGGAGTCCAATAGGGTGTGGGTGGAACCATCCAATTTGCCTTTAAACGCCCAATTTACCGGTTTACAAATTGCACCGATTTCATTAACTCAAGCCTACCACGAATATTTATAACAACATATAATGATCATTTATGGTTCCAAACGACATTTTATGACCCCGAGATGCATCCCCTAAAATCTCAAGGCTTTTCGACACCGGGTCTCGAAGCCCTCAAAATTTCTAAAAAAGCGTGGATATTAGTCTTCAATTTTGGAATTTTATGACTTTTTTTTTCGCCCGAAAAAAAATTGCCGAAATGTTTACCATGGTCCCTAATAACCTCCGGGAGTCCAATTGGGTGGGTGGAACCATCCAATTTGCCTTTAAACGACCAATTACCAGTATACAACTTGCACCGATTTCATTAACTCATTCCTACCACGAACATCTATGACAACATATAATGATCATATACAGTTCCAAAAGGCGTTTTATGGCCCCCAAATGTATTCCCTAAAATCTCAAGACTTTGCGATATCGGGTCTCGAAACCTCCAAAATTTCTCAAAAAGCGTGGACATTAGCCTCCAATTTTGGAAATTTTTGACTTTTTTTTTTCTTTCGGAATAAAAATTGCCGAAATTTTTATCATGGTCTCTAATATTATTCGGGAGTCCAATTGGGTGGATAGAACCATCCAGTTTGCCTTTAAACGTCCAATTTACCGGTTTACAACTTGCCCGATTTACCGGTTTACAACGGGCAATTTAATGAACTTGCACTGAACCTGACTTGAACCGAAATTGACCCAAACCTGTTTTAACCCATTAGAACCCGAATTTAACCCGACTTGTTACTAACCTGACCTGAATTCAACCCGACCGTTCCTAACCCGACCCCAAATTTAACCTAACTTGTCACAAACCCGACCCGAAATTAACCCGACTTGTTATTGACCTGACCCAAATTAAACTTGACTTGTTATTAACCCAACCCGAATTTTACCAGGCCTATTACTTACCCGACCCAAAAATTCAACCCGATCTGTTACTAACTCGACTCGAATTAACACGACTTGTTATTGACCCGACCTAAATTCAACCCAAATTATTTCTGACCCGATTTTAAATCACCTTAAATGCAATTTAGACCACCTTATTATTGTTGATCAACGCATTTTGTCTAGGGATACCAAGTCAGTCTAAGCCAACAAAATAAAGGAGCATCATCCTCAAATTTAAGAGTTAAATATAGTATATACTAGTTTAATGCCCCGTGCGATGCCCGAGTTATTTATGGAATTTTAAGATAAAATTATATTATAATTCAATTTAATTGATTAAAAATAGAATTCTAAATTAACTTTTTTTTTTCTAAAAAGTCTATCTATATTTATCCAACGTAGTACGACACTTGGCGAAAAGTTAAAATGCTATACGATGATGTCTTGTGGCCTAATTATAAGTTTATTATTTGGTATTTTATCGAAAATAAAACTCTAAACTAACCATTTTATTCTAAAATTCTATCCTAATTTTATTGAAAAAAGGATTTATAACTTACTTTTTTTATCTTATGAATCTATTTAAATCTATTCAAGGTGGCGCGACACTTGGCGAAAAGTTAGAATGTCAAGTGTCACTATTTCTTGACTTGGCTAAAAGTTTAGCTTTGTATATTAGTTATATGATTTGATGTATGGTCAAAGGAGATAATTATTTTCCTAATTTATAGACTATAGTTCCCTAGTATATTGCCATATATATTATAGTCATAGGAAATAATTAGCTTGATAAAAATGATAATTATCTGTTTTTAGTTAATTGAACCCAAATATGATTTGACTTGAAAATGACCCGACCTGATGGTAACCTGCAAATTATTGACTTGAGCATAACCCCATCATGAATCCAAGAATGACCCGACTTGGAAATGACCCAACCTGATTATAATCCGCAAATTATTGACTTGAACCGAACCCGACTTGAACCCGAGAATGACCCGACTAGAAAATGACCCGACCTGATTATAACCTGCAAATTATTGACTTGAACCGAATTCGACTCAAACCCGAGAATGACCCGACCTGATTCTAACCCACAAATTATTGACTTGAATTGAAACCGACTCGAACCCGAGAATTATTCTAACCCGTTTTAACCCGTGAAAACCCGGAACCCGACCTATTATTCACCCGACCCAAATGTAACCCGACCTGTTATTAACCCGACCCAAACCCGATAAGAAGTATGACCCGACGTGACCCGATTCAAGCATGATCCAACCCAAACCCGACCTGCATAAGTTATACTACCTCCGTTACATATTATGTGCAACGATTAGACATTTTTCCTCTCTACTTTATGTCAAATCGTTGTCTAATCGTTGCAAATAATATGTAACGGAGGTAGTAGATTTAATCCAAATTGACCTGACCCGAGTTAACCCTGCCCACTCTTACCCGATCAAAACCCGACCCGTTTACCTGAATTGACGGCTCTAGTTGTATTTATTTCTTAGGCCGGGGTTTTTAATTGCTTTTAACTGTTGTAAGATGAGACACTAAGTAAAACACGTAATCAATAATTGCAATCACTCAAATCCAACTTCCTATATAATGTGCACAAATGAAGTAGCTAGTCCAAGGAAAGACAAAAACGAGTACACTTCAAATCTCCAACTAATTAGCAAATTAATTGGGAAAAAAAATGGATGTTGAGAAAATCTTTCACATGAAAGGTGGACATGATGAGACTAGCTACTCCAAAAACTCCTCTCTTCAGGTGCTCATTTTCTCTCTCATTAAACTTTTTAACAATCGATTTTCTTATTTAATAACATCATCATGATTATAAACATAGTATTAATTTAATATAATATTTTCTCTGTAACTAATTGTTAACGTTGTAACCCGTAAATATTGATCAATGTATATATTACTTCAACTCCTCTCTTCAGGTGCTCATTTTCTCTCTCATTAAACTTTTTAACAATGGATTTTCTTATTTAATAACATCATCATGATTATAAACATAGTATTAATTTAATATAATATTTTCTCTGTAACTAATTGTTAACGTTGTAACACTGTAAATAATGATCAATGTATATATCACTTCAGTTCGAGGAGTTTCGCATAATCTAACAAAATATATTTTACACAGAAAAAGGCCTCAGATATGGTGAAACACATAACAATGAAGGCAATTCAAGAAGTATACTTAAACACAACTCCAGAAATCCTAACCATAGCAGACTTGGGCTGCTCATCGGGCCGGAACTCGTTATCGATGATCAGAGAATTGTATCGTGCGGTGCAGGATGCATACCAGAAAAGTCAAATCAACGGTCCAGAATCAGCACCCTCAGTTTCAGTTTATCTGAATGATTTACCAACAAATGACTTCAATTCCATCTTCAGGGCATTACCAGAATTCTTGAAAGATGATAGTATGTATGAACAGGGGCATTTTCGTCCATCTCTATTTGTTGCAGCCTCACCTGGCTCCTTTTATGATCCTATTTTTCCTCCCAACTTTTTGCACTTCGTTTACTCTTCTTACAGTTTGCACTGGCTTTCCAAGGTAATTATAACTTATTTCTTTTCTTTCTTCTTTTGATTAAAGTTTTCATTATTGTGTAGCTTATGAAAGTAATTCACTTATTTGAGTCAAAGTTGGGAAAAAAAAAACTAGTAACTCTTCAAATTTGTTCATCAAGATAATTTCTGCTTTTCAATAACAAGTTTAAAAGGAATTAACTAGGTTAGCTATAGGAAAAAAAATTAAATTTTATCAAATCATAATTTTGGAAAATTTGCAAATTGCAGTAATTTAAATTTAGTATTTTGCAAATTGCAGCCATAAAAAACCGCAGCCCAAAAGTTATTATAAATTGTAAATTGCAATCTAATTCAATGTTTTCATCTGTTTGCATGTCGAAAAATGTACGGTTAAGGTTTTAAGTCTTTTAACGGCCATTTTAGACTTACAGGGTCCAAATTGAGCTCGAAATTGACAAAAAGTTAACGTTAGTGCCACGTTTTTACCACAAATCGAAACATTTTTGTCACGCAAAACGAAGCACATACGTTATTTGTTTGATAATTCCGAGCTCAGTTCGGTTCCATAAGCACTAAAATGGCCCCTAAAACCTTAATCGAATATTTCTCAACAAACAAACCGATGAAAAAGCTAATTAGGTTGCAATTTACAATTTATAAGAACTTTTGGGCTGTAATTTGCAATTTTTTTTTAAATGGTTGCAATTGACAAATTTTCCATGCATAATTTTTAATAAAAAAAATGCATGGTGAAGTCTGTAATTCTAGATTTTTTTTTTCAAACTATTACATATACGAAGCATTTAGAAACAAATTGATGTGTAGTGGTCTCACTTCTATGTTTATTCAGATTCAAAAGTTTGGTAATATAGACGGACGGAGATTTTTTTTTTTTTTGAAGGGAAGTACCGACTATTACAAGTTGAGACAAGCAACTTTTTCAAAGAATTAAAATATAATAAATAAAGACTTTGGAAAGTTAGGTTGTCACCACCTCTTTCTCCCTAACCATAAATTTTGCTTAAATTGGACAAGAGTAAACTAGAAAAGCATAACAAATTAACAATCATAAATTGCTTTGATGGATATATAGTCATATATGGACATGATGAGTTGAGTTTTTATTTATTACTAAATATATATGCTTGAATAAGGGATCAGAGCAAATTTTCCTCTCTTTTTCCACATAAAAAAGAGCGGATATTAAGTTGACTATTGAATAATCACATGAGACGTACAAAATTTAAACACACTAACTCATCTTATCAGTGCGATAGTAGATTGATGTTATGCAATAGGTGACCAATTGCCTTACAATAAGAACAATATAAGTGTTAATCATGATGACAAAATGTATACTCAATCAAATCATTCATCTAAATTAAGCATTTGACCTTGTGATTGTGATAGTGACCACTACAAGTTTTGTTAGGGTCTCCCCGAATGCTCCAACGGAATGAGTCTTTTTCTTCCCACTAAATGAGTAAATGCCCCACTTTAGTGGCTTTAGCTTCATCAATAGGATTACTTTAATTTTTTACCCTTCGTTTTTGTTTTTTTCGGCCCAGTACCTTTTTTTTCAATAACCATCTTATAAATACTTTATTGAATTACTTTATAGACTAGTGTTTTAACTACAAAAAATTCCAAATGAAATCTATTGATCAACATTTGGTATTATATAAAAAATAGTATAATAATACAATAGTGTTATTCAAATTTATTATAACGGAGTATTCTTTAATTAGTAGTATCAAATTACAGTTTTTTTTAGTGAAAACCCATTGATCAGAACTTATTGTTTCAAGGACACCTTACCATAAAAATTCCAATGAGTCGGTCCAACCGAGATAATTTTTTTTAGCTATTGCTAGAGAAGATGTAACATCAAGTAGGGTTTTGTAACATGCATCATACTTTGTTACACATTCATGTTTTTTATTAAGGGTTGAATCACATATTGTATAATCAGGTCCCCCCTAAGATTTATGATGAACATGGGAAATCCATGAACAAAGGTTGCATCTACATATGTGAAAGTAGTCCTCCTACAATAATCGAAGCGTATGCTCAACAATTCCAAGAGGATTTCTCGCAATTTTTGAAGCTTCGATCCCAAGAACTTACCACAGGAGGTAGGATGGTGTTAGTCTTTCTAGGAAGAGAGAGTCCTAACCACATTGATAGAGGCAACTCATTTCTTTGGGAGCTTCTCACTCGATCCTTCGCCTTTTTAATTTCTAAGGTACTCTATTAATTAGTCATGTTATTCATTCTCTCAAAAAACTTCTCTTTTCAAAGTTATGTTTGGACTATCTCTAAATAAACATTATGAATTTGTATTTTTTATAGGGACAAGTTGATGAGGAAAAGTTGGATTCATATGATATACACTTTTATGCACCTTCCAAAGAAGAAATAGAAAAGGAAGTGAAAATAGAGGGGTCTTTTAAAATGGAAAAATTGGAGATGTTTCAAATAGAGAGAGAGGTTGAAAAAAATGGAGTTAGCTATGGAATGGCAGTGGCGAGTACAGTGAGAGCTATACAAGAATCAATGATCAGCCATCATTTTGGTGATGAAATTCTTCATTCCTTGTTTAATAAGTATGCTCAAGTTGTTGATGAAGAAATGTCTAAGCAAGATATTAGGCCCATTACTTTTCTTCTTGTTCTTACCAAATTGTGAAACTCCATTGTAATTAATTAAATACCAACTTAAAAAGAAGTATTTGGTGATAAATTGTGATTATCTTTAGTGATTAATTAGTGTATAAGTAGTAGTTTATTTTCACTTTTCTTTCTATGGTTTAATATTCTATTTTTAATTAATAATCCTAGTGTTTTATTGTTATCTCAATAATTATTTATGTGCAAAATGACCACTTATTACTTGTACACCCAATAACTCAAATAAACTTATTTCAAGTTCTAATGGAAAGTTTTGAAATTATTGAAAAGTCACTAACCAAATTAATTAATTTTATCTTCAAATAAAAACCATTCACCAAACACACCATAAAAACGGATCAAAATAAGTACTTGTATCGTTTTACGGACTATAGGTTATCATATATGTGCTGCAAAGCCTCAATTTAGTGCTACCCAAAATTGGGCTCTAAGCAAAGTGGGTTAGCAGAATCATTATGAAAAACGTGGCCCAAAAAATAATAAATTGGGCTCTAAGCAAAGTGGCATATCTACAAACCAAATCCAAAATCATTCGAGCCTATTGGGCTTATCTCTCTATGGACTTTGCCAGAAGCAGGCCCAGATGGCCAGTTAGGCCCAAATAAATAATTACGTAGTAACAAAAATGAGCTTTTTTGTTATTTTTTTAAAGGTGTGTATTTATTTTGTTAGTATATGTATTAATGTATATATATATATTGCTGTTTTACACAATATGAGTTTGACATAGATTTAATGGATAGTTGTGAATGTGAATGAACATTTCTTTTCTGAAAACAACGGACAAATGGGATGTAAAAAAGAATGTAAGAGAATTGTGTTGCAATGTAAACCAAAAAGGAAAAAAAGGAGTCGAAATCATTTGAAAATAGAAATAAATAAGGAATTGAAATAGATGTGTAAAGTTTGTCTCAAATACTATACAAATAATAGGTTCAAATCTTTTAAATTATTAAGGGACCGAGAGCAAGAGAGTTGCACTTAACCACTTAACCAACAAGGGTCTTTAAACTCATAATAGTACTCCATATCCTTTGTAATAGCTAGTTTCAAGTTATTAGCGCTTATAATAAATTTATGTTGGCTACTAGCAATCCATCCTAGTAGCTCAATTATATTAAAAAGCATTAGGTTAAAAAAGTTGCAATGGAACTCTATAAATTCAAACAAATTAAAGATTAAGCTAATATAATCTAAATTGAGAACTTATTGTCAAATACGCCTTAAAAATCATTTCAATTTGTGTATAAACTAACATGATCCGAGTAAAGCAGATCATTGAAGGAACTAGACTATGTACACAAGCCAATATTGATGGACATGAAGCAATATAATTGAGTTGTCCTCATGAAAGAAAAAAGAGAGCCTATATATACCTACGTACATACTCTTTCAGTAGCTTTGCAATTGCATTGTCTCACTCAAGAATGAACCAATCAACAAGCCCTTTAAGTTTTAAAAATATCTTTGCCATTGAAATGATGTCTCATTAGTCATTATTGACAACTTTCGGTAAAAATAATATAATTACATAGTAAATAAATTTATCTAAATTAAAACATAAAAGGTCGAATAAATTAAAGTAATGTACTCGTACATTAATACATTATCTGATCTTCAACTTTATAGAAATAAGCATGTTTAATTTATTCTATAAGGATAAGCCTCGTAATTTGGCTGTTTGATGATTTCAATCAGATTTATGTACTTGTGTTACTAATTCCTTTTTAGTAATACCGCAATAATTTCGAATACTATGTTTTTCATAAAATATTATGGTTATTATTAAATGTGATGAGATGTAGTAGGAGGTTAGTTACTTGTCAATCAAGAAAATTATTAAATTTGACTAGCACTTCGATTCAACGCAACCAACCAACCAACCAATTCAACCATATAATACTATTGTTCTCCATATTAAACTTATTAAAGGAAAATTAGTGCGTGGTACGACCGGTACCTTTTTTTTTTTTTTAAAGAGAAAATTCATTAACATAAAACCTAGATTGTGAATTTTCACAAATTTCATCCTTATAATAGTGGTAGCTCACCCCCAATTACAAAGAAAAATTGGAAAAAAAAAAAATAGTGTAAGCTTGAATGATTTCAATTATCTTTATTTAGACGTGGTTCAAACTTAACTAATTTTTTTTATATGATAAAATATAGGAGGTCCTTCTATCACATGAGGAACACTTCTTAATTCTTATACAGTATATATAATAGCATGCTTTCGTAAATTTTATTTCAGATTAGCAACTTCTACTTACTTTCATTTTGTTGACTTACGCGAAATAAAGGATTTAGTTAAGATAATTAGTGACATTGATAGCATCTTAAAAAGAAGCTTAAGGAATAATGATTTGCATTTTGTAACATGTAATGGTGATCATGTGAAGCTACGGCAATTAGGGACCCAAAGGATAGAAAGACTATTTGTGGCTTTTTATGAGAAAATATTGACAAAATAATATTGCGATGGTGCGTGCTTTCTCTTTAGAACTCACACACTACTTAATTTATCAATTAATAAGGATAAGTGGCTCCATTAAGTACCTTCTTATTTGCATAAACGGCCAATTTAATTGTAATTAATACACTAATATATGGGATACCACTGATTATCCATTAGATATATGTAACACTTTTGGACAAAAAAAGTTTGTAAATTATGACTTTAATCTGTTTTTAGACTTTTGTGATAGTTGCACTCGCCACTAATACTATCACTTAATGTAATTTAATCATAAAAGTTGGCTAGGATTATTTTGAGATTATATGCTTTTCCAAGTTAGTGGGACCTCGATATTGTTATTATGTGAAGTAGTCTTTAGCACTTAGTAAAACAAATTAAATTCAAATTTAACAAATTTATATTCTTGGGCCGCTTTCAACAAATTTTTTTATCTATTGAATTCGTTTAATCTATACTTAATATTTAAAAACACAAACCGCAACTTTTTCAAATGACACGTGTCATCATAAGTCACTCATTACCCCATATGCCACATGTTACCTCCCTTAATATTTATATTTAAGTCTTTATGCATTCTACAACTTGCAAATTCAATTAAGAAAGTGAAGTGTTTCATTTCCACCATAATAAAATAAAGTTCAATTAATTAGTACACAACTACACATTACATCTATTAAAAAAACAAAAAAAAAAACTACGCATTACATAAATATATGAATTATAATAAAAATTGTCTTTTCATCTCATAGACTATAAATATAATCTTAATTAATATGTCATTTCATATCCCACAATCTTTATGTATATATACCTAACTAAATTCCTTCACCTTCTTTCACGGTTCTATCCTCACTCTTTTTTTGTTTTCCTTCTAAGTTATAGAAATAAAGTATACTTACATATGAAAATAATTAACCCAAGTAACAACCCGTGCATTGAACGGGCCAAAAAGCTAGTTCTAGTTAAAAGTTGGCCTGGTTTTTTTTCTAAATTACATTGATTCTATGCGGTATGTTAGGAACAATTTGTTTGTAAGTTGTTTTTTTTTATTCACCTATTCACTAGACTAAAAGTTCATTATGAAATTATACATCTTACTTTTTAGATAGAAAAGTCCAATTTTCACTTCTATTTAGATATTTATAAACTAAAAGATTTTTTGGTTCATGATTTACACAAATCCTTGTAGCCTAGCTAACTACTAATCTTAATTTCCAATCTATAACCTATCATTCCATGATTTTGTTCACGTATGAACAATATTTGAGGTTAATTGCATGGTTTTAATATCTGTAACATGGAAAAATTACATTAATGCATGATAAGGATCAAGGTAGCTATGTATTATAGGACATACTCGCTCGTAGCTTATATCAAAATTGTGATGATTATTCATTATTTGCCTGCCTCACTCCCCAGTAGTCAATTGAAGTGTTTGTTTATATCATGCATTGTTCACAGTTTTGGTTCCATCTTCTTTATTTTAAAGTATTTTTAAATACAAAATACTCGTATTTTTTTCTCTACGTACAATGATCGAGTAGAGCTCAAAAATAAAAAGATAATGTGTTTTGCGTCTTAAATATATATATATATATATATATATATATATATATATATATATATATATATATATATATATATATATATATATATATAATAGCCAAAGTAACCAAGTCTATAACTCTTTGGTTTCAAGCAACCGAGATCCTTCAAACTAAACAAGAAATTTTTGAGTTTTTGTTATTGCTTATGTTGGTTTGTAAGAGCTAGTTAAGCTCATTTAAGTGTTTTGGTGAACTATTTGTAATTTGTAATAGTTTGATTTTGTTATTTTGAAAATTAAAAACTTTTTCATAAGGGTTGTGATTTAATATAGAGTGGGGCAATTGGTCTCTGATAGGAAAATTGGTGCGGCAGATTAGACAAGTAAAAGTAGTTTTTGTTATACCAATAGAAGATAAAATACGGCAATTATGTGCTAACATAATGATGATCCTTTGATTTCAACAATCAATCTTTTGAGTATTTTGTTAATTAACTATCAAACCATATCTATCTATCTTTGTCAATGGTTGGGAGCATCAAGCATGCATGTCCCTTTTAACTTTTATGTCTACCCTGCCATCTTTCCTTGTTTTTTCTTTTCCCTTTCCTTTATTACTGTACAAATAAACCTTTGTTTTTTTTGGATATTAATTCTGCATATTTCTCTTTATTTATTAGATTCATAAAAACTGAGTATAAAGTTTCATTTCATATATTTGTCTTATTCAGATTAAAGTAACTTTTCAGTAAAACACTTTTACAATAATAATACTATGAGATAATTAGTTAAATAAGTAAAATTAATTAGGGAAAAAAATCAATATGTATATGATAAAATACACGCAAGCTTGAGTGTCATCAATTATCGCATATTTAACATGGATGCATGTGAATATGTAATCAAGTGCCCATTTACACGTGCTCATGGGGTGCGTGTGCTTTGGGGTGCAACATTTTAATTCCTTCTTCAGTGATACAAATTAGTGTACACAATCGAATTTGCTATTTAAGTTTTAAGAAGATGATTAGATATAGCCTTTCTAAACCTAAATCATACATCACACTTTATTAGCTTTATATGAACATCAAGTTACCAAATACTGTAACTACTCTGTATTATATGGAGCTGAGTATATTAATTCATAGGATGCAATATTGCTATATGAATAGCCTTAGATATGTTTATATACAATTAAATCATAGACCCAAAAGGTTTAAATGGAGCAAATGTCCCCATGTTGGACGTCCCCCCATAATAAGTTGACAAGCAATGTAAGGGAACCGAGGCTTAATATTTGGTATCGTTCCCATGTGAGAGAAGTGACAAACTTGAAACAATTTCCTAATTACATGACACTAGGTTTATTTCTCGGTTCTTACATATGTAGTAAAGTATCTAGCACAACTCTTTTTATTCTCATATTTCACCTATCATCTTTTTGTTATTAAAAATTAATTAAAAGAAGGCAAAAGCTAATGAGCGCTCTCAGGGCGTTAGATAAAACAGTTAAAAGTGAAAATATTAGAGTAAAATTAACATTAATTACATCGAATGATGCGTAATTTTGTCATGCATTCATAACTTAATACTATTTCTACTAATATAATTATTCCTTATCAAACGCTCCGGAGCGTTCGTTAGCAAGATCCTTAAAAAAAAAAAGGGAAAAACAAAGTGTATGCGTAGATTAATTGCTTTAAGACCCATTTACAATGGTGTTTTGAAATTGATTCCAAAGGACAAGGAACTAATTCCAAAAGTTCTTTTTGAATTGATTCGTGGAAATCAATGTGTTAGTTTATTTAAATGTTTACTAAACTTAATGCCCACGTATTTTTATTTTCGCAAAACTTAATCACTAAACTTAATCTCGCATAAAACAAAATTTATCATCTCATGGTGAAAAGAAGATTTTATGCAAAACATACATACGGAGTACTTTTAATCACTAAACTTCTAACCTTTTGTAATACTATAATAATATACTCCGTAGTTAATACTCATATAAATTGGGTTATTTTGTTTGTGTATAGAGAGGGTCATAAACAACAATAAAGTACACGAATTTATATCTCATATATTGTGTATTAATAGAAAATAATTTCAAATTTGACACTTTATCTTAAATTTTTTTATTGTGCCCTATATAGCAAATTTCTTATTAAATTAACATTCAATAAGCAAATACGGCATACTATAATGCAAGCTATGCAATTAGATGGTTTAATACGTACTTTCAACAAGCTCGAAATAATCCAATCCACACGAGGCCAAAACAAAATCACAAGTATCCCAATAACAATTCCAATTAGTATTATATTCGAAAATAATCTCCCTCGGACAATGAATATATTGTCCACCATATTAAACTCATACATACTCCTAATCCGTAGTAATCAAGTTCTAGGACTACTATACTAAAAATTAAAAATAAAAAAAAAGTTACAGAAGGAGCTCAGAAATTGAAGACTCTTGGATCAAAGTTGCAGCACTTCACTATACATAGTCCAAATAGTACATTAGTACTACTACTACCATATCACTGACATCATATAATGACAAATGTTTTGCAGCAGAAATTAGCTGAAAAACTTCCCCCTAAAAACTGGAATTAAACAAAAATAATTACTCAGGAAATTATCTCAATTCCTTTTTTTTTTTTCGTTTTTTGTTTTTTTGGGAAAACAATTCTCTGCTTTTTTTTTTAACTCTCTCTTCTAGGCTTGGCTATGGAGAACGACAGAAAGCCGCTCTTCACGATGAAAACTCACCTGCTTCGCTATGAACGCCTCTATCGTTCGCCGGAATTCATCGCTACTCATTCCATCTTCCATCAATTCCTCCGCCGTCGATTCATCGCCGGTCAAACTTCTCCAGTAAATATCCGTCTCTGATCGTCGGAGCTTCTCCTGCTTATTCTCTACACACTCTCTCTTCATCATATTCTCCGATTGACTCCGCCGATAACTCGCCTTGACTTCCACTTCCTTCTCATCGGAAAAGACCGTTTCCGGTGTCTTCTCGTCGGAAAAAACCGCTTTCGGTTTAATTTCCTCCAGAACAACCTTAGAAACCAGCGGTTTTTTAACATTTTCCTCGCAAATAATCTCTTTATCCTGGTAAACAATCTCTTCCTTAACCAAAACAGGAATATCATCATCATCTTCAGATCGGAACTCATTGTAAAGTTCGGCGACGGCATTGTCAATTGACGACGAGCAATCGCCGGAAAACAAGCCGGATTTCACCAAAAGAGTAACCACAATAGCATTTCCGAGTAGAAAAATTGAGGTAGGACACAAAATCAAAGAGACAAGTTTCCGAAAATACTCGCCGGAAATTCTAACGGCGAAAGGAAGATGAGCTGACAACCACGAGAGAAATATGACAAGAATACAAACCTCTACAAACCGGAAAAGCTTGGCCAAACTCTGAAGTTGTCGGCATAACTTCATGAATGAAGAATCCATGAATTTACAGAGGAGAGAGAAAATTGAAGAAGAAGAAGAAGAGATTTGAATTGGAAGGAGAAAATGTGGAAAACGGGAGAAATAGAAAAAAGGAGAGAGACAGAAAGAAATATGGTGAATAAGCTGAAAAAAACAGGGAGCTGAAATAGGAATAATATAATGTGGGTTTGTGGGTGTGGTGGGGGGGGGGGGGGGGGGGGGGGGGAAGGGGGGAAGAGGGAGAGTGTGCGCAATTACTTGAATCACACTTTCAAACAAAACTTGAGCCCTTAAATTAGACAGCCCTTTTTCTCCTTTTATAGACCTCAGTTTTCAAATTTTTTTAAAGGGTATGGGAGTATTCGTATAACATTATATTCTCATCTTTACTCTTCCTGTTTTTTTGTTTTTTTTTTTCTTCACTAATGTCATGTGAATTTGTAATCAATGCATATTCAATATTTAAACTTATCTCCACTTTACTTACCATTTGAAATACAGTAGACTATAGATGGTTCATGCTCCATAACAAAGTAATTTTGTCTCTAGCATATTAAGGGTTTGTTTTGATTTAATGAATTAAACTGAACTGAACTGAATTATTTATGAGATAAGAAAATTAAGAACTGAACTGAAATTAATCTGAAGAGAACAAGTTTAAAAAAAAAATACTTTGTATGTATATATTACTCTGAAGTGAATTTGTATTAAAATTAGAGAATGATTTCACCAAAGTCTATCCGTAGTGTTTTGACAATTCAACTCTTATCCTATGAAGTACTAAGTGCGTGCTTAGATTGTCAACCAAGATCAAATCCAAGTGTAAGAGACTAATCAAGAGTAATTAACCTTGTTGAATCTTTTACTACTCCACATTAATAAGAGGTAAACTTATCATCTAAACAACCTATGAATCTAGTAAAAGCAAGAAAATTATCAAATTTAGTTAGTTCATTGTAAAAGTGGATCGATACTTGATGAAATCAAATGACCTGATTGGTTATAGAAATTGGAAATATGGATGAAGGTGTAATTGTACTTGGCTTATCAAATGTGTATTCTGGCTCTCATATACTGGTAGTGTATTGAAGGTAGAAACAAAGTAGAAGTCGCAATCAAAACAAGGGAACAGAAGCCCAAATCAAAGGAGGGGTCTAATGCAAAAACACAAAAGGTGGGATCAAACATAGTGATAGGCCCAGCTGTAAGAAAATGATGAGTTAGTCTTTTTCATAAACTTGTAACTTGTACAATACTACAAACTAGCTTAGTCGTCGTAGCTGATTGTTATTTATAGTTGTGGTGGGCGGCCCCCTCTTATATCTCACTGATTTCACTGCTTATTGTTACAATTGTAGTTTGGATAGTTGGATTCTTCGTGGAAAAAGGAAAAGCCTGGTTAATTACCAGAGCAAGTGCTATGACATACTAGTATATGCTAGGTTAGGTGTTGTTCGTTATACCTTAAAACATACACATGCCTAGCTTAATTATTTAGATACTTTTAAGTTATACGCACAGTAATCTCTAACACTAACTTTGAAGGTATATAATACATGTACGATGTGGGTATAGTTTATAAGACTTTAATGTAATTTAAACTTTCGCCCAATTAGTTTTATGATTTGAATAACTATTATTCTGTCCCTAAAACACTGTTCTATATCTTTATTTTAGTTTAATTTCTTTTACATATGGGCCTGTTTTGTTCAATTTAATTTCAATTAAGATCATTTTAGCTCCAATCAGTTATGTTCCTAGTTTCCTTCTCTCACAAAGAGTTCATTTCAGCTCTATTCAATTCAGTTTTGTTCAGCCTCAATCAGTTTAGTTCAGTTCAATTCAGTTCAGTTGTCTTTAGTAAATCGAAACAATGTTTTAGAGACAGAGAGAAAATAAAATGGAGATGGTTGATTTCAGCTCATTTCAGGTCTATAATGAGCACAATTATTGATGATAAAGAGAGATAAAGAGAGTAGAGTAAATTAGAACAATGTTTTAGAGACATAGAGGAAATAAAATGGAGATGGTTGATGGGATTGAAGAAGTTTTAAATATTTGCTTTAAAGTTTAAACAATACGTAGGCACGTAGCAAAAGATAAAGATGGAATAAATAGGGGAAACGATTGTGTTGTAGTTTAAAAATATGTAGGAGAAGAGAGAAGGGCGGATGAGTGTTTTCACGTGAGTAGAGAAGTATAGCAGTAAAAAAATGTAAAAAGGGTCTCTACTCTTTAAATCTCTAATGATCCGTAATCCGTACTGTGTTAGGGTAGAAGGGCACCATTACCCTATTATTGGACTGCCCTCCAACTATCCAGTTCGCATCGATCTCTCATAGCTTCAATTTTAAATTGCACGTACGACTGCTTTGCGTGGTCCAGACATTCTTATAGTATCACCCTCACCACTTCCCCAATCTCTGCCTCGCCTGCCCCTATGTCTTCCTTTTGGTGTTCGCAAGTCGGGCCCGTGACATGTTTTAACATATACCGTCTATACCGATTATTATTGAACAAGGGCCAGTCCAACACTTCATCTTTTTACTTTTTACTTTCTAAACCTTTGATCCTAAATATGGAGTACTTTGTATTTTGTATTTTGTTATACTCCATATTAAATATGTGTAAAATTTATACATACATAGTAAAGTTGGGCCTATAAAATTAATACAGAAAACATGTATGTACATAAGATAGTCAAAAAGTTTGTGGTATAATGAGTAAATGCTAGAACTTCCAAAAAAAATCAGTTTTTTTTTTTTTTTTTTTGGATTACAAAATTACTTGTTTAATGAAAAATGTTTATAAGCATATGAACAAAGAAGACATGGCTTGATTTGATCTTTTGCTTCGATTGACCTACAACATGCCCCAATATGCTCTTGAAACTGACGGTACACATTACAATTAGAGCCTAACACATGTCTGGTCTTTTTGTCAAACTATTTACTTATTATTATCGTGTTTGAAATAATAATGAACCTAACATAATATAATAGCATAAAATTATAGTATTATTGATTGTGATCACTCTTTATAATTTAACTTTATAAGGCCAAATATAGTATGTCCGGAATCAAATGTATAAGGTGAAAGCATGTGAAGTGTAAAAGAAGGGTTGGAGTTAATTCCGTAAAATGCTATGTTTAGTACTCCGCATAATAAGATGCAGCATGGTAGCAAGCTACGGAGTAGCAACTAACACTAGCAACTTGGGGAAGATGATAAAATAAGCAAAGTTTATTTTGAGATTTGAGAATGAAATCGACAGAAAATGCTCTCCAGCTTATCTTAACTCTAAAGAGTTCCCTCCTCCCCCTTTTACGTCCAATCATGCATGCGAACTTGCAAAGGACCAAGTACTACTACTTTTGTTTCTTTCTTTCTTTCTTTCTTTTTTTCCTTCCTTTTTTGGGAGATTTCAAATTTCCCTCTACGCCTCTTCTCACTTAAATTGGATATTTTAGAATGATGAATTTTACAGCATAAAAATATACTCCGTATGTATTTAGTACAATAAATACCACTTTTCCGACCTGATTTAGAATATATATATAGATTATTGCAACATTTTTACAATTGAAAGTCAAATTAATTAGCTGACAAATCTATGTATTATTAGTAAGTCTTGTTATGATCAAGTAAGTCTTGTTATGATCGAGTAAGAGCCAATCGAGCTTACACTTTGGGTTTTTTTTAAAAAAAAAAAAATTATTTTTATCTTTATTTTATTTTTTTAAAAAAGAAAAAAATAAATAGAGAAGGGTATGGTGAAATCACATGGCATAGTGTTTCAAAAAAAAAAAAAAAAAAAATCACATGGCATAGTATGTATGGCATTTGATGAAAAATGGGGCTTTAATGCTTTGATCGGAAAAATATTCTGATTCATTATTATTTTTGATAGCAGAGAAGTAGCTATTCCTTGCTTGCTCTCATGACTCTGACGACCTCACTATTCATTCACTAAAAGGGCAACACCATTTTCCCATACTAATATATACTACCTCATTTTCAGTAGTGTTTCACCCCCACTATACAATTACTACTCGTATGTCATCTCTTTTAAATATACGAGTACATACTAACATACATGTAAAAATTTCTAAAAAGTTAATAACATTTTATGTAGAGGTGTAGTAGTCAGATAGTCTATAAATAATGATATGTTAATGTTTCTAATTAGGAGATTAGTAATAATGCATGAAATTAATAGAGTAGTTTGCATGTGATGTTGCGTAGTCTTGGAGATGAGATGGATGTGATTTTTCGTTGTGGGGACGGAGCTACCAGCCCACAGCCCACAGGTGTTTCTTTTAGTAGTACTAGCTAATCCTAGTTATGTTTTTTTTCTTTATTTTATTTTTTTTAATTCAGATAAAAAAATTAACTACGATCGAGTATTCAGTGAGTACATGTACATGGATCTTGGCTTCTATTCAATGACAGACAATTCATTGCCTAATTTCTACCTCTCATTCAATGCTGATTTTAAACATCTCCTTCCTTCCTTGTGAATGTTTTCCAAGATTTTATCACAAGCAAGTTTTATTCTAATTATTTGTCAACTTTATTAGTATCAAATGATAGTATTCGATCAGGTGTTATAGAATCATAGTACCCCGTCACACACGAGTTTTAATTATTTTTATCATTAATGATAATAACAACTGTCTAACTATTGACACTTTTAAACCAAATATCAACATAAATTTCAAAAATACTGAATACAAAATACTAAGTTGTTTTGTACCTTAATCACATTATTGTTTTGGACTCTTACTAAGTAATGTTTTTTTTTTTAAAGACTCTTACTAAGGGCCTGTTCTGATAAACTAAACTGAGCTGATTGAACTGAACTAAATGGTTTATGAGAGAATAAAATTAGGAACTGAACTGAAAGGTTTATGAGAAAAGGAAATTAAAAACTGAACTGAATTGAACTAAATTGAATTGAAGTAAACTGAACTGAACTGAAATTAAGCTGAATAGAACAAACCCTAACTAATGTTGTTTCCTTTAAGTTACTAGTTACGGCATATCTAATGTTGGTTGAAAAGATTTTTACTAATCTCATAATTGCTTTGGTGCCCTTGTTTGTACGAATGACTTGATCATATCATTAAATTTACTGTGGGTGTTACCGTGGGGATAATCTGGTACTGTCGCAGTAAATATTATGGAGTATATACAATGTATTCAAGATATTGCTATTAATAATTTTTTGAAAAAAGAAGTAATATTTGTATTCCCTTAAATTAAAGGGGATCTAGGTGGGGTTGAGGGGAAGAGAACAAAAATGGAGAGACAAACGATACAATAATTAATTAAAAAAAGAGATAAGAAAAAAGAAATAGGGAGAGGTGAAGTAAGAATAAAATAGATTGTCAAATCGTAAGACAGTGGTGGATTCCCAGGTCACACGAGTTCTAATTTGGCTAAACTTATTACGTACACAGTACACCCCGTAGACCACCCTTCTTTTTTCTTTGACTTTCTTTCAATTTTACTTCTGTTGTTATTACTTTAATTACCCTCTACTACTGTACTAATTATGCTGCTGCACTGGACTACTGGTTTGTTTAGGCCTCCTAATCCTAATTTCTTCAGTAGGCAACTACTTAGTTATAAGGAGGATACTGGAGTAATTAACAAATTAGTGATTGTAACAAGGAAGAAATTATTAGCTAGAATAGTTAAAGCTAATTTTACAAATGGAGGTTGATTGGAAATCGACTTAAGGGTCCGTTCTCATTGAACTGAACTGAACTGAATTGAAATGAAATGAATATTTTATAAGAAAAGGAAATTAGGAGCTGAAATGAACTGAACTGAGCTGAATTAAACTGAACTGGAAAAAATGTACCTTCGTTTTTTAAAGATACTTACAAGCACTCAAGTATGTTTATCATTTTTTTGTAATCAAACTCGTGGCAAATGTGTGGAACAGCTCAAGAAAATAGGCAAGGCCTCAAGAGTGAGATTGGAGATTGATAATTAATAATGTAGGACCAATCCAAGACCCATAAAATTCAAGTAGATAACCCGATGTGAATAAATTGAAAAGAAGATGAATTAAGTATATCTCACCAACATATGCTCAAGAATATAATATCTAATCTAATCCAGCTTTAGAAAACCCAGTTGATGGTTTATCAAAAATCCAGTTCTCACGTAGCTCATATAACTCACTACTTACATACAAGAATAAGGATATATTCACCTCTATTATTACTTCTATAACAATCTGCATGCACCTCGATTTTATTCTTTTTAATTATCACACGCAGTATTGGGTTCTTGCAATTTACCCACTTTTTTTCTTAGATCAATAAAGCCATGATATTGAGAATCCACAAATTAAAGTGACCTAATCTTTAATTTGTAACAAGGTCTAAGCCAAAAAGTTTTTTAACACTACTATTTAGTGATCTCTTAGACTTTTCATTGCATATATCAATATATGCATTGGAGATGTATCGAGCAAATAACAATATTTGTATATATATTCCATGATTTATAAATTCTTAGAACTTTTATAATTTTATATTTTCTCTCCGCTTCTAAATAATAGCAACTTTTTAGACTTTAGCGTGAGATTACTTTATAAATTTAACTCGTTTTGAATTTTAACCGAAATGATGATTATTCTCACGATTATGGGCCATGGCCAATGGCCACAAAACAATGTATGTGCTCCAATTAAGAATTGCAACATAAGTAATATTCCCCATGGCTATTAAAGTAAACATGGTTCTATTTTCTAACAATGCTTTTCATTTACTTTTAGAAAAAACAGCCACTCTTTTCTTGTTTAAAAGTAACATAGATATGTATTTTCCTACTTTTAAGTCTTTAGAGTGGTTTAGTGAGTAGATAATGATACTACTCCGTATTATGATAGTGCCAATTTTTGTGATACGTATATTACTTACTTTGTAGAGTATTGATAATATAGTACATACTGGATAACTGTACTTCATACAACATGAAGTATCATTCAACTAAAACTTATTGGCAAACTTGATTTTTTCGAGCTTAAACAACCTATTTACAATCTTGTTATTGCTAGTAACAAGGGGGGAAAAAAAAAAACTAATCATTCATATGTTATAATTTTTTTTAGTAATCTAAATAATACGGAGTACGGAGTAATAAAAAAATCTATTGTTTTATCTTAACAAAAAAACAATACAAGTAATGGGCATCTTATATACTCCATTGTAGAGTCCATAGAATTTGAGCCCTTGCACCATTATTAATACAAAACATGGTAACTGCCTATTAGGCCATAAATGGGCCAAATACTTGCAAGATTCTGTTAAGAGGCCCTTTTGAAAAATGGCCAAGGGCCCAAGACAAAAGAAATATGCCAACGTATATAGTGACATCACTCGATAATGCATAACTTTAATCATTACTCCGTACTGTATTTAATTATCTATGAGTATTAGGACTTTTATATACTGAGTAGTAATTTTAAATTTAATATTAAGAAAATAAACACATTGAAACTAATCCAACGACATACTTCATTAGAAGTATAACACAATGGCAAATTTTTAATTTTTTTTTCCTTTTAGTATATATATGTACATGTATAACAAATGGTTGAATTAATAGTGCAAACGGAAGTAGAGTAAGAAAGGGTTGAACAGAGCTCACATTTCATACTTGCTAAAAGAAGCTCCTATGCTGAAAAATTACAAGAATGTCAATTACAGAATACTTCTTCGTAAGTTAATTAAGTAGTATATCATCGATCATTTCTAAACCAGTTAAGTATCACGTATAAAACGAACGCCAGACAACAGATAGCAGATGCCAACAAGACAGAAACCTGAACCCATACAATGGAACTAAATGCTTCTGAGACAACAGCATTCCAGGACCATATCCAAGCTAGAGAAAAACAGGAACCCAAGACAGCACCTACTATCACCTGGTCGATTGAGTGGAGTTTTTGTGTGACTCTTAGCCATGACTGCACAATCAATCCCAAAAAGAAAAAAGGAAAAGGCTTAAGATTACAGAGACGTGTTCCTCAAGGCTAAAGGGATGTAAAAATAAACGGCTACCATTGACAAATTTAAACAATCAGTAGCGAAGAGTTTGAACCAAGATTTATAGAGTACGTGTCTCAGGCATACCAAGTAGGAGATGACTCAAATGAGATACTCAAACCACAGATTAAGGTTCTCATAATCATTTTTGGATGTTACAAAATTAAGCTTTGATTTCTATAAGACCTGATATTTTTCTAAACTATACATGATAGCTGTAATATTTACTAAAGATATCTTAAATTTGAAGCAAGTCATTAAAGTCAGAATATATATGTTGAATTTCAAAACAGAAGGGCAAGTAGGTGTTTAAGAGTTATAGTTCTTACAAGATATGAGCCAAATGCCAGAGAAACAGCCGCAAAGATCACAGTGGTTTCGTTCACACCCAGCCACTCAATCACTGCAGCAGATATTACAGGATTATAAGTCAATGTAGGAACTTCGTCAAATATAAAGGAGCAGAAAGAAGAATAAAAGAAAACAGAACACAGTTGAACAGACGAGCGAATCCACAATTGGAGAATAAGCTGTTGTGGACTTGTGGTGCACAAGTGCAATGTATTGATGGTTAATTTAATGGAGTGTCATAGTGTATACTATAATTAAAACTGAAGTAACATATCTTTTCAAGAGCCACCGTGTCATGCACTCTGTAATTAGTTGTGGGATCAGTATACTTAATTAGCTTCCTTGGAGGCTAAAGAAGCTGGGGGCCCTTGAAACCTACAGTACTCAATTTTGGAGACTTTAGGAATTGGGTGATATTGTGAGTAATTGTTATTGTTATAGAACAGTGTCTTCCTCTCAATATGTACAGTTTGTTTGATGCTCGCATGTTAGTAGGTTATTTGGTACATATGTATGGTTTCATCACTGTCATCAATCTCATATTGCGATAGCCTAGAGTCCATTTGGTTCTTGGAGATCATTTAGTTTTATTATTGATGCAGCTATTCTGCCAAAAACACCTATGGAGTATAAGTTTAAGAATCGTTGCTTCTTATCCAAAAAAAGAGAAGAAAAAAAAAGTCAGGGAAGCTCAAGACACTCTCATAGCCCAAAAAAAAAAACAGCAGTTTTTCCCAAAGATAATACTTAGTCTTCTCTTATGAAGCCATTCTGCACAACGTTAACGTACATGCGTAACTCTCATGTTAAACAGAACCTTTGCCTTCTATAAGCAGCTACTTAAAGATGGGATGGGCAAATATAATAACCACAGAAAAAGACTTGCATTAATGGTCACTGACAAGTCATTAACCCAAATAATATTATTTTTGCAGTACATATGAATGATATGATAAATCAGAACCTCAAACATGAAAGTAAGGTCCTCAATCTCTATCATGGGGTGACCTTCCTAAATGAAAAACAAAAACCCACTTAACTGTTGAGTCGTATAAAAAAGCCTCATGCACTGCTTCAATGGCCGCGAAATACACACCAAGAATGGAATCCCTTCTACAAAAGAACACAAGGACCACAACATGGTGTAGGAAAGAACCTGCCCTAACTGGTTGATCATCAAGTTCTTAACATTCACATGAGTAATTCTGGTCTACAAAAGTACAGAAAAATTGCAAGGAGCTCAAGTGGCAAGAGTTCCCCTTATCATCCCTACTCTTAAGGCGGGTTTTTTTTTTCAATTTTATCTTATTAGCCTAGTGAACCTCCCCAGGCCATGGCCCTAGTATGAACCTTGTTATAGGTGTTGCGAGCCCATTTCAACTACCAGAAAGGATTCAAAGGAATGGCTATAGGAATTAGGAAGATCATATCCTCCAGGATATTCCTTTATCTTGTTCAAAATCCCATATGAATAACCCCCAGTCCACTAGCTAGTCCAGCCCTTGCCATATTGCCAATATGTGCACTTGACTAGCTAAATCTCTATACAGTAGCCATCATTGTTCAAACATGTTTAATTTCTAAGAGGCCTTGAAAACCTTAGTCCAATGTGTATCTTAACACACACACTACACACCTACACTTCCTAACTTCACTCTTTATTAAGTCAAAAAAGTGCCAGCAAAATTATTAATCTACTACCAAAACTCAAGCATTAAGAAGGTTAAAGAGAATTACTTGACATAATGAAAAACACCACAATATAAAAGATGGATTGCGAATGGGATGATGGCATGCCAGGATCCGATCTCACATTCGCAATCGGACGCTCTTGATTCAAGACTCTTTTCAAAACAACAGAGAGCACAGAGTTCAGAACAGAACCCATGGCAGCCCACACGGCTTGAGCATCATGTCTCCAAAGGATGAAAGCACCAAATAGAACAGAAACCACCCACTTACTCTGCATATCATTGATACATCAAAGATCAAATAATGCAATCATTTTAACTTACTGATTAATCCAAAATCAATGACATTATTATATCAACATTAACCAATGCAAAAATGTCTAAAAGTTGTCCATTTTGCAATCAAAGCAAAATCACGTAATTTAAACCTAAATAATATAGAGTAAATTATTAGTATGATGACACAGACATAAGTTAAAAGTAAAACTACATTACTTCACCCTTTAATCCAACAATTTTAGATGCCGAAAACTCAATAATTTAATCTTGTATGGTTAAGGAATTTTAATGACCTAAACCCAGAAATTGAGACAGCATAGAACTTAATAAGCAAAATTAACAAATAAATGAAATAAATTTTTAAAAAGAAAAACTCACCAAACGATTTAGAGTGGATTCGAATTCAGGAGAAAGAAGAAAAGAGCGAAATTTGGAAGGCCCATCAAGTAAAACTTCTTGCTCAAGAACATGGATGTTTTCTTCTTCATCTTCTGACCTTAAAGCAGCGATTTTTTGGAACTTTTCACCCATTAAACTTCTTTTTCTTCTATCTAAGGAAATTGGGTACATCACAGAAAGAAAATCACAAGAAATTGATGATTTTGGGGAAGAACAACGATGGTGAAAGGAAATGGAACAAGAAGGAAAGTTAGAGTGAGTTGTAAGAAGATTGGGTTTGGTTGGTAAACTTAAAATTTGGAAATGAGTCAAAGGATTTGTCGTTGACATTGGGGAATTTAAGCTTTTTTTCAGCAACAAATTTATTGTGGTTAAAATCGTTTAATATGAAGAACAAACATAAAACCCATATAAAAAATAAGTTAAGTTCGAATATGGTGGACTTGGTGGTTGTTTGTTGTTTAATGTTGACGTGTTGTACTAGTACTTGTGTTTGTGATAGTATCAAGACCTTGCGTAAACTCCATCGATTATGGTTATGTGGCTGCCAATTTTTATTTTTGCTAATCCATTCCTTTCAATCTTCTGTTGCATAATAAATTGTTTTATAGTAGGAGTTAGAGTTGTCAAAAGTTGACACGATTCGAAATACCGACTCAATTCCGATTATTAATCGACCCATTTGAACCCGGAAAAATGGTGACCCAAACCCGACCTAAAACCAACCCTAGA
Organism: Chenopodium quinoa; assembly: GCF_001683475.1. Classification (NCBI taxonomy): domain Eukaryota; kingdom Viridiplantae; phylum Streptophyta; class Magnoliopsida; order Caryophyllales; family Amaranthaceae; genus Chenopodium; species Chenopodium quinoa. The sequence continues at coordinate 8,358,753 of NW_018743574.1, read as the reverse complement.
CCTGAGTATGTGAGACCCGAACCCGAACATGAACTGACCTGGAGATGACCCAACCCGAATGTAACTCGTAAATTATTGACCTGAACCGAACCTGCCTTGAATCGAAATTGACCCAAATCCGTTTTAACCCGTATGGTTCCAAACGACATTATATGACCCCGAGAAGTATTCCCTAGAATTTCATGAATTTTCAAAACCCGGGTCCCGAATACTCCAAAAATATTGAAAAGCGTGGATATTAGCCTTTAATTTTGGAATTTTTGACTTTATTTTAACACGGATATAAAAATTGCCGAAATTTTTACTATGCTCCCAAATACCCTTCGGGAGTCCAATTGGGTGGGTGGAACCGTCCAATTTGCCTTTAAATGACCAATTTACCGGTTTACAACTTGCATCGATTTCATTAATTCAAGCCAACCACGAAAATTTATGACAAAAAATATTGATCATATATGGTTCCAAACGGCATTATATGACCCCGAGATGCATCCTATAGAATTTCAAGAAATTTCGACACCAAGCCTCGAAACCTCCAAAACTTCTCAAAAAGCGTGGATATTAGCCTTTAATTTTGGAATTTTTGTACTTTTTTTTCGCTTGGAAATAAAAATTGCAAAAATGTTTACCATGGTCCCAAATACCTTCTGGGAGACCAATTGGGTGGGTGGAACCGTCCAATTTATCTTTAAACGACCAATTTACCGGTTTACAACTTGCACTGATTTCATTAATTCTAGCCAACCACGAACATTTATGACAACAAATAATGATCATATATAGTTCCAAACGACATTATATGACCCCGAGACGCATCCCATAGAATTTGAAGACTTTTCGACATTAGGCCCCAAAATCATCAAAATTTCTTAAAAAGCCTAGATATTAGCCTTTAATTTTGGAATTTTTTGACTTTTAATTGTCCGAAAATAAAAAATTGCCGAAATGTTTACCATGGTCCCTAATACCCTCTGGGAGTCCAATTGGGTTGGTGGAACCATCCAATTTGCCTTTAAACGACCAATTTATCGGTTTACAACTTACACCGATTTCATTAATTCAAGCCTACCACGAACATTTATGACAACAAACAATGACCATATATGGTTCCAAACGACATTATTTGACCTTAAGATTTATTCTCTAGAGTTTCAAGAATTTTCGAAACCAGGCCCCGAATAGTCCAAAAGTTCTCAAAAAACGTGGATATTAGCCTTCAAATTTGGAAATATTTGCCTTTTTCGCCCGGATATTAAAATTCCGAAATATTTACCATGGTCCCAAATACCCTCTGGTAGTCCAATTGGGTGGGTGGAACTGTCCAATTTGCCTTTAAACGATCAATTTACCGATTTACAACTTGCACCGATTTCATTAATTCAATCCAACCATGAACATTTATGAAACAAATAATGATCATATATGGTTCCAAATGGCATTATATGACCCCGAAATTCATTCCATAGAATTTCAAGACTTTTCGACACCGGGCCTCGAAACCTCCAAAATTTCTCAAATAACGTGGTTATTAACCTTCAATTTCGGATTTTTTTGACTTTTTATTCGCCCGTAAATAAAAATTGCCAAAATTTTTACCATGGTCCCTAATATCCTCCGGGAGTCCAATTGGGTGGGTGAAACCGTTCAATTTTCCTTTAAACGACCAATTTACCGATTTTCAATTTAATCTGATTTCATTAATTTAAGCCTACCACGAACATTTATGACAACAAATAATGACCATATATGGTTCCAAACAAAATCTTATGACCTCGAGATTTATTCTTTAGAATTTAAAGAATTTTCAAAACCTGGCCCTGATAACTCCAAAATTTCTTAAAAAACGTGGATATTCCCTTCAATTTTGGATTTTTTTTTACTTTTATTCGCCCGAAAATAAAAATTGCTAAAATGTTTACCATGGTCCCTAATACCCTTTGGGATCCCAATTGGGTGGGTGGAACCATCCAATTTGCCTTTAAACGACCAATTTACCGGTTTACAACTTACACCGATTTCGTTAATTCAAGCCTACCACAAACATTTATGACAACAAATAATGATCATATATGGTTCCAAACGACGTTATATGACCCCAAGATGTATTCCCTAGAATTTAGAGAATTTTCAAAGTCGGGCCCAGAATAGTCCAAAAATTCTCAAAAAACGTGGATATTAGGCTTCAATTTTGGAATTTTTTGACTTTTTTTTGGCCTTGAAATAAAAATTTCCGAAATGTTTACCATGGTCCCTAGTACCCTCCGAAAGCCCAATTGAGTGGGTGGAACCATCCAATTTGCCTCTAAACAACCAATTAACCTATTTACAACTTACACCGATTTCATTAATTCAAGATTACCACGAACATTTATGACAACAAATATTGACCATATATGGTTCCAAACGACATTATATGACCTCGAGATTTATTCTCTAGAATTTCTTAAATTTTCGAAACTGGCCCCGATGATTCCAAAAATTCTCAAAAAGCGTTGATATTAGTCTTCAATTTTGTAAATTTTTGAATTTTTTTCCGCCCGGATATTAAAATTGTCGAAATATTTACCATGGTACCAGATACTCTCCGTGAGTCCATTTTGGTGGGTGTAACTGTCCAATTTGCCTTTAAACGACCATTTTACCAATTTACAACTTACACCGATTTCATTAATTCAAGCCAATCACGAACATTCATGAAAACAAATAATGATCAAATATGGTTCCTGTAGACACCTATTTGTGTCTCCCCAAAACCAAACCCAGTGATGAGTATCTTTCGCGTCGAATCATAATCGAATGAAGTGAAAGTGTGGAAGGTTTAGTGTTGCGGATAGTTAATTTTCTTTCTCTTCTCTCTGTTTTTGAAAACTTATTTTAAGAAAACAGTCGATCCAGTTTGGTTGGTCCATGATATGGGTCCAATATTAGTGTAGTTGTATGGGACTTGACAAGAGCTTTCCAACGATATATTATAAGCCCAATTTCGATGAATATTGAGGAAGTTATGGCCAATTTACCAAACTGGACCCGGTTTGAGCCTTATGTGCGGCCCAATGATCTAGGGGAAGACCTAATATGATTTATCATTCCTAATGCAATTAGGAATGGTTTTAGTCTTCTAGATTCTTCTAGAAGGTTCTTTTCATTCCTAATTCAATTAGCATTGATAAATTGACTTTTGTTGACTTTTCAGAGTTTTAATTAAAATAAAAGAGCATTTTTGAGGAAAATACGATTTTATCCTCCTGTACGGTAATTTTTATCTGATTTTAGAAAACGCGTGAATTTCTGAAATCAGCGCCAAACGCTAGCTATAGCGCCTGGCGCCAGTAGGCGCCAACAGCCAGCGTTGGCGCTGGTTCATTTTTCTGTGCGCCAGGGCTCTGTTTTGTTAATTTTATCTTTTTGGCTGATTTTCTCTATAAATAACGTCGTAAAAACTCCGTTTTCATTCACCTACAACCAGTTTTCATCAATAATCATCTACAATCTTCCTAAAGCTTATTCTCTCTCTCTTTTCTAAACTAGCCTTCTCTCAAATACAAAATTCCGCATTCGCAAGATCTAGAAACACCTAGCCATATTCAAAGTTGTCTTCGCCCTAGACGTGAAAGGTTTAATTTCTGAGGTTTTGGTCCCAAATCTCTCTTTCAATTATTTAATTTAATTGTTTTGTTTATTGTTTTCCTTGAAGTTACTAACGTGGGTATTTTTTTATTAGAAAGAGGTACGAGGCATCAAAGTAAGTGCTTTAATGGTTTTAATTGATGTTATGATGTAGAAATCATGCTTAGATTGTTATTTTGATTCCTAGTATCATGTCTAGGGTAATTTTAATATCAAGTATGATTAAAAGTATGATGCTTCCTATTTTCTTCCTAATGTTTACGATTGTTAGTATCATGTTAGGGTTAAAGATTTGATTTTTATTGCTTAGTGACATGCTAGGATTTGTTATTAATCTTGTTAGTATCATGCCAGGATCTTGCTATTTTTATTATGCTTTAACATGATTTATGATTATTTTTATAATTATTTTGATTATGATTATAATTTTATTATTGCTATTATTATTATTATTATTATTATTATTATTATTATTATTATTATTATTATTATTATTATTATTATTATTATTATTATTATTATTATTATTATTATTATTATTATTATTATGATTAACATGATTATTATTATGATTAATATGATTGTTATTATTTTGATTATTGTTATGATTGTTATTAACATGATTTATTATTATTATTATGTTGCTTGATATTTATTGTTATTGCTTGATCACACCTTTTATGCACGTTTAAAGGGAATTAGTACTTGTAATCACGCTTAATAAGATAATTAATAATCTTGTTTAGGGTTAACTTGATTATAATTCAAGTGATCGCCAATAATAGTTTTATTTGTGCATTATATTCAACCAACATAGATAAACAGGTTTAGGGTTAATCCTAATGATTGCATGTTAGTCAGAAAGCGCACATAAATACGATCAGAATAAAGTAGAGGCCTATTATTAGGGCAGGTTCAATATCTTTTAGATTGGATTTGTACCTTCATCCCCGAACCCTTATTTGGCTTATGGAGTTGACGATCTCTTGGATCGTTAAGGGGTGTAACCTTCACCCTGTGAACGGTTTACAAGTTCCTAAAACTTGTTGGCGACTCTTTTGCTCTATCTTCTTTCCCTTTGGACGCCACCGTACTTAAGTGTATGATCACAGTGGGGTTCAAGCTAGGGGTTAACGCTTGAAATTTATTCCCCACAGTTCCAAACGACATTATATGACCTCGAAATGTATCCCATAGAATTTCAAGACTTTTCGACACCGGGCCACGAAACCTCCAAAATTTCTCAAAAATTGTGGATATTAGCCTTTAATTTTGGAATTTTTTGACTTTTTATCCGCTCAGAAATAAAAATAGCCGAAATATTTACTAATGTCCCTAATACACCCCGGGAGTCCAATTTGGTGGGCTAAACCATACAATTTTTCTTTAAACGACCAATTTACCGATTTACAACTTAAACCGATTTCATTAATTTAAGCCTACCATGAACATTTATGACAACAAATAATGACCATATATGGTTCAAAACGACATCTTATGACCTCGAGATTTATTCTTTAGAATTTCAAGAATTTTTAAAACCGGGCCCCGATGAATCCAAAATTTCCCAAAAAGCGTGGATATAAGCCTTCAATTTGGAACTTTTTGACTTTTTTTCCCTCGGATATAAAAATTTCCGAAATTTTTACCATGGTCCCTAATATCTTCTGGGAGTCCAATTGAGTGGGTGGAACCATCCATTTTGCCTTTAAACGACCAATTTACCGGTTTACAACTTATACCGATTTCATTAATTCAAGCCTACCACGAACATTGATGACAAAAAAAATGATCATATATGGTTCCAAATTACGTTACATGACCCCAAGATGTATTCCCTAAATTTAATGAATTTTCAAAACCGAGTCCCGTATAGTCCAAAAATTCTCAAAATACGAGGATATTAGCCTTCACTTTTGTAATTTTTTGACCTTTTTTGCCCCGATATAAAAATTGCCAAAATGTTTACCATGCTCCCAAATATCCTCTGGTAGCCCAATTGGGTGGGTGGAACTGTCCAATTTGCCTTTAAACGACCAATTTACCGTTACAACTTGCACCGATTTCATTAAATCAAGCCAACCACGAACATTTATGACAACAAAAAATTATCATATATGGTTCCAAACGGCATTATATGACCCCGAAATGCATCCCATAGAATCTCAAGACTTTTCGACACCGGGTCTCAAAACCTCCAAAATTTCTCAAAAAGCGTGGATAATTAACCTTCAATTTCGGAATTTTTTGACTTTTTATTCGCCCGGAAATAAAAGTTGCCGAAATGTTTACCATGGTCCCTAATACCCTCAGGGAGTCCAATTGGGTGGGTGGAACCATCCAATTTGCGTTTAAACGACCAATTTACCGATTTTCAACTTAAACTTATTTCATTAATTCAAGCCTACCACGAACATTTATGACAACAAATAATGACCATATATGGTTCCAAACGACATCTTATGACCTCGAGATTAATTCTTTAGAATTTCAAGAATATTCGAAACCGGGCCCGGTAACCCCAAAATTTCTCAAAAAGCGTGGATATTAGCCTTCAATTTTGGAATTTTTTTACTTTTATTCGCTCGAAAATAAAAATTACCAAAATGTTTACCATGGTCCTCAATACCCTCCGGGAGCCCAATTGGGTGGGTGGAACCATCCAATTTGGCTTTAAATGACCAATTTACTGGTTTACAACTTACACCGATTTCATTAATTCAAGCCTACCACGAACATTTATGACAACTAATAATGATCATATATGGTTCCAAACGACGTTATATGACTCCAAGATGTATTAACTAGAATTTAAAGAATTTTCAAAATCAGGTCCCGAATAGTCCAAAAATTCTCAACAAACGTGAATATTAGCCTTCAATTTTTGAATGTTTTGACTTTTTTTGCCCGGATATTAAAATTGCCGAAATTTTTACCATGATCCCAAATACTCTGTGGGAGTCAAATTAGGTGGGTGGAACCGTCCAATTTGCCTTTAAACGACCAATTTACCAGTTTATAACTTGCTCGATTTCATTAATTCAAGCCAAACACGAACATTTATGACCACAAATAATGATCATATATGGTTCCAAACGACATTATATAACCCTGAAATGTATCCCATAGAATTTCAAGACTTTTCGACACTGGGACTCGAAACCTCCAAAATTTCTCATAAGTTGTGGATATTAGCCTTTAATTTTGGATTTTTTTTTACTTTTTATTCGCCCGGAAATAAAAATTGCAGAAATATTTACCATGGTCCCTAATACCCTCCGGGAATCCAATTGGGTGGGCGGAACCATCCAATTTTCTTTTAAACGACCAATTTACCGATTTACAACTTAAACCAATTTAATTAATTTAAGCTTACCACGAAAATTTATAACATCAAATAATGGTCATATATGGTTCCAAAAAACTCTTATGACCTCGAGATTTATTCTTTAGAATTTCAAGAATTTTCGAAACCGGGCCCTGATAACTCCAAAATTTCTTTAAAAGCGTGGATATTAGCTTTTAATTTTGGAATTTTTTGACTTTTATTCGCTCGAAAATAAAAATTGCCAAAATGTTTACCATGGTCCCTTATACTCTCCGGGATCCCAATTGGGTGGGTGGAACCATCCAATTTGCATTTAAACGACCAATTTTCCTATTTACAACTTACACCGATTTCATTAATTTAAGCTTGCCACGAACATTTATGACAACAAATAATGACCATATATGGTTCCAAATGACATAATATGACCTCGAGATTTATTCTCTAGAATTTCCTGAATTTTTGAAACAGGACCCCGATGATTCCAAAAATTCTCAAAAAGCGTGGATATTAGTCTTTAATTTTGAAATTTTTTGAATTTTTTCCGCCCGAATATTAAAATTGCCGAAATGTTTACCATGGTCCAAGATACTCCTCTTGAGTCCAATTGGGTGGGTGGAACCGTACAATTTGCCTTTAAACGACCAATTTACCGGTTTACAACTTACACCAATTTCATTAATTCAAGCCTAATACGAACATTTATGAATACAAATAATGATCATATATGGTTCCAAACTACATTATATGACCCTATGATGTATTTTCTAGAATTTATAGAATTTTCAAAACTGGGCCCTGAATAGTCCAAATATTTAAAGTTTTAATTTGTTTGAACTTGAGGATCAATTAATCTTGATTAACGTTCTTGTAAGCCTAAATTCTTAGGCATCATGGTTATTTTTAGATGATGATGCTTGCTGAGGATGCTGCTGCTGCTGATGATGATGATAATGATGTATGATGATGGTGATGTATGATGATGATGATGATGATTTATGATGATGATGTATGGATTTATAGCGGATACTTTTTTTTTTCTTTTTTTTAAAAAAAATGTTTTATGCGGATATCTTTTTATATTTTATGCGGAAAATGGATCAAATTATTTTCTGGGAAATTGGATCAAACTATTTTATTAAAATTGGAACAAGTTGTTTCTTACAACTTTGCCTCTTTAACTTTGTCTTTCACTAAGTAATGGGCTTCTCACGTTGAAGTGTTGAACACATAACTTTTTCATTTTTTTAGAAATAAAATACGGTATGTTAATTGGAGTGTTTAATAATGTAATGATAAAGTTTCATAACCAATGGCGCCAAGTAAGTTTAGAATGAGCGCTGAAGTAAAATTGTTTTTTTGAATGTGTGTTTGTATATGTCATTAACAATTAATAGTTTTCTATTCATAAAGAAGTTTATTAGGCCCAAGTAGCTTGCCATTATAGTGCTTCAAAATGAATTAGGCCCATTTAGTGTTTATTAATGTTATAGCTATGAGGTCTCAAATTCCCAAAATATAAGCTAATGTATTATGCACATTATATATTGTGGCATTTTCATTTTACTACTTGACTGCAGTGCGAGGGTTAGACATGTGAGACACTCATAATGGGGGTGAAGACTTTGGCGAGCGGGTTATTACCTTTTATAGTCAGTCAGGAATTTGTAGACACATTGGAGGAAAATTGAGTTTGATCTTATAGCTGGGATCACCATCTAAAGTGAAAATTTCATGAAGGTTTCGAGGAAGAGTACCTAAGCTGAAGTTCCAAAATCTGCCAGATTGTCTCCCCAGTAGCATTTGAAAGAAGAATAAGATTTCCAATATCTAAATGGTGAGCTACTATGCTCATCAACGTGCATTGATGGAAATAATGAGTGTGAAGGATGTTCCAAACTCTGCTAGATTGTCTCCCCAATAGCATTTGAAAGCAGAATATCTAAAAGCTGTGTGAAGGATGTTCCAAACTCTGCTAGATTGTCTCCCCAATAGCATTTGAAAGCAAAATATCTAAAAGCTGAGCTACTGAATTATTTGCCTGATCATTAGATATATTTGATGACCAAAAGATATTGTTCTGTTCATCTAGGGAATGAAGATTACTATCCTCGGAAACTTTGAGCACCCCAAAAGAAGTATTGTGTAGGGTCCCTCTATGAGCGTGGGGTTTCCTTAGGCGTGGGGTCCCTCTATAAGCGTGGGGTTTCCTTGGGCATTGGCCCTGCCCCTATATAAGCGTGGTGTCCCTCGGGCATGGGGTCCTCCCTAAGGCGTGGGGCTTATTAGTTGGGCGTGGGGTCGGTTGGTTGGGCGTGGGATTGGTTTGTTGGCGTGGGGTTGGTCCTAGGGCGTGGGGTTGGTTCGTTTAGAGTTTCTCCTTGGGCGTGGGGTTCTTCCTTGGGCGTGGGGTTTCTTCCTTGGGAGTGGGGTTCTTCCTCAGTCGTGGGGTCCCTCTTTAAGCGTGAGTTTTGAGCTTAGGCGTGGGGTTTCAAGATGGACGTAGGGTTGATACATTAGGCGTGGGGTATAAGGATGGGCGTGGGGTTATTACTTGGGCTTGGGGTTTGAGTTTAGGCATGGGATCCCTCTTAGGCGTGGGGTTTTTCCTTGGGCGTGGGGTCCTCTCTTTAGGCTTGGGGTTTGAGTAAAGGCGTGGGGTTTCTTCCTAGGGCGTGGGGTATGAGATTAGGCGTGAGGTTGGAGTTTGGGCGTGGGATTTCATCTTGGGCGTGGAGTTTTATCTTGGGCATGGGGTTTGAGCTTGGGCGTGGAGTTTGAGCTTGGGCGTGTGGTTTGAACTTGGGCGTGGAGTTTCTTCATTGGGCGTGGGGTTTCTTTCTAGGGCGTGGGGTTCTTCATTGGGCGTGGGGTTTGAGTTTTGGGCGTAGGGTTGATACAGTAGGGGTGGGGTTTCTCCTAGGGCGTGGGGTTTCATGATGGGCGTGGGGTTCTTCCTTGGGCGTGGGGTTTGTGCTTCGGTGTGGGGTTTCTCCTAGGGCATGGGGTTTCATGATGGGCGTGGGGTTTGAGCTTCGGCGTGGGGTTTCTTCCTTGGGCTTGGGCAAGGGGCCGTGTGGCGCATGCGTCGCCTGGTTGAAAAGCCAGTGGCGCGAAACTACCGTGTGATGGATTATTACTGAACGCCTCTAAGTTAAAATCCGGGCCAGAAGCGACGCATGCGCCCACCGCTCGATGCCGTCCTACAGTAGGGGTTTCGGTACATGTCGTAGGCTAAGCTCGCGCGGTGGATACTGAAATTCAGCCCTATGTCACTTCGATTCGTCCCTCCCCCCACCCTATTCCCTAAAAACACCTATATTTTAGAAAACGAGGTTAGCGATGCATCTCGTATGCTAAAAAAGGCTAAGTACGGGATTAAGAGGTGTCACAAAGCCTTAGTGTTGGGATGTTGGATGGTACAAGTGGGCAAGGGGCCGTGTGGCATGTGCATAAGACATGTGCACCCAAGGACAAGGCATACCGGGTTCCGAGCACTATTTACGACTCCCAAGGCCCTTAAGACATGAAGTTTAAGGATGAATTAGATGGTTTCGGACACTGTTTATGACTCCCAAGGGTCGTTGGGAACCCAAGAAAGTACTTAGATGCATAATCTCGCCGGGTGAAAAAATGATATACGGAAGCCAAATATGAAGGCAATAAAACACGAAATCGGAACAATTTAGGATGTGTCGGGACCTAGTGTGGGAATTTCACGGAACATTACAGGATGCATCATAGGGACATATAATATTGTTTCGACTCATATGTGACCATTATTCGACTACGTACAGGCCCCGTGAAAGCTTATAACCTATACAGGAGGAGTGTACGAAAACGAGTAAATTGATCGTTTTAAGGCAAATTGGATGGTTCTACCCACCCAATTGGACTCCCGAACGGTATTAGGGACCATTATAAACATCTCGATGATTTTTATTTTCAGCTGAAAAAATGTCAAAAATTTCTAAAATTGAAAGCTATTATCCACGCTTTTAAAGGATTTTTTGAGGTTACGGGGCCCGGTGTCAAAAAATGTTGAGACCCTAGGGGATACATCTTAGTGTCATATAATGCCGTTTGGAACCATATATAACCATGAAATAATGTCATAAATGTCTGTGGTAGGCTTGAATTCACAAAATCAGTGCAAGTTGCGAATTAATAAATTGACCATTTTAAGGCAAATTGGATGGTTCCACCCACCAAATTGGAATCCCGGAGGGTATTAGGGACCATAATATACATATCGACAATTTTTATTTCCGGGCAAAAAAAGATAAAAAAAAATCCAAAATTGAAGGCTATTATCCACGCTTTTTGAGGAATTTTTGAGGTTACGGGGCCCAGTGGCGAAAAGTATTAAAACCTTAGGCGATACACCTTAGGATCATATAATGCCGTTTGGAACCATATATGACCATTATATAATGTCATAAATTTCCGTGGTAGGCTTGAGTTCACAAAATCGGTGCAAGTTGCGAATTAATAAATTGATCGTTTTAAGGCAAATTGGATGGTTCCACCCACTCAATTAGACTCTCGGAGAATATTAGAGACCATGGTAAACATCTCGGCATTTTTTTTTTTTTTGGCGAAAAAGGTCAAAAAATTCCAAAATTGAAGGCTATTACCCATGCTTTTTGAGGAATTTTTGAGGTTACGGGGTCCGGTGGCGAAAAGTATTGATACTCTAGGGGATACATCTTAGGGTCATATAATGTCGTTTGGAACCATATATGACCATTAAATGATTTTATAAATGTCCGTGTTAGGCTTGAGCTTACAAAATCAGTGCAAGTTGCGAATCGGTAAATTGACCGTTTTAAGGTAAATTGGATGGTTCCACCCACTTAATTGGAATCCCCGAGGTTATTAGGGACCATAGTAAACATATCTGCAATTTTTATTTTCGGGCGAAAAAAGGTAAAAAAATTTCAAAATTGAAGGCATATTATCCACGCTTTTTGAGAAATTTTTGAGGTTGTTTGGGCCGGTAACGAAAAGTGTTGAAACCCTAGGGGATACATCGTAGGACCATATTATGCCGTTTAAAACCATATATGACCATTAAATGATGTAATAAATGTCCGAGATGTTCACAAAATCTGTGCAAGTTGCGAATTGGAAATTGACCATTTAAGGCAAATTAGATGGTTCCACCCACTTAATTGGACTCCCCGAGTGTATTAGGGACCATGGTAAACATCTCGACAATTTTTATTTCCGAAAGAAAAAAGTCAAAAAAATCCCAAAATTGAAGGCTTATTATCTATGCTTTTTGAGGAATTTTTGAAGTTAAGGCGCCCGGTGGCGAAAAGTGTTGAGACCCAAGGGGATACATCTTAGGGTCATATATATAATGCCGTTTGGAACCATATGTTACCATTAAATGAATTCATAAATGTCCGTGGTAGGCTTGAATTCACAAAATCGGTGCAAGTTGCGAATTGGTAAATTGGCCGTTTTAAGTCAAATTGGATGGTTCCACCCACCTAATTGGACCCCCGGAGGGTATTAGGGACCATGTTAAACATCTCGACAATTTTTATTTCCGGGCAAAAAAAGGTAAAAAAATTCCAAAATTGAAGGCTATATTCACGCTTTTTGAGGAATTTTTGAGGTTATTGAGGCCAGTGACGAAAAGTGGTGAGACTCTAGGGGATACATCTTAGGGTCATATAATGCCGTTTGGAACCATATATGACCATTAAATGATGTCATAAATGTGCGTGGTAGTCTCGAATTCACAAAATCGGTGCAAGTTGCCAATTGGTAAATTGACTGTTTTATGGCAAATTGAATGGTTCCACCCACTTAATTGGACTCCTCGAGGGTATTAGGGACCATGGTAAACATCTCGGCAATTTTTAATTCCGAAAGAAAAAAGTCAAAAAAACTCCAAAATTGAAGGCGAAAAGTGTTGAGACCCTAGAGGATACATCTTAGTGTCATATAATGCCATTTGGAACTATATATGACCATTAAATGATTTTATAAATGTCCGTGGTAGACTTGAGTTCACAAAATAGTTGTAAGTTGCGAATTGTTAAATTAGCCGTTATAATGCAAATTGGATGGTTCCACCCACCTAATTGGACTCCCGGAGTGTATTAGGGTTCATGGTAAACATCTCGGCAATTTTTATTTCCGGGCGAAAAAAAGTCAAAAAATTCCAAAATTGAAAGCTATTATCCACGCTTTTTGAGGAATTTTTTAGGTTAAGGGGTCTGGTGGCGAAAAGTGTTAAGACCCTAGGGGATACATCTTAGGGTCATATAATGTCGTTTGGAACCATATATGACCATTATATGATGTCTTAAATGTCCGTGGTAGGCTTAAGTTCAAATAATCGGTGAGAGTTGCAAATTGGTAAATTGATCGTTTTAAGGAAAATTGGATGGTTCACCCACTCAATTGGACTCCCGAAGGTTATTATGGACCATAGTAACCATCTCGACAATTTTTATTTTCGAGCGAAAAAATGTCAAAAAATTCCAAAATTGAAGGCTATTATTCATGCTTTTTGAGTAATTTTTGAGGTTATTGGGGCCGGTGACGAAAAGTATTGAGACCCTAGGGGATACATCTTAGGGTCATATAATGCCGTTTGGAACCATATATGACCATTAAATGATGTCATAAATGTCCGTGGTAGGCTTGAGTTCACAAAATCGGTGCAAGTTGCGAATTGTTAAATTGACCGTTTTAAGGCATATTGGATGGTTCGATCCACTTAATTGGACCCCCCAAGGATATTAGAGGCCATGGTAAATATCTCGACAATTTTTATTTCCGAAAGAAAAAAGTCAAAAAAATCCCAAACTTGAAAGCTATTATCCATGCTTTTTGAGGAATTTTTGAAGTTAAGGCGCCCGGTGGTGAAAAGTGTTGAGACCCTAGGGGATACATCTTAGGGTCATATAATGACATTTGGAATCATGTGCTACCATTTAATGAAATCATAAATGTCTGTGGTAGGCTTCAATTCACAAAATCGGTGCAAGTTACAAATTGGTAAATTGGTCGTTTTAAGGCAAATTGGATGGTTCCACCCACCTAATTGGACCCCCGGAGGGTATTAGGGACCATGGTAAACATGTCGGCAATTTTTATTTCCGGGCGAAAAAAAGTCAAAAATTTAAAAATTAAAGGCTATTATCCATGCTGTATGAGAAATTTTTGAGGTTTAGGGGCCCGGTGGCGAAAAGTGTTAAGACCCTCAGAGTTACATCTTAGGGTCATATAATGCCGTTTGGAACCATATATGACCATTATATGATGTCTTAAATGTCCGTGGTAGGCTTGAATTCACAGAATCTGTGAGAGTTGCGAATTAGTAAATTGATCGTTTAACCCACTCAATTGGACTCCCGGAGGATATTAGGGACCATTCACTAGGTGAAAAAAGGCCTTTGGCAGCGGTTCAAACCCGGTCTAAGGCACCGGTTTGAACCGCTGCCTATGTGAGGGGTGCCAAAAACCAAGCTTTTGGCACCGGTTCAAAACCGGTGCCATAGGGTAAAATAGGCACCGGTTAACCGGTGCTATATGCCCACTAAGGCACCGGTTAACCGGTGCCTAAAGCTGCTCTCCCGTCAATTTTTTTTGGTGTTAGATATTTTTGGCACCGGTTGCTGCCTAACAGGTGCCTATTCACCAATTTATTATTTTTTTTTCCAATTTTCGTGCAATAATTTTTTTTTAAAAAAACCTGTTTCCAGCAATAATAATAACCTGTAATTCCAGCAATTATATTAAATATAATAATTAATAATATTAATATTATAATAACTAATAATAATAATATTATTAATTATTACAATAAGATACAAAAATAATATTAAAAACAAGAATTCAATTATATATATAGATATAAATATTCCCAAACGCAATACAGAAAAAAAAAGTTGCTTACATAAACAAATAATAGTAAGTACATATATAATGAATAATAAGTTATATAGTTCAAAAGTTAACATAAATAATTTACAATTACAATGCCATTTACATGTTGAAGGTGATAAAAGACGCCAACATGTCACGAACTTCATTAAGCTCCTTGATTGTCAACGGACCATCCTTTTGGACCTTGCAAAACTTGAAATACAAAAACATTATTTTAAAAATAATTAATTAGGCAAAACAATATGTATTTTATCAAATATTACCTATATGACTTCTATATAGCCCATTTCCTACATTACTTATCAAATGAACTATTTCTTTCTCATAACATGTCAATATTGGGTAGTTGTATGTGTGTAAGCCCTAAAATTGTATAGGAGAGCATTTTCTTAAGGTTTATGACGCTTTTTACTCAAAATGGCCCGAATATGGCCTATATGACTTTACTTTGCCCGTTTCCTACATTTCTTATTAAATGAACTTTATTTATCTCATAACATGTCAATATTATCTAGTTATAGGTGTATAAGGAAAGAAATCACATCAAAAGAGCATATTAACACAAAATGGCCCTAATATGGCCCATATGACTTCTATTCAGCCCATTTTCTACCTTTCTTGTGAAATAGCCTTTTTGTTTCTCATAACATGTCATTGTTGGATAACATTAGGTGTCTAAGGCTAGAAATCACATCAATATAGCATTTCAATAAGTTTAACAACGCATTTTACTCAACATGGCCCAAATAGGGCTTATATGACTTCTATGCAGCCCATTTTCTACATTACTTATCAAATGAACTATTTATTTCTCATAACATGTCAATGTTGGGTAGTTTTATGTGTGTAAGCCCTAAAATTGTATAGGAGAGCATTTTATTAAGGTTTATGACGCTTTTTACTCAAAATGGCCCGAATATGGCCTATATGACTTTACTTTGCCCATTTCCTACATTTCTTATTAAATGAACTTATTTATCTCATAACATGTCAATATTATCTAGTTATAGGTGTATAAGGAAAGAAATCACATCAAAAGAGCATATTAACACAAAATGACCCTAATATGGCCCATATGACTTGTATTCAGCCCATTTTCTACCTTTCTTGTGAAATAACCTTTTTGTTTCTCATAACATGCCATTGTTGGGTAATATTAGGTGTCTAAGGTGTGAAATCACATCAATATAGCAATTCAATAAGTTTTAGAACTTACCTCATCAAGCTGTTGAGTGTCCGTACAATGAGTCACAATGTCAAGCATGAATCTCATCACATACAAAGCACAATCAAGTCCATTCTCTTGTTGTGCGCACTAGCATATGACAAACAAATCACATCAGTGAAACATGCAAAGGAAATGAGCAAATATTTACTAACATATATTTTCAAGATAATCACAATATCATGTAAATTACCAACGATGTCTTCCATGTTGGACCCTTTGGAGCACGACAATGTAGCTTCTTCATAAAACTGTAGTAAAAAAAAGTACTTTCAAATTTGATTAGTCGTATGATTACTAAATTAGTTATTATTAGCAATAATAATCACTAGGTTGCTATATATACTTACTTTTGCAATATAGACTTCACGAGCCACTTCTCCGATGATCGAGCTGAATCAAGGTGATAAATTGTGTTAGTGGAATTACAAATCACCATGAGGCTCCAATGCTCCCTACATAAGTTCAAAATAGACAAGGTAATTAATATTTAGGAGTCAACATATAATGAGGCCAAATTGATTGAATTTGACATGGTTAGACTTACTCTCTATAACATGGGGCGAATATGAACCTGTCTCCAGCACACGCTGATTCCCTTATACTCTGTTCAACATAGTACACCACGTCATGGAGGTTGCCTATGATTCTAGTAGTGGATAACTGCTCGGGGCATAACCATCCAACTCTACAAGGAGAATCAGTGTCAGTTAAGTGCTCCTATAGTGCTCTGCATGCATGAACATTGAATAATCTATCAGATGTAAGATAATCACCATCAATTTGAATAACTTGAAAAAAGTATAGATTATGTGGGCATTGAAGTACCTCATGAATGTTTGAATGAGGGAAATGTTAAGCTTTGCACCACGTAGAAATTCCTTCACATCTTCTTTGTTGATCCATGCATATGCATCCTCATCATAGTGGAACATTGCCTTAGGAAGTGCAAATTCCATGGGATCTACCAAATGACAAGCACGGTTGTGAGGAAAGGTCATGTCAGCAGAGAGCGATTGAAGAACAATGTCTTCAACAAGTGGAGTAGGTGGCATGGGTGAACCTTTCGAAGAGTGCAACTTCGACGCTTGTTCACTCTTGGACCGTTGTTCACTTAGCTTCTTCTTAGGTTGATCAATTCTTTTAGGCTTCTCTACCCTCTTTCTCTTTGAAGTTTTGCTTCCATTCGAAATCTGAAATAGTTTGAGAAATAATAATTTTCAACTCACAATCACTTATACATATGTAATTATGATATGGTTTGAGAATGTATAAGATTATTAGTTGAGAAATGAAGAAAATAGGCAAGTGAGTAGCCATTTCGGCTCAAATGACCTTGATTTTGATGAATTGGACCCAAAACCTTAGAACTTAGCGATTTTAATGTAATTTCAAATGACAAACACTTATAAATATGTGATTATGAGTTGTTTTGATATGCAAGGAGTTTATAAGTTGAGAAATGAAGAAAATAGGCAAGTAAATAGCCATTTCGGCTCGAATTGGCTTTATTTTGATGAAATGCGCCAAAAAAAATTAGAAATTTGCTTCTTTTATGCAATTTAAACTCACAATAACTTATACATATGTTATTATGATATGGTTTGAGAATGTATAAGTTTATTAGTTGAGAAATGAAGAAAATAGGCAAGTGAGTAGCCATTTTGGCTCAAAATGGCTTTATTTTGATGAATTGGACCCAAAAACATAGAACTTGGCGATTTTTATGTAATTTCAAATGACAAACACTTATAAATATGTGATTATGAGTTGTTATGAGATGCAAGGAGTTTATAAGTTGAGAAATGAAGAAAATAGGCAAGTAAGTAGCCATTTCGGCTCGAATTGGCTTTATTTTGATGAAATGCGCCAAAAAAATTAGAACTTTGCTTCTTTTATGCAATTTCAACTCACAATCACTTATACATATGTGATTATGATATGGTTTGAGAATGTATAAGTTTATTAGTTGAGAAATGAATAAAATAGGCAAGTGAGTAGCCATTTCGGCTCGAATGACCTTGATTTTGATGAAATGATGAAAATTGCATAATTTTTTTTTTTAAATATGCAACTTCCGCCGCACCGGGACACCCGAGGAAGCCTCCCTTGCTGCCGGAACAGCGAAGGCAGCCCGCGCCGAGGCCACTGCAGCCCCGACAGGTGGCTGCCAAGGCTGTAGCAGCCACGACAGGTGGCTGCCAGTTTGCTGCAGCCTTGGCAGCAGCCTGCCTGGGCTGCTGCTGCCTCGACAGGTGGATGCCATGGCTGTAGAAGCCCAGGAAGGCTGCTGCCGAGGCTGCAGCAGTCTGGCAGCCACCTGCCGTGGCTGCTACAGCCTTGGCAGCCACCTGTCGGGGCTGTTGTGGCCTCGGCGCGGGTTTCCTTCGCTGTTCCGGCAGCGGGGGCGGCGGAACTTGCATATTTTTAAAATTTTTTTTTTTGAGCCATTTGAAATCAACTTGGCGAACCTTGCATATTGTAAAAAAAATAATAATAAAATATTTGGCGGTTTTATTTTAAGAGTGTCTAACGGTTTAACACTGACAAAAATTGAGAACTAAATAATTTACCTCCTTATTAATCAACTTGACCCATGCACGTGGACAATCAACGAAGCTACCTACAGCTTGCCAAAGCGTTGTTATCTCAACCTCCTCTATCGGTACGGGTAGTGGGATGTCTTCGAACCCCGCAACCACTAAATCGATCCCAACCGAGTAATGATGTGGCCCCGCCGTATCACCCGTCGTCGGTTGGGCACTACCAGACGCCACCAAGCTCAACGCCGTACTATTTGCATGCCCCGGGGCTAGAAGTGCACACCGGGTGTCTTCCTACACAAGTATTTATATAAAAAGAAGATAGTTAAATAGGACTTTTACAACAGCATAGATAATATAACAAAATTCATTAAGGTGGAGGGTTACAAATCACCTGTAACTCTGGAAATTCATGCGGTGTTGGATTTTCAAGCTCCCTCGAGTCCGCATGTGTAGGAGTAGGAACCTGCAACAGTACATCAATCATTGCACCTCAAATCTCAATTAACTCAGTATTTTAAAACTTTTAATAACCCAATTGATTTTACCTTAGATGGCACATCTTCACCACGTATCTCATCTCCTCCATGTCTATCACCTTCTCCTTGTCCTTTTGGTTCAGAACATGAGTCGACCGAGGTACTCGTGAGGAACGGCAAAGTCGGTAAGTTCATCAGCTTCGCCCAAGCATTCAATTCACCAACTAATTCGTTGCGTATTTGTTCCTTAATTGATGCCACCTTGGCATCCAACTCCCCTGGTGAGTTAACACTGGCTCGAGATCTACCCGATTTTGTGTATTTGGGACCCATCACCTTATTCCATCCAAGCAATGACCCTCCCGAACCTACTACTCGTCCTGGATGGTATGACCTTCCCAAAGCCATGGTGAAAGGGTCATTCTCCACACTTGGTTCAAATTTGCCCTCCACCATCTCTTGAGTGTGCTCAAGCTATAACATAAGGAAAAATGAGGTCAGTAAAACAGTTAATGGTTTGTACAGTGATTTAGATGCAAAAGTGACTTAATTTCAACAATTCATAGGTAACTTACAAGCTTATCCGCCAGTTTTTTGGCTTCCGGACCCTTGATGACCCATTTTCCGGTTTTCTTATCAAACGAATGGAGAGAACAAAAGAAATCACCGGCACGACTCACCAATGTAGTGATCGTGGAACTAGAGGGTTCCTTCGATGCCACTAGAAGCGCTTTAGGGTATAAACCAGAACCGACCCACTCAGGTCTTTTTTCACCAAAAGTCTTAGGACCCATACGATGGACGTATTCCTTCTTTTCTGCATTCGCTTGATTTTGCTCTCGAAGTTCCTACAAAACAAAAAATGTTAGTCTCATTACTACAAAAAGTGTCAAGCTATTATTCAATTGAGATCAGATTTACACAAACTTACAATGGCTTTCTTTTGACTCTTCATTCTAACGAACTCTTCCCAATCATCTTTTGACACGGTCGGCCATATTTGCCACGGGAGACGGTCATCCTCTTTGGCATTCTTCTTCTTTGTTTGCACCTTCTTCTTCTTGTAGATCCATCGATTAGTCAACTTGGTCTTAAAGCCTCTGAATCTTTCCGCTAATAAAGATTCAAACACCCTTCTCTTCTTGGGATCATTAAGAATATAAAACAGCCTCTGCAAGCACAAATTAAAACCGATTATTAGTTTCTATTTAGTAACAACCATAAGGTTAAGGTATCTTAAATTTTCTAAATGTGCCAAAAACACACTTACCCTTGTATCATCCCAAAATGCTTGAATCAAACCCGGAGGTACTTGCCGCATTACAAGTGTAATGGGGATTTTCCGCGAACATATGCCAACTTGATTAGCATATTGTCGACGCCATTTGGGCCCGGGTTGGCCTTTGTTGTCATACTTCAAGACCATGGGACCGTCCGGTTTCTTAAAGCTTCTCGTCAGACCCCTTCTTTTTCTTTCAGCCGGTGCCTTTTCCCCCCCTCCACCACCTGTGTTGTTTTCATCTTGTCCTTGACCTTGACTTTCAGGAGTCGGGTTCTCACCAACAATCTCACGTGCTGTATTTACAATGGCCGGTGCACGATCAGCTGAAATTTCAAAATCGTCAAGCCTACGCTCGAACTCATCTTGAGCCTGATCCTCTGGCTCACCCAAGTCATCCTCCTTATTCACATCATAAGGCACATCACTATCATCGGAGTCTTCATCCTCGTACTCGTCCTCATACTCATCATCGTCAATTTCCTCTACCAAAGGAGGATCATGATCGTCCTCCATGAGATATAAGCACCTGTCAAAGCAATCATAAAACAATATTAGTGTATAGTCAAGTATATGCATGATAGTTATTATGGTTATGTAGAAGCTATTTAAGCCATTTTCACTTACTTATTATGGTCCTATAACCTTGTATATGCATGATAATGAGTACAAAATGCCAATTTCAATCTACATATGGAAAATAGGTTGTTAGAATGAATAAATGTTAGTTTATACACAAAACAAAGGAGTTGGGTTAAGTAGAAGCTATTTATGCCAGTTTCACCTACTTATGGTCCTATAACCTTGTATATGCATGATAATGAGTACACTTAGGCAATTTCAAACTAAAAACATGTTAAATATACCGAATGTAGGTTGTTAGAATGAATAAATGTTAGTTCATACACAAAACAAAAGAATTGGGTTAAGTAGAAGCTATTTAAGCCAATTTCACCTACTTATGGTCCTATAACCTTGTATATGCATGATAATGAGTACATTTAGGCAATTTCAAACTACAAATATATCATTTTCGCCTACTTATGCTCCTATATACATGATAACTAAACTATATTTGCAATGAAACCATTACTAACTTTTAATCAAACTACCTCATTCTGAAATTCCTTCGTTGTGGTCTGATCGCATATAACCTGCTTCGTTGTCTATGTCATTTAGTACAACAGGTATAGGAACAGTGAAAGGTGTTGAATCATCAAACGCATCATATTCTTCCTCATCCTCAACATCTCCAATGCCTAGGATTCTTCTTTTGCCAGCTAGCACTATAGACCATTTTGAATCCATTGGGTCAGTTACGTAGAACACTTGCTTAGCTTGAGATGCAAGGATAAATTGTTCCGCACTATCATTCAAGTGGCCAAGATCTACAAGAGTAAAGTCCTCATGTTTGACGTTACGCCTGATATTATCAACCCACTTACACTTGAAAAGAGCAACCGTGAAGTCACAATAATCAAGCTCCCATATTTCTTGAATTCGACCATAGTATGACAACTCTGCATCGACAGGTGATTTATCCTTAGAACTTGAAAACTCCCTTGATGATGCCACAAGAGTTACACCACTGTTTTGGGTGGAGGAAGATTTCAAATCACGATCCTCGGTACAAAAAGTGTACCCATTGATGTCATATCCCTCAAATGAACGAACATCATCCCTAGGACCGTACGCAAGCCACCGTACTGTATCGGTCACATTAGTATCATTCAATCCACTCATTACTCGATCACAAAACCAATCAACAAATTTCTTATTCTGCAACTGCATAAGTGCCCTTTCACCTTTGGATGGAAATTCGGCACGCAAACTAGCCATGTGCTCGTCTAAATATGGGTGCACATCTGAAACATGGTGCAACACATAAAGGTGTGCTTGTAAGAACTGATCTCGGTCTGGTGACATTCGTTTCGACCCAATTGTGCCATGACCATCAAGTCTACCTTCATGTCGAGAAGTAGGAAGACCAATAGGTTGAGCAAGGGCTATGTATTCCGCCACAAAGTTACCTATCTCCTCACCCACTGTCCCTTGCATTATACTTCCTTCAGGGTGAGCTCGGTTCCGTACTTTATCTTGTAATTTACCCATGTGTCTTTCAAAAGGGTAGCACCACCTCATGAACACTGGACCGCACAACTTAATCTCACGCACCAAATGAAGAGCCAGATGAACCATTATGTCAAAAAATGAGGGTGGGAAATACATCTCAAATTTGCACAAAGTCACAACCACATCTGCTTGCAAAGCATCTAGTGTACAAGGATCAATAACTTTGCTACAAATTGTATTGAAAAACGAACAAAGGCTTGTAATCGCTTCCCTCACGTGTTTCGGTAGAATACTACGGATTGCAATCGGTAG
Source organism: Chenopodium quinoa (assembly GCF_001683475.1). NCBI lineage: Eukaryota > Viridiplantae > Streptophyta > Magnoliopsida > Caryophyllales > Amaranthaceae > Chenopodium > Chenopodium quinoa. The sequence goes on along the minus strand of NW_018743574.1, from coordinate 8,335,976 downwards.
GAATACTTGCATCATAATGTGACAATCATGGTTCATACTTGTCAGCTTCAATTCTCCATTTAAGGTTACAAATCTTTTCATGTTAGATGAGTACCCTGATGGAACCTTAATGTCGTACAAACATGCACAAAACATACGTTTCTCTACCCTTGACAATGTATAACAAGCCGGGGGTAAATAATTCTTTTCATCCTTCCCTTTACCCTTAACTTTCTTCTTTGACGCATCTTTGGCCTTTCCCTTTCCCTTGCTCTTCTCCTTCCCTTTTTTTGAAACATTTTCATCTTCTATTCTCGGCTTCTTCCCCTTTCTAACCTTTTCTTGAGGCCACAATTCTGGACGAATCCCCATCTCTTTCAAATCTAACCGTGCACCCTTTCCGTCCTTTGTTTTGCCTGGGATATTCATAAGCATCCCCAAAAGAGAATCACACACATTCTTCTCTATATGCATCACATCAAGACAATGCCTAACGTCATTTTCTCTCCAGTACGGCAGCTTCCAAAAGATTGATTCTTTTTTAAATAGAGCAGCTGAGACCACAGTTTTTTCTGATTTTCCAAACACCGTTCGTATCCCTTTCACTCGAGCACTAATCTCAGCACCAGTCAATGGTCTAGGCGCAGCATCCTCTTCCACGGTTCCATCGAAAGCCTTTTTCTGCCTACGGTACGGGTGATCACGCCTAAGGAACCTTCGAGTCCGTAGGTAGACATCTTTGTGAGAATGAGTCAGGTATACTCTTGATGTGTCATCAATACATATGGGGCATGCTTTTTCCCTTTGACCTTGTACCCACACAAGTTGCCATATGCAGGGAAGTCATTCATGGTCCACATAAGGGCTGCACGCAATGTGAACATCTCGTTCTGATGAGCATCGAAAACGGAAACCCCTTCGTCCCACATCTTTCTCAAGTCGTCAATAAGCAACGCAAGGTAAACATCTATGTTGTTTCCAGGTTTCTTAGGACCAGTTATTAGCAATGAAAGCATTACATACTTACGTTTCATGCACAGCCAAAGAGGCAAATTATAAATCACTAAAAGTACTGGCCATGTGCTGTGTTGGGTACTAAGAGTGCCAAATGGATTCATCCCGTCCGTGCACAACCCAAGCCTTAAATTTCTGACTTCATTACCAAATTCCTCAAACTTCAAATCAATGTTCTTCCACTGTGGAGAGTCAGCTGGATGCTTCAGCATTCTGTTTTTCTTTCTTCCCTCTGCATGCCACCTCAAGTTTTTAGCGTCTTTTGGTATTGAGAACAGACGCTTAAACCTTGGAATAATGGGAAGATACCACAACACCTTAGCAGGAGGTCCCTCCGTGCCAGGATTGCAACTTATGCGCTTGTACTATGACCGCTTGCATCGTGGACACTCCTGCAGTTTTTCATACTCATTTCGATACAAAATAAAATCATTAGGACATGCATGTATCTTCTTATACTCCAAACCAAAGGGACACATGAGCTTCTTTGCGTAATAATAAGACTTAGGAATTTCATTCCCATCAGGCAACATATCACTTAATGCGGTCAACAAAGAAGTAAAACTGATGTCCGTCCACCCACGCTTCGACGTAATGTTGAAAAGTGTTATTATGGCCGATAGTTTGGAGTATTTTTTGCACCCGGGATACAAAGACTTTTTGGAAGCCTCCGATAATAATTCAAACACTTCACCTTCATCAACACCATGCAACATCTCATCCACTTGTTCATCCTCAACCTCATCCGCCTGATCTTCATCGGCTCCATCCTCACCATTATCAACAATATACTCATCATTCTCGTATTCCTCGTCCACGTGAATCTCATTGCTTCTAACACGCACATCATTCCGATCAAGATCCCCACTGTACTCTCCACTTTCTCCGTGCCAAATCCACACATGGTATAATTGCCTAAACCCATGACATAATACATGATCTCTAATGATTTCAACACTATCGACCACATTCACATTATTACAATCAACACAAGGACAATAAAGGCCTTTGCCTCCCAGTTTGCGTTGATAAGCTAAAGCCCTCTCGCAAAACTCTTGAACCCCATTCCAAAATTACAATGCATCGCGTCTACCATACATCCAACCACGATCCTTCTCCATTTAGTAAATTGTCTCTAAACATATATAGCACCATATAATTATAATGTGTAAGTGCTACATATTTTATGTAAATCAAATTCAAGTACAAAACGTGAATATACCATTCATATAGTGAAAAAATGCATGTTTCCAAAGGGTCCTTATCACTCCAACCTAACCCATCCTTGAATGTCTACTATCACTAGTGAATGTATGTCAACTTTCCAATTTTAAGGAAAATCCGGCAGCATTTCCCCCTAGTTCTCCAAGTACACGATGTAGATAATTAATTACCCACATATGTACCCAGAGAACATAGTGAGGAAATGGTAAGCCAAGATGTTCCTTAAAATCGAAAAGAAAACATAAATTCACCACCTAAGTGAGAGTACACATTCAAGAACAGTCCTAACCGGGGACTATTCAAGACTTTCTCCTAATGAGAAAGCCTTGAACGGGTATCTAGGCATATGATGATGCAAGTATTCTATATATTGTTGTATTTATTTGCAATTAAACAATACACAAGTTGCAATTTCATGAATCAACTTTTATTAAATGAATAAATAGAAAGAAATATAGCTGAGTAATGTATATAAGTCATACCAATATAGCAACTATCCACTTGAGCTCAATATGTAGTCCTCAAGATAATTAAACTCGTGCTTCAATTCACATATGAATCTATATATCAAAAAAACAAAAATTAGCAACGTCACTAATTCTCTAATATATTCACAAATCTCTAATGTATTCACAACTCTCTAATTTATTCACAATTAATTAAGTGGCAATATCACTATTTCTCTAATTTATGCACAATTCTCTAATTTAATCACAATTCTCTAAATTATTCACAAATCTATAATGTAATCACAATTCTCTAATTTATTCACAATTTTCTAATTTATTCACAACTAATTAGTAGAAAGGTCACTAATATACACATTAAAACATACAAAAACTCAACTAAGGAACAAGGTAATGCAAAATTACTAATATATTCACAATTACCCATTAAAACAACCTAAAATTACACATTAAAACATACAAAAACTCAACTAATTAAGTAACATTTTTACTAATCTCTATTATATTCATAATTACTCATTAAATCAACCTCAAAATAACCCATTAAAACATACAAATTTTTCAACTAATGAACAAGGTAATGCAAAATTACTCTAATCTATAATATGTATTCAAAATTACTCTAAACATACAAAATTACTCTAATGTATAATATGTATTCAAAATTTCTAAATAAACAACCAATGCAAAAATTAAAAAAATTAGGTAAAATTATATACATTCCTTGACTTTAATTTTCTTAACAATAATTGTTCAAAATGCTATTGAAAATAATAGAATTACATATTTCAAAATAATTGTTCAATTTTTAACAAAAAAATAAAAACTTACCCTAAATTAGTTGGAGGTGGAAGAAGCTAAGGGGATGAGAGAATGAGGAAGACCCTCGCTGGTGGAGGTCGACAGGCGGTTGTGCGCACTAGTGGAGGCAGCCCGGAGGTGGAGGCGGTGCGCGCTGGTGGAGGTGGAGGCGGTGCGCGCTGCTGTTGTACTTTGTTTCGAACAGAGAAGGGTGGTGGAGGCCGACCGTGAAAGAAAGAGAAGGGCAGGGCAGGGGAGAATTAACGGCGGTGGTTTTCGACTCCTCTATGCCCGGTGAAGGTGGCGGCTGTGGTGGAGGGAAAAGGGGGAGGCACGCACTTCAATTACTGTGAAAGAGAACGAAAGAAGGGATGCACGAATGAAGGGAACGAAGGAAAGAGAAAGAGAGGAAGAAAAGAGAAAGACGCGCTTTTTTTTTTTTAATTTGGCACCGGTTTGAATGGCATCGGTTCAAACCGGTGCCTTTTTAATTTTTGGCACCGGTTCAAGCTGAACCGGTGCCTTTTCTCTTTTGGAAAAATCCCGCCCATTTCTAGACCGGTTTTGGGCACCGGTTTAGCCTGAACCGGTGCCATATGGGGGGTGCCTAATGCTTTTTTTCTACTAGTGATTGTAAACATCTCGGCAATTTTTATTTTCGGGATAAATAAGGTCAAAAAATTGCAAAATTGAAGGCTATTATCCACGATTTTTGAGGAATTTTTGAGGTTGAGGGGCCCGGTGGCGAAAAGTGTTAAGACCCTAGGGGATACATCTTAGGGTCATATAATTCCGTTTGGAACCATATATGACCATTATATGATGTCTTAAATGTCCGTGGTAGGCTTACGTTCACAAAATGGGTGAGAGTTGCGAATTGGTAAATTGATCGTTTTAAGGAAAATTGGATGGTTCCATCCACTCAATTGGACTCCCGGAGGATATTAGGGACTATAGTAAACATCTCGGCAATTTTTTTTTTCCGGGCGAAAAAAGGTCAAAATTTTCCAAAATTGAAATTTTTATCCACACTTTTTGAGGAATTTTTGAGGTTATTGGGGCCGGTGATGAAAAGTGTTGATACCCTAGGGGACACATCTTAGGGTCATATACTGCTGTTTGGAACCATATATGACCATTAAATGATGTCATAAATGTCTGTGGTAGGCTTGAGTTCACAAAATCGGTGCAAGTTGCGAAACGGTAAGTTGACCGCTTTAAGGCAAATTGGATTGTTCCACCCACTTAATTGGAATCCCCGAGGGTATTAGGGAGCATGGTAAACATCTCGGCAATTTTTATTTCCGAAAGGAAAAAGTCAAAGAAATTCAAAAATTAAAGGCTATTATCCAGATTTTTTTAGGAATTTTTGAAGTTGAGGCGCCCGGTGGCGAAAAGTATTGAGACCCTAGGGGATACATCTTAGGGTCATATAATACCGTTTGGAACCACATATTACCATTAAATGAAGTCATAAACGTCCGTGGTATGCTTGAGTTCACAAAATCGGTGCAAGTTGCGAATTGGTAAATTGGCCGTTTTAAGGGAAATTGGATGGTTCCACCCACCCAATTGGACCCCGGAGGGTATTAGGGATCATGGTAAACATCTCGGCAATTTTTATTTTCGGGCGAAAAAAAGTCAAAAAATTCCAAAAATTGAAGGCTATTATCCATGCTTTTTGAGGATTTTTTGAGGTTAAAGGGGCCCGGTGGAGAAAAGTGTTAAGACCTCGGAGTTACATCTTAGGGTCATATAATGCCGTTTGGAACCACATATGACCATTATATGATGTCTTAAATGTCCGTGGTAGGCTTGAATTCACAGAATCTGTGAGAGTTGCGAATCGGTAAATTTATCGTTTTAAGGCAAATTGGATGGTTCCACCCACTCAGTTGGACTCCCGGAGGATATTAGGGACCATAGTAGAGATCTCGGCAATTTTTATTTCCTGGCGAAAAAAAGGTAAAAAAATTCCAAAATTGAAGATTATCCACGCTTTTTGAGAAATTTTTGAGGTAATTGGGGCTGGTGACGAAAAGTGTTGAGACCCTAGGGGACACATCTTAGGGTCATATAATGCCATTTGGAACCATATATGCCCATTAAATGATGTCATAAATGCCCGTGGTAGACTTGAGTTCACAAAATCGATGCAAGTTGCGAATTGGTAAATTGTTCGTTTTAAGGCAAATTGGATAGTTCCACCCACTTAATTGGACTCCCCGAGGGTATTATGGACCATGGTAAACATCTTGGCAATTTTTATTTCCGAAAGGAAAAAGTCAAAAAAATTCCAAAATTGAAGGCTATTATCTAGGCTTTTTTAGGAATTTTTGAAGTTGAGGCGCTTGGTGGCGAAAAGTGTTAAGACCCTAGGGGATACATCTTAGGGTCATATAATGCCGTTTGGAACCATATATTACCATTAAATGAAGTCATAAATGTCCTTGGTAGGCTTGAGTTTACAAAATCGGTGCAAGTTGCGAATTGGTAAATTGACCGTTTTAAGAAAAAATTGGATGGTTCCACCCACCTAATTGGACTCCGGAGGGTATTAGGGACCATGGTAAACATCTCGGCAATTTTTATTTCCGGGCGAAAAAAGTCAAAAAATTACAAAATTGAAGGCTATTACCCACGTTTTTTGAGGAATTTTTGAGGTTAAAGGGACCCGGTGGCGAAAAGTGTTAAGACCCTCGGGGATACATCTTAGGGTCATATAATGTCGTTTGGAACCATATATGACCATTATATGATGTCTTAAATGTCCGTGGTAGGCTTGAATTCACAGAATCTGTGAGAGTTGCGAATTGGTAAATTGATCGTTTTAAGGCAAATTGGATGGTTCCACCCACTCAATTAGACTCCCGGAGGATATTAGGGACCATAGTAAAGATCTCGGAAATTTTTATTTCACGGCGAAAAAAGGTAAAAAAATTCCGAAATTGAAGGCTATTATCCACGATTTTTGAGGAATTTTTTAAAAAATAAAATAAAAAAGAAAAGTATACACAAAGACCTAGACTCAAGCAATCAAAAACAATCAAGCATTGACACCGTTCCCCGGTAACGGCGCCATTTTGAGCGTGGGGAAATTAAGTCGTTGACTAACCTCCTCACTGCCAAACAAAATTTATTATAATCCTAAACTAACCCCTAAACAACTCTAGTGGTAAGTTCGGAGTCGAACCACAAGGAACGGTAATGTTGGATTGTTCTCGATCTAATGCTTAAGCTACGCCGAAGTCGGTTTATGGATAGTGGACACTACAACTACACTAACACACATATAAAGATCAAGATATTACAAAGTCTACTAGGGGCAATGATCCACTTTGAACAATTAACAAGTTAATGGGAATCGATTTGATAATCAATCATGCAAAGAAAGAATTAAAATGGGAATTAATTACCATAAAGTGCAATCTCTCAAATTCCTAGCCTAGATCCCTCATTGACTAGGTGCATAGATGAAATTTACCCAAAATGCAATCAAATATATAAATTCTAATTCACAATCTCTTGTCAAACTAGAACTAACATGCAATTAAGTTTGCTATCTTGGGAGATCAATCCAATCTTAAACAAACAACATGTCATCATCAATTCAATCAATTTAATCACACAATTATCATCAAATTTATCTCAAATAACTCAATTAACCATAACAAAGCTTCACTCAACACCTAGTAGAAGGAAATCTAATCAAACATGATTAACAAAGCAATTAATAAAGCATAAAGAGAGAAGAGAGTAAGAAATGCTCATTGATATAAAATGGAGATCTTCAAATCATCAAATTCCTTTTTTGATTATCCAAAATCCATGAAAACCATTGTTTCTCTCACTTTCTCTCTCCAAAATTTGAGAGTTTCTCTCTCTAAAAACCTAAAACTAACCTAAAACTACTGAAAATATGAACTCCCTCTCTAAAATGAGCAAAAAAAATCTATTTATAGCCCTTACTAAATTGCCTAGGAAGCTCCGCAAAAAGTCGAGTAGCGCGCAGAGGAGCGGGCGCTCCAATTTCGTGCACGGGCGCTCCTAGCTGCAGCAAAATATGGCAGAATCGTTCCAGAAAGTTTGGAGCGGGCGCTCCTCATAGGATGCGCGCCCGCTCCTATCGGACTGGGCTAACCACTCAGCTTCAAATGAGCATATCTCCCACGTTTTACAACGAAATTGGGCATATGACCTGTCTTTGGAAAGCTCTCAAGATAAGATTTCATCTCCAATTGGAATTGCCCCAAAATGTTTTGTAGATCAAAAGATATAGGCGTTTGAAGTTTGATCATTGCAAATCAAGTGCACATTTCTTCATTACTTGTTCTTTTATGTTTTATATTTCTTCAATCTTGAGCAATGAACTTATCCAAGTGTTCCTAAACATAAGAATAAACCAATAAAGTTTAATCTAATGCCATAAGCAACCAAAATATGCAAGAAAATCCAAAATTTGAGCAATAACGACATTTCACACACAAACATGACAAATGTAGTAAAACTCTATTAAAACCAAGTAAAAAGATAGAAAAACTATGAAAAACTAACTACAAAACTCCTAAAAATAGCGACATAAATGACACTTATCAAATTCCCCCAAGCTGGACTTTTGCTCGCCCTCGAGCAAAACAAAAGAAACACAAGGGAATGTGATGCATTTTATACAAACAAAGAAAACTAGAAGGAAAAGAATATACACTAACTCACTTTCGTAGGAATCACGAATAAATTTAGCGTATGCATCAAGCACTTTAAACCCTTAGATTGCTCTAGAGGACGAGTAAGCTCTCGTAAGGGTGTCCTAAGAGTTTAACCCATAACTCTTGACAAAAATCAAGGCAAAGCAATAAATAAATAAAATAAAATAAATCGAAGTAAGAGAAAAGTTACAAGCGTTCTAGAGTGGACTTTTATGATGGAACAAACACTAATGAATGTCAATATTTCTAAAATAATAAAGGTATGCACGTTCTAAGATGTCCAAGGTTGATTGAAACATAACATTTGCTAAGCATAGAGAACTAAAGGAAACACATTCCACCTTTTGTTCCAACCAATCAAACCACGTTCCCTCTACTAGTTTCAAATCCACTTTCAAGTTAGCTTCTCATGATTCCACGAAGGAACCGGAATATAAATAAGAAATTAAAAACATTGAGAAGGTTACCCGACATCTTGGCTATGCAAACTCGCTCTATAGGCTTGATTCCTATTTCCCGCCATCATTGAATGACTTAACCCTCTAGGATCAAAAGGACTCTCAAGGTTGTAACATATAAGCTAGGAGAGTAAAGGTGTGGAGAACTCTTGAAATTGGCGGTAAACCTATGTGAAGCACGGGTGGAACTTCTTCCACAAGATCCAAACGATTCCAAAACAAAAGTGCTAAGTATGCTTATTAAATAACTTTCCCCCAAGCTTATTTAACAAAAAATAACAAAAACATGGAAAACAACAATAACAAAACCTCTTTTTTTTGTGCTTTACATTCTTCTTTACTTTTTTTTTCGATATCTTTTTCCAAGCTTTTGCTTTTGCTCTTTCTTTTTGGTTTTTTTTTTGGTTATTTTTTTTAATGTCCTTGCCTCTTTTAACTTTGGGCGGCTTTTTCTCAAAATGCATTTGGTTTTATGCAAAAAATTATATACAACACATACTTGCTTTGCAAATGAACTTATAATTCTAAACTTGCACCATAAACAATAAAACAAGCTCCAAAACAAAATTGCTTCACAAACTAAAGGTAGGATTTAAAGTGAAACCAAGGCTGGAAGGCTTGTATTAAGGTTAGAGAAAAGAATGTATATGGCTTAAATGGGCTAGTAATAGGGGAAAATGCAAACCAAATCCAAAATTGAAAATTAATCCTATAAAAAGAGAAATGTCTTTGTCATCCCCTAAAGTGGCTCAGTCGCGATCTTGGGAGCTAAAAGTCAAGTTCTAGATATGAGAATGCAATAGCCAAGGATCCAAATATGCCGCTCAACAAAGTACGATGAAGGCTAGAACAATTATACCTCACTAGGGATAGCAATAACTAACTCTTGATTTCATATCCACTATAGAGAGCAACTCCATCTTACCACAAGCAAGTGAACTAGAGCTTCATGGTCCCAAAGTTCTTAGCCAACTACCTTAGCATACCATATCCTAGAGTCAACCTAACACATTCTCAAACCGTGCACACCTCTAAAATTTAGGAAGAAAGACATTCAAGAATACAAGTCCAAAAGTATTATGTCCAAAGCAAGAACAAAAGAAAATACATTGCAAATTTGCCTTAATAGAAACAAAAATCTTTTTGTGATTTTCAAGACATAGAAAATGGAAAAGCATATAAAATGTGCATGGAATATATATGAATCAAAATCTAACAAATATGATAGAATACCCTCCCCCAAGCTTGAATGAGACAACATGCTCAAACATAAATCAAATAATCCATGGGAGGGGAAAACAAGGAGATCAATCCAACAACCCAACATATCTCCTGTTTCAAAGCCACTTTAGGTATCAACCAATGGAGAAAGAGCAAGGAAAGATATTACCGGATTTTAGGTGGGTGTATATACCCGCAAATGACCCAATTAAACTTTTCAAAGCCACTCTTCTCAAGAATTGAATCTTGTTTTCCATATGATAGCAATTGTGGTGCCAAACTTCCTTGATTCTTGATCCAAACCAATGCACCAAAGTATATCAATTTATGTACCTAGAAAAAGGCACACAAACATTTCCATGAGAGAAAATCTATTCTTTAAAGAAAAGAAAATGAAAGCAATAAAACACGGGTTACTTCCCGAGAAAGGCTTGCTTAAGGTCCTAGCTTGACCGCTCTAGTAAATAATATTGCAACGATCGCAAGAGCTTGTCAAATGCACTATTACACATCTCATAAGATAACAAGTAAGCAAATGATATAAGTAGGGCATGCACCAAGATTAGTGCACGCAAAAGAAGGTGAAGAGGGAGTTTCTAAGAAGAAGAAGAATCAAAAGAAAATTCAAGAATATAAGAAGAAGAATAGATAGGCAAACTCTCTTCACAAAAATCTTTTTGGGTGGCAAAATCACCCTTTTCCTCAATTGAAGACGAATGAGGGACATAAAAATATTCATAGGCAAGGGGGTCCCCAATAGGCTCATTAACAAAGGAAGGAAGGGATATAGGAGTGTAGGGGATATGGTTGAAATTCCTTGAAAAAGGGACATGAGAGAAGGGGATAGGAGCAATGGTCTTACAAATGGTCTCTTCTTCACCACCATTCCTCAAATCACCAATTTGAGCATGAAAATCAACCATAGAATCCTCAAAAGAAGAACACTCATGATCATGATCTCCCTCAAACATCCAACTTCCAAGAGGAACTACATAATCCCCTTCACTACAATCATGAACAACAACTCCCTCAACTTCCTTAAAGCCTAAAATCTCAAAGCCATGCATGAATGGATGCAAATTCATTTCAAAATGGTCTCTCTCCCATGAAGCATTCTTAATGAACTCACTCAAAAGGCTATGGGTTTTCATTTGACACTCAATAAACACATTAGACATAACCTTAAATGAATCCAAATACTCATGGATAAAAGGATCACAATCATGCACTTGAGACTCATCAAGATGGGAAAAAGGGTTAGGATTTTCAAAATCAACACTCTCTTCATTCTCAACTCCTTCACCATCACTCATATGCTCACCAATGGGATCCTCACACTCTCTTGGTTGCTCAAAATCATCATCATCATCCTCAACACACACATTAAATTGGGATTTTTCACAACCAAGCATCAAGGGTGACAATTGGCTTTCTAACTCTTCTTTTCTTCTCCTTCCCTCCTCAAGACGCTCCTCATTCTTTTTCATTATCTCTAATTGACCTCTCATAGAATTAAGAATAATTTCCTTACTAGGCCCAAGCTCATTATCAAGGTCAATGCACCTAATTTGAGATTCAAAAGTAGCAATAAGGGATTCAAAAGGTGTTGAAGGTTGAGGCTCAACAAGAGAAGAAGAAGTACAACCAAGATTGGAAAAATCAACATTAAGATCATGAGCATATACATCACATTGGGGAGTGGGGGCACAATCAAACACATGAGATTCATCATTAAGGGAACGAAGCACATCACAAAAGCCATGGTAAATAATGAAGAATATTGAAACACACCATTAGCATCAACTTGAGCATGTACCTCATCATCATGAACAAAAGAGGAAATAGAGTTGAAATCATGTGTTTTAGGTTCACTTAAGGGATCATGTAACAAATCATGGGAATTCTAATATTAGAAGTATCAACACATTGCATATCAATAATAGAATCATGATTACCCTTATTATAGACATCCCAAGCAAACCAAACATAAAAATCCCAAGCATCATCAATTGATAATGCTCTAAATTCACCATTATGCATGCATTCAACTTCATCCCTAGTTTTCTCATTCAAACCAAAATAACAAATCTCACAAGCCTCCCAAAGACTACAACAATCAAAATCCAAATATCCCTCAAGTCTATTGAAATATTCAAAAAAAGGCTCATTGTCATATTGAGGAAACGAGTTACTTGCCATTTTTTTTTTACAAAAACAAGCAAAAATTAAAAAAATAAAATAAAAAGAAAAGTATACACAAAGACCTAGACTCAAGCAATCAAAAACAATCAAGCATTAACACCGTTCCCCGGCAATGGCGCCATTTTGAGCGCGGGGAAATTATGTCGTTGACTAACCTCCTCACGGCCAAACAAAATTTATTATAATCCTAAACTAACCCCTAAACAACTCTAGTGGTAAGTTCGGAGTCGAACCACAAGGAACGGTAATGTTGGATTGTTCTCGATCTAATGCTTAAGCTACGCCGAAGTCGGTTTATGGATAGTGGACACTACAACTACACTAACACACATATAAAGATCAAGATATTACAAAGTCTACTAGGGGCAATGATCCACTTTGAACAATTAACAAGTTAATGGGAATCGATTTGATAATCAATCATGCAAAGAAAGAATTAAAATGGGAATTAATTACCATCAAGAGCAATCTCTCAAATTCCTAGCCTAGATCCCTCATTGACTAGGCGCATAGAAGAAATTTACCCAAAATGCAATCAAATATATAAATTCTAATTCACAATCCCTTGTCAAACTAGAACTAACATGCAATTAAGTTTGCTATCTTGGGAGATCAATCCAATCTAAAACAAACAACATGCCATCATCAATTCAATCACTTTAATCACACAATTATCATCAAATTTATCTCAAATAACTCAATTAACCATAACAAAGCTTCACTCAACACCTAGTAGAAGGAAATCTACTCAAACATGATTAACAAAGCAATTAATAAAGCATAAAGAGAGAAGAGAGTAAGAAATGTTCATTGATATAAAATGGAGATCTTCAAATCATCAAATTCCTCCTTTGATTATCCAAAATCCATGAAAACCATTGTTTCTCTCACTTTCTCTCTCCAAAATTTGAGAGTTTCTCTCTCTAAAAACCTAAAACTAACCTAAAACTACTGAAAATATGAATTCCCTCTCTAAAATGAGCAAAAAAAATCTATTTAAAGCCCTTACTAAATTGCCTAGGAAGCTCCGCAAAAAGTCGAGCAGCGCGCAGAGGAGCGGGCGCTCCAATTTCGTACACGGGCGCTCCTAGCTGCAGAAAAATATGGCAGAATCGTTCCAGAAAGTTTGGAGCGGGCGCTCCTCATAGGATGCGCGCCCGCTCCTATCGGACTGGGCTAACCACTCAGCTTCAAATGAGCATATCTCCCACGTTTTACAACGGAATTGGGCATATGACATGTCTTTGGAAAGCTCTCAAGATAAGCTTTCATCTCCAATTGGAATTGCCCAAAAATGTTTTGTAGATCAAAAGATATAGGCGTTTGAAGTTCGATCATTGCAAATCAAGTGCACATTTCTTCATTACTTGTTCTTTTATGTTTTATATTTCTTCAATCTTGAGCAATGAACTTATCCAAGTGTTCCTAAACATAAGAATAAACCAATAAAGTTTAATCTAATGCCATAAGCAACCAAAATATGCAAGAAAATCCAAAATTTGAGCAATAACGACATTTCACACACAAACATGACAAATGTAGTAAAACGCTATTAAAACCAAGTAAAAAGATAGAAAAACTATGAAAAACTAACTACAAAACTCCTAAAAATAGCGACATAAATGACACTTATCAAGGTTATTGGGGCCAGTGACGAAAAGTGTTGAGACCCTAGGGGAAACATCTTAGTGTCATATAATGCCGTTTGGAACCATATATGACCATTAAATGATGTCATAAATGTCCGTGGTAGGCTTGAGTTCACAAAATCGGTGCAAGTTGCGAACTGGTAAATTGACCGTTTTAAGGCAAATTGGATGGTTCCACGCATTTAATTGGACTCCCCGAGGATATTAGGGACCATAGTAAATATCTTGGCAATTTATATTTCCCGGCGAAAAAAGGTAAAAAAATTCCAAAATTGAAGGCTATTATCCACGCTTTTTTGAGGAATTTTTGAGGTTGTTGGGGCCGGTGACGAAAAGTGTTGATACCCTAGGGGACACATCTTAGGGTCATATAATGCCATTTGGAACCATATATGACCATTACATGATGTCTTAAATTTCCGTGGTAGGCTTAAGTTCACAAAATGGGTGAGAGTTGTGAATTGGTAAATTGATCGTTTTAAGGAAAATTGGATGGTTCCTCCCACTCAATTGGACTCCCGGAGGATATTAGGAACTATAGTAAACATCTCGGCAATTTTTTTTCCGTGCGAAAAAAGTTCAAAAAATTCCAAAATTGAAGGCTATTATCCACGCTTTTTGAGGAATTTTTGAGGTTATTGGGGCCGGTGATGAAAAGTGTTGAAACCCAAGGGGATACATCTTAGGGTCATATAATGTCGTTTGGAACCATATATGACCATTAAATGATGTCATAAATGTGCGTGGTGGGCTCGAGTTCACAAAATCAGTGCAAGTTGCAAATTGGTAAATTGACTGTTTTAAGGCAAATTGATTGGTTCCACCCACTTAATTGGACTCCTTGAGGGTATTAGGGACCATGGTAAACATCTCGGCAATTTTTATTTCCGAAAGAAAAAAGTCAAAAAAATTCCAAAATTGAAGGCGAAAAATGTTGAGACCCTATGGGATACATCTTATTGTCATATAATACCATTTGGAACTATATATGACCATTAAATGATTTTATAAATGTCCGTGGTAGACTAGAGTTCACAAAACCGTTGCAAGTTGCGAATTGTTAAATTGGCCGTTTTAAGGCAAATTGGATGATTCCACCCACCTAATTAGACTCCCGGAATGTATTAGGGATCATGGTAAACATCTGGCCAATTTTTATTTTCGGGCGAAAAAAGTCAAAAATTCCAAAATTGAACGCTATTATCCACGCTTTTTGAGGAATTTTTGAGGTTAAGGGGCCCGGTGGCGAAAAGTGTTAAGACCCTAAGGGATACATCTTAGGGTCATATAATGCCGTTTGGGACCATATATGACCATTATATGATGTCTTAAATGTCCGTGCTAGGCTTAAGTTCAGAAAATCGGTGAGAGTTGCGAATTGGTAAATTGATCGTTTGAAGGAAAATTTGATGGTTCACCCACTCAATTGGACTCCCAAAGGATATAATGGACCATAGTAACCATCTCGGCAATTTTAATTTTCGGGCCAAAAAATGTCAAAAAATTCCAAAATTGAAGGCTATTATCCATGCTTTTTGAGTAATTTTTAAGGTTATTGGGGCTAGTGACAAAAAGTATTGAGACCCAAGGGGATACATCTTAGGGTCATATAATGCCGTTTGGAACCATATATGACCATTAAATGATGTCATAAATGTCCGTGGTAGGCTTGAGTTCACAAAATCGGTGCAAGTTGCGAATTGGTAAATTGACTGTTTTAAGGCAAATTGGATGGTTCTATCCACTTAATTGGACTCCCCGAGGGTATTAGAGGCCATGGTAAATATCTCGGCAATTTTTATTTCCGAAAGAAAAAAGTCAAAAAAATTCCAAATTTGAAGGCTATTATTCAGGCTTTTTTAGGAATTTTTGAAGTTGAGGCGCCCGGTGGCGAAAAGTGTTGAGACACTAGGGGATACATCTTAGGGTCATATAATGTCGTTTGGAACCATATGTTACCATTAAATGAAATCATAAATGTCTGTGGTAGGCTTGAGTTCACAAAATCGGTGCAAGTTGGAAATTGGTAAATTGGTCGTTTTAAGGCAAATTAGATGGTTCCACCCACCTAATTGGACCTCCGAAGGGTATTAGGGACCATGGTAAACATGTCGGCATTTTTTATTTCCGAGCGAAAAAAGTGAGAAATTTAAAAATTAATGGCTATTATCCACGCTGTTTGAGAAATTTTTGAGGTTTAGGGGCCCGGTGGCGAAAAGTGTTAAGACCCTCGGAGTTACATCTTAGGGTCATATAATGTCGTTTGGAACCATATATGACCATTATATGATGTGTTAAATGTCCGTGGTAAGATTGAATTCACAGAATATGTGAGAGTTGCGAATTAGTAAATTGATCGTTTTAAGGCAATTTGGATGGATCCACCCACTCAATTGGACTCCCAGAGGATATTAGGGACCATTGTAAACATCTCGACAATTTTTATTTTCGGGATAAATAAGGTCAAAAAATTGCAAAATTGAAGGCTATTATCCACGATTTTTGAGGAATTTTTGAGGTTGAGGGGCCCGGTGGCGAAAAGTGTTAAGACCCTAGGGGATACATCTTAGGGTCATATAATTCCGTTTGGAACCATATATGACCATTATATGATGTCTTAAATGTCCGTGGTAGGCTTAAGTTCACAAAATGGGTGAGAGTTGCGAATTGGTAAATTGATCGTTTTAAGGAAAATTGGATGGTTCCATCCACTCAATTGGACTCCCGGAGGATATTAGGGACTATAGTAAACATCTCGGCAATTTTTTTTTCCGGGCGAAAAAAGGTCAAAATTTTCCAAAATTGAAATTTTTATCCACGCTTTTTGAGGAATTTTTGAGGTTATTGGGGCCGATGACGAAAAGTGTTGAGACCCTAGGGTATACATCTTAGGGTCATATAATGCCATTTGGAACTATATATGACCATTAAATGATGTCATAAATGTCCGTGGTAGACTTGAGATCACAATATCGGTGCAAGTTGGGAATTGATAAATTAACCGTGTTAAGGCAAATTGGATGGTTCCACCCACCTAATTGGATTCCCAAAGGGAATTAAGGAAATGGTAAACATCTCGGATATTTTTATTTTCGGGCGAAAAAAAGTTAAAAAATTCCAAAATTGAAGTCTATTATCCATGTTTTTTGAGGAATTTTAAGTTACGGCGCCTGGTGGCGAAAAGTGTTGAGACCCTGGGAGATACATTTTAGGGTCATATAATGCTGTTTGGAACCATATATGACCATTAAATGATCTCATAAATGTCCTTGGTAAGCTTGAGTTCACAAAATCGGTGCAAGTTGCGAATTGGTAAATTGACCGTTTCAAGGCAAATTTGATGATTCCACCCACCTAATTGGACCCCCGAGGGTATTCGGGACCATGGTAAACATCTCAACAATTTTTATTTTCGAAAGAAAAAAAATCAAAAAAATTCAAAAATTGAGGCTATTATCCATGCTTTTTGAGGAACTTTGAAGTTAAGGCGCCCGGTGGCGAAAAGTGTTGAGACCCTAGGGGATACATATTAGGGTCATATAATGAAGTTTGGAACCATATTGTACCATTATATGAAGTCATAAATGTCCGTGGTAGGCTTGAGTTCACAAAATCGGTGCAAGTTGCGAATTGGTAAATTGGTCGTTTTAAGGAAACTTGGTTGGTTCCACCCACCTAATTGGACTCCCTGAGGGTATTAGGGACCATGAAAAACATCTCAGAAATTTTTATTTTCGGGCGAAAAAAAAGTCAAAAAATTCCAAAATTGAAGACTATTATCCACGCTTTTTGAGGAATTTTTGAGGTTTAGGGGCCCGGTAGTGAAAAGTTCTAAGACCCTCGGGGATATATCTTAGGGTCATATAATGCCGTTTAGAACCATATATGACCATTATATGATGTCTTAAATGTCCGTGGTAGCTTAAGTTCACAGAATCGGTGAAAGTTGCGAATTGATAAATTGATCGTTTTAAGGCAAATTGGATGGTTCCACCCACTCAATTGGACTCCCCAAGAATATTAGGGACCATAGTAAACATCTCGGCAATTTTTATTTTCGGGAAAAATAAGATCAAAATATTCCAAAATTGAAGGCTATTATCCATGCTTTTTGAGGAATTTTGAGGTTAAGGGCCCAGTGGCGAAAAGTGTAAAGACTCTAGGGGATACATCTTAGGGTCATATAATGACGCTTGGAACCATATATGATCATTAAATGATGTCATAACTGTCCGTGGTAGGCTTGAGTTCACAAAATCGGTGCAAGTTGCGAATTGGTAAATTGACCGTTTTAAGGAAAATTTGATGGTTCCACCCACATAATAGGACTCCTCAAGGGTATTAGGGACCATAATAAATATATCGGAAATTTTTATTTCCAAAAGAAAGAAGTCCAAAAAAATTCAAATTTGAAGGCTATTATCATGCTTTGTGTGGAATTTTTGAAGTTAAAGCGCCCAGTGGCGAAAAGTGTTGAGACCCTAGGGGATACATCTTAGGGTCATATAATGCCGTTTGGAACCATATGTTACCATTAAATGAAGTCATAAATGTCCGTGGTAGGCTTGAGTTCACAAAATCGGTGCTAGTTGCGAATTGGTAAATTGGCCGTTTAAGGCAAATTGGATGGAACCACCCACCTAATTGGACTCCCTAAAGGTATTAGGGACCATGGTAAACATCTCGGCAATTTATTTCCGGATGAAAAAAAGTAAAAAAATTCCAAAATTAAAGGCTTATCCACGCTTTTTGAGGAATTTTTGAAGTTTAGGGGCCCGATGGCGAAAAGTATTAAGACCCTCAGGGATACATCTTAGGGTCATATAATGCCGTTTGGAACCATATATGACCATTATATGATGTCTTAAATGTCCGTGGTAGGCTTGAGTCTACAGAATCGGTGAGAGTTGCGAATTGGTAAATTGATCGTTTTAAGGCAAATTGGATGGTTAGTTCCACCTATTCAATTGGACTCCCGGAGAATATTAGGGACCATAGTAAACTTCTCGGCAATTTTTATTTTCGGGAAAAATAAGGTCAAAAAATTCAAAAATTGAAAGCTATTAGCCACGCTTTTTGAGGTTAATGGGCCCGGTGGCGAAGAGTGTTAAGACCCTAGGGGATACATCTTAGGGTCATATAATACCGTTTGGAACCGTATATGACCATTATATGATGTCTTTAATGTCCGTGGTAGGCTTAAGTTTACAAAATCGGTGAGAAATGCGAATTGGTAAATTGATCGTTTTAAGGCAAATTGGATGGTTCCACCCACTCAATTGGACTCCCGGAGGATATTAGGGACCATAGTAAAGATCTCAGGAATTTTTATTTCCAAGCGAAAAAATGTAAAAAAATTCCAAAACTGAAGGCTATTATCCACGCTTTTTGAGAAATTTTTGAGGTTATTGAGGCCGGTGACGAAAAGTATTGAGACGCTAGGGTATACATCTTAGGTTCATATAATGTCGTTTGGAACCATATATAACCGTTAAATGATGTCATAAATGTCTGTGGTAGGCTTGAGTTCACAAAATCGATGCAAGTTGCGAATTGGTAAATTGACCGTTTTAAGGTAAATTGGATTGTACCACCCACTTAATTGGACTCCCCGAGGGTATTAGGGACCATGGCAAACATCTCGACAATTTTTATTTCCGAAAGAAAAAAGTCAAAAAAATTTCAAAATTGAAGGCTATTATCCATGCTTTTTAGGAATTTTTGAAGTTAAGGCGCCCGGTGGCGAAAAGTGTTGAGACCCTAGGGGATACATCTTAGGGTCATATAATGCTGTATGGAACCATATGTTACCATTAAATGAAGTCATAAATGTCTGTGGTAGGCTGGAGTTCACAAAATTGGTGCAAGTTGCGAATTGGTAAATTGGCCGTTTCAAGGCGAATTGGATGGTTCCACCCACCTAATTGGACCCCCGGAGGGTATTAGGGACCATGGTAAACATGTCGGCAATTTTTATTTACGGACGAAAAAAAAATCAAAATATTCCAATATTAAAGGTTATTATCCACGCTTTCTGATGAAAACTTGAGGTTAAGGGGCCCGTTAGCTAAAAGTGTTAAGACACTCGGGGATACATCTTAGGGTCATATAATGCCGTTTGGAACCATATATGACCATTATATGATGTCTTAAATGTCCGTGGTAGGCTTGAGTTCACAAAAACAGTACAAGTTGCGCATTGGTAAATTGACTGTTTTAAGGAAAATTGGATGGTTCCACTCACTCAATTGGACTCGCGGAGGATATTAGGGACCATAGTAAACATCTCGGCAATTTTTATTTTCCGGAAAAATAAGGTCAAAAAATTCAAAAATTGAATGCTATTATCCACGCTTTTTGAGGAATTTTTGAGGTTAATGGGCCCGGTGGCGAAGAGTGTTAATAACCTAGGGAATACATCTTAGGGTCATATAATGCCGTTTGGAACCATATATGACCATTATATGATGTCTTTAATGTCCGTGGTAGGCTTAAGTTCACAAAATCGGTGAGAATTGCGAATTGGTAAATTGATCGTTTTAAGGAAAATTTGATGGTTCCATCCACTCAATTGGAATCCCGGAGGAAATTAGAGACCATAGTAAAGATCTCGGAAATTTTTATTTCCAGGCAAAAAAAAGGTAAAAAAATTCCAAAATTGATGGCTATTATCCACGCTTTTTGAGGAATTTTTGAGGTTATTGGGGCAAGTGACGAAAAGTGTTGAGTCCCTAGGGGATAAATCTTAGGGTCATATAATGCCGTTTGGAACCATATAAGAACATTAAATGATGTCATAAATGTCCGTGGTAGGCTTGAATTCACAAAACCGATGCAAGTTGCGAATTGGTAAATTAACCGTTTTAAGGCAAATTGGATGGTTCCTCCCACTTAATTGGACTCCCCGAGGGTATTAGGGACCATGGTAAATATCTCGGCAATTTTTATTTCCGATTGAAAAAAATGAAAAAAAATCCAAAATTGAAGTGTTGAGACCATGGTAAACAATTTTTATTTGGGAATTTTTGAAATTAAGGCGCCTGGTGGAGAAAAGTGTTGAGACCCTAGGGGATACATATTAGAGTCATATAATGCCGTTTGGAACCATATGTTACCATTAAATGAAGTCATAAATGTCTGTGGTAGGCTTGAGTTCACAAAATTGGTGCAAGTTGCGAATTGGTATATTGGTTGTTTTAAGGCAAATTGGATGGTTCCACCCACCTAATTGGACCCCCCGAGGGTATTAGGGACCAATTGTTTACCATGGTCCCAAATACCCTCTAGGAGTCCAACTGGGTGGGTGGAACCATCCAATTTACCTTTAGACGACCAATTTACCGGTTTACAACTTACACTGCTTTCATTATTCCAAGACGACCACGAACATTTATGCCAACAAAGAATGATCATATATGGTTCCAAACGACATTATATGAACTTGAGATGTATGTATTCCCTAGAAGTTCAAAAATTTTCGACACCGTGCCCCAAAAACTCCCAAAATTCTCAAAAGCGTAGATATTAGCCTTTAATTTTGGAATTTTTTGACTTTTTTTCGCCCGGATAAAAAAATTGCCGAAATATTTACCATGGTCCCAACTACACTCCGGGTGTCCAATTGGGTGGGTGGAACCGTCCAATTTGCCTTTAAACAACCAATTTACTGGTTTACAACTTTCACCGATTTCATTAATTCAAGCCTACCACTCACATTTATGACAGAAAATAATGATCATATATGGTTCCAAACGACATTATATGACCCCGAGATGTATTCCATAAAAAAAAGACTTTTTGACAACAGTCCCTGAAACCTTCATAATTTCTTAAAAAGCATGGATATTTGCCTTAAATTTTGGAATTTGTTGACTTTTTACCGCCCGGAAATAAAACTTGTCGAAATGGTTACCATGGTCCCTAATACCCTCCGAGAGTCAAATTGGGTGGGTTGATCCATCCAATTTGCCTTTAAACGACCAATTTACCGGTTTACAAATTACACCGATTTCATTAACTCAAGCCTAGCACGAACATTTATGGCAACAAATAAAGATCACATTTGTTCCAACTTCCAAACGACATTATATGACCCCCGAGATGTATTTCCCAGAATTTCAAGAATTTTCGAAATCGTGCCCTGAAGACTTCAAAAATTCTCAAAAAGCGTGGAAATTAGTCTTCAATTTTGGAATTTTTTGACTTTTATTCGCCCGAAGTTTTAAATTGATGAAATGTTTACCATGGTCCCAAATACCCCAGGGGAGTCTAATTAGGTGGGTGGAACCGTCCAATTTGCCTATAAACGACCAATTTACCGGTTTACAACTTGCACCGATTTCATTATCTCAAGACAACCACGAACATTTATGACAACAAATAATGATCATATATGGTTCCTAATGGTACTATATGACCCACAGATGTATTCCCAAGAATTTCAAGAATTTTCGAAATTGGGCCCCAAACACTCCAAAAATTCTCAAAAATCGTGGATATATATTAGCCTTCCATTTGGAATTTTTTGACTTTTTTTCGCCTGGACATAAAAATTGTCGAAATTTTTACCATGGTCCCAAATACCCTCTGGGAGTCCAATTGGGTGGGTGGAACCATCCCATTTGCCTTTAAACGACCAATTTACCGGTTTACAAATTACACCAATTTCATTAATTCAAGCCTACCACGAACATTTATGACAATAAATAATGGCCATATATGGTTCCAAACGACATTATATAGTCCCGAGAATTATTTCCTAGAATTTTAAGAATTTATAAAATCGGGCCCCGAATACTCCAAAAATTCTCAAAAAGCGTGGATATTAGCCTTCAATTGTGGAATTTTTTGACTTTTTTCGCCCGGAAATAAAAATTGCCGAAATGCTTACCATGGTCCCAAATACCCTCTAGGAGTCCAATTGGGTTGGTGGAACCGTCCAATTTGTCTTTAAACGTCCAATTTACAGGTTCACAACTTGCACCGATTTCATTAATTCAAGCCAACCACAAACATTTATGACAACAAATAATGTGCATATATCATTCCAAAAGGCATTATATGACCCCGAGATTTATCTTATAGAATTTCTAGACTTTTCGACACCGTGCCCCCGAAACCTCCAAAATTTCTCAAAAAGCGTGGATATTATCCTTCAATTTTGGAATTTTTTGACTTTATTTCGGATGGAAATAAAAATTGCCGAAATATTTTTCATGGTCTCTAATACCCTCCAGGAGTCCCATTGGGTGGGTAGAACCATCCAATTTTCCTTTAAACGATCAATTTACCGGTTTACAACTTGAACCGATTTCTTTAATTCAAGCCTACCACGAACATTTATGGCAACAAATAATGATCATATATGGTTTCAAATAGCATTATATGACCCCGTGATGTATTCCCTAAAATTTCAAGACTTTTCAACACCGGACCCTGAAACCTCCAAAATTTCTCAAAAAGTGTTCAATTTTGGAATTTTTTGACTTTTTTCGCCCGGAATTAAAAATTGTCAAAATATTTTTCATGGTTTTTAATATCCTCCGAAAGTCCAATTGGCTTGGTGGAACCATCCAATTTGCCTTTAAACGGCCAATTTAATTACCATTTTACCACTTGCATAGATTTCGTTAACTCAAGCCTACTATGAACATGTATGACAAATTGACAACATATAATGATCATATATGGTTCCAAACGACATTATATGACCCCGAGATGTGTCCCCTAAAATAATAATACTTTTCTACTCTGGGCCCCGAAATCTCTAAAATTTCTCAAAAAGCGTGGATACTAAGCCTTCAATTTTGAAAATTTTGACTTTTATTTCACCCGAAAATAAAAATTGTCGAAATATTTCTCATGGTCCCTAATATCCCCTGGAAGTCCCATTGGGTGGGTGGAACCATCCAATTTTCCTTTAAACGACCAATTTAATGGTTTACAACTTACACTGATTTCATTAATTCAAGTCTACCACGAACATTTATGACAACAAATAATGATCATATATGGTTTCAAACGGCATTATATAATTTCGAGATGTATCCCATTGAATCTCAATACTTTTCGACATCGAGCCCTGAAACCTCCAAAATTTCTCAAAAAAGGTGGATATTAGCCTTCAATTTTGGAATTTTTTTCGTCCGGAAATAAAAATTGCCGAAAAGTTTACCATGGTCCCTAATACCCTTCGGGAGTCCAATTGGGTGTGTGGAACCATTCAATTTGCTTCTAAACGGCCAATTTACCGGTTTACAACTTGCACCGATTTACCAGTTTACAACAACTAATTTAATTAAATTGCACCGAACCCGACTTGAATCGAAATTGACCTAAACCCGTTTTAACATGTAAAAACCCGAATTTAACCTGACTTGTTACGAACCTGACCTCAATTCCACTCGACTCGTTCCTAACCTGACCTGAATTTAACCCAACCTGTTACAAACCCGACCCGAAATCAACCTGACTTGTTATTGACCCGACCTGAATTTTACCATACCTATTACTTACCCAACCCAAAAATTAAACCCGATATGTTACTAACCCGAATCAAAATTAACACGACTTGTTATTGACACGACCTAAATTCAATCCAAATTGTTTCTGACCCGATTTCAAATAACCTTAAATGCAATTTAGACCAACTTATTATTGTTGATCAAAGCATTTTGTCTTGGGAGACCAAGTCGGTCCAGGCCAGCTAAAGAAAGGAGCATCATCTTCAAATTTAATTTAAATATAGTATATATTTATTGTATGGTCAAAGGAGATAATTATCTTCCGAAATTATAGACTATAGTTCCGTATTATATTGCCATATATATTATAGTCAAAGGAAATAATTAGCTTGATAAAAATGATAATTATTTATTTATAGTTAGTTGAACCAGAATATGACCTGACTTGGAAATGACCCGACCTGATTGTAACCTGCAAATTATGGACTTAAACATAACCCGACTTGAATCCGAGAATGACCCGACTTGGAAATGACCAAAACATATTATAACCCGCAAATTATTGACTTGAACCGAAACTGACTTGAATCCGAGAATGACCCGACTTTAAAATGACCCGACCTGATTATAATCCACAAATTATTGACTTGAACCAAACCCGAATCAAACCCGAGAATGACTCGACCTAATTCTAACCCGCAAATTATTTACTTGAACTGAACCTGACTCAAACCCGAGAATTACCCTAACCCGTTTTAACCCGTGAAATCCCGAATTAAACCCGACCCAAACCCGATAAGAAGCATGACCCGACGTGACCCAACTCAAGCATGACCCAACCCAAACTTGACCCGCATAGGTTATGGAATTAATCTGTATTGACCCGACCCGACCCGAGTTGATCGGACCCAAACCCGACCAGTTTACCCAAATTGACAGCTCTAGTAGGAGTGAGATTTTCGGTTAGCACGTCAGGTTCGGGTCAGATTTCGAATCAATTTTAATTTATGCTTAAAAACTAGTTGTATTAAAACTAGTATAAAAGTTAACATTATTACACATAATAAGATATTTGGGTTAAATCGGGTCAAATTCAAATTGTTGGGGTTTGATTCAGGTCGGGTTTTCGGGTTGAATCAAAGATTGCCACCCCGATTTCATAGCTTAAATCTGGCATTTTTTTTGTTGCATATTTTGACATTTTGAATAAGTGAAGTGTGTTTGCAACAACTTATGAGCAGGCCCATGGAAGATTTATAGTCAAAGCATTCAACACATATATCATGACCATTGTTTTGGCAAGTCGAGCAATTATTACTCGCTAATAAATTAGTGAAAAGTTATAATAACTCTATTTTATTTTTCTTGTATTTAATGTATTAGGAGTTCTTTTTATGAGTAAGGTTATTATGTTGAATTCATATTTTATTTAAACGTTTAAGATTATATTATGTCGTGTTGTGTTGTAATTTGCCAAAACTATATAGAAGTGGAATTTATAGATATATCAATAATATCATTAGCAAACATGACATTATAGAAAGATTATTATACTACTCGAGTACATGCTATTATGTTAGAGAGTAAGGCCATGAGGGTATGTAGATGTCAAGTTACCTAAAATATTGTCAAATTATGTTTACATCACTAATTGATGCTATGTATTGAGGGATTTCTTTAATCAAAAGCTCATTTTTTATATTAACGATCTTAGTTATTGTACATAATAAACTTTCATTAAGATTATCATGATGAAGTCTAATTATCCACGATACATGATTAGCAGTTTAACAACTTAGTTGCACCACAATTTCAAAGCTTACACTAGTCATTTAGGATAGATCATACAAAGTAAGCCCATATTTTTCTAACTGATATTCATGGTCATTCATGAAGTGGTGCCTCTAGTTAGTTTCAAAAGTTTTGTCATTTGACCATTGGAAAGTGGAAACCAACATTTATATCTCCCTTCTATCTTGTTTCCTTTGTATTTTGGAAATCCATAATTAAAAATGAAAAAAGTCCCAACACTTCATTCCTTTATTATGGAGTACAATTGTACATAATACAACATTTAAAAGTCATACACTCTGACACACATAATTTTTTTTTTATGCATACATTGAGATTAAGTCAGCATATAACATAATGATAACTCCTTAATTTTATTGTATACAACAAAAGAAGAGTGAGAATGGGTTGAATTCTCACTTTTCATACTTGCTAAAAGAAAACCTCATACTGTATAATTTACATGAATGTCAATCAATTATTTGTTAGTTGTTCATATAAACTTGGTATATAGTAGTATATCATCGATCTTTTTTAAACCACTTAAGTATAAGGTATAGTTGGAACGTCAGGCAATAGATTGCAAATGCCACCAAGATACAAACTTGAACCCACACATTGGATTTGAATGCTTCAGAAACAGAAGAATTCCAGAGCCATAACCACGCTACTGAAAAACAGGAGCCCAAGACAACACCAACTATCACCTGGTTCATCGTGTGGAATTTTTGTGAGACTCGTAGCCACGACTGCACAATTGATCCCAAAGAGAAACTTGGATAATTTGTTCGTAAAAAATATTATAACAGCCAAAATGCACAACTTTGAGTTCAAAACAATAGGGTCAATTCAAGTAGGTGTTATGGTTCTTACAAGATATGAACCAAACACGAAAGTAACAGCAGCAAAAACCACGGTGATTTCGTTCACACCAAGCCAATGAAACACTGCATGCATATACAACACAGATTATAAGTCATAATAATAGAAAGAACAATAAAACAAAGCAGCGACATACTGATAGATATCAAACAACAAAGTATGTAATCAACTCAAGACATAAATAAGGTTGAAGTAAATTACTTGATAAAATGAAATACATGACAGTAAAAGAGATATATTGCCCATGGGAAGACGGCATGCCAGGGTCCGATCTCATGTTTCTAGTCGGTCGCTCTTGATTCAATATCCTTTTCAAAGCAAAACACAGCAATGAGTTCAGGACAGAACCTATGGTAGCCCACACAACTTCACCATCATGTCTCCAAAGGAATACAGCAGCAAATATAACTAATATCACCCATTTGCTCTGCATATCATTGCAACAATCGAGTAAGTAAGTTACTTGTACTAATCACAAATCCAATGATATTACATCCATATAAACATTTTTCTATGCATTAATATTGCCTTTTTTCTCAATCAAAACAAATTCATAATAACAACGAACATAGAGTAATATATACATCTGCCGTCATTTAATTATGGTAAAGTTAGCACTTTTGAGTTTTGACAATTTCTTTTTAAGAAAATAAAAATGCTGACCAAACGGTTGAGAGTGGATTCAAATTCAGGAGAAAGAAGAAAAGAGCGAAATTTGGAAGACCCATCAAGTGACTCCTCATGCTCAAGAACACTGATGTTTTTTTCAACATCCTCTTGTTAGTAAATAAGCAAATATAAAACGATAAATACTTATCTCAACGTTGTGTAGACCAAATTGATAATTGTCGCGTTGTGGAGAACCACTAACCTAAAAGACGATTCCGCGCTACCTCCCGGTGCAGTAGACTAGAAGCGGTCGTCCTCCAGGATAAGCACGGCGCCGGAGTTTATGTGCACTCACAAACCCGACCGGAACCAAAATACTTGCCCAAAATCCGAAGGGATAAATTTAGAGAGGGTAAAAGATAGCTGATTTTTGTATATCTTCATAGCTTGTGAAAGCACAAATATATATAGCCAAAAGAAGGGTAACGTGCAACATGAAAAAGGCAACAACTAGCTTGATTTAAGGAGAAATGGCAGCCATAAAGAGCATTAACATTTTGCCATTAAACCACCCATTAAACAGCTAACAATTGGGGAATCAACCCCAACAGTCCATAATTATTGTGTTTGATCACAACTTTCCAAAACAAGATCAAGCCAAAGAAGAGAAGACATAACTGAAAGATAGATATCAATGTGAGACTTTATCACATTTATTTTCCCTCTCCTTTCTTTGTGTTTCACTCAAGAATTTCCAACAATCCCCCACAAGTTCGAAGAGGTGAAAAGAAAGAAAGAGAGAAAATTGGTTTTTGGGCAAAACAAAACAATTGCATAAGTGCCAATGTCTCGCGACTTGAATTAACACATAGTGGACATCAAGCTATGATCCCTGACCTACCAAGTAACCTTCGTCTTGAACTTAATAGGGAGTTAGGGACCCGTCATTTTGAGCCACACAATAGAACATGTATAATATTCTGAAATTCCGCGAATAAAGGTGACGCATTATACTGACCATACGTCCAGCCTGGATGCTCATAGGTGATCTAGAGTATAAGCCCACGAAATACTCATAGGAAGCGGCCACACTTCCACACCTAAGTAAGTGAACTCCATCAAGTGTGAGCTACAACACACCTCCAAAAATATGGATATGGGTTCATTAAGAGTCGTATGCTCAACCTCCTTATCATTTGTAGCTAAGCACAAACAAACATCTAGATATGGACAAATAAAATAAAACTGTGCTTCCGAATTATTAAATAATGTTCCTCTTTGAACTCATGGTGAGTAGGAGTTCATTACTTCACAATTCATACAACGGGCTTTAGCCCCATCTCTTCCGATGTTTCCAAAACTAGTTTTATACACAGGCCTTTATTAGTTAACGGATCCTTAACATTCCTTTTAGACTTTTATGTAGTCTAGTGATATCACCCCATTCGACAAATCATTTTTGACATCAACCATTATAGGCATGTTTCAATCAAAAGTAACCACAACTTGCAAATCACAACAAATTCCCCTACTAGGATATTTGCAAGCACATTTGCTCATAAGAGCCATATAATCTTGACTATCTTGCCTCATAACCTGTCAATTTAAGAGAAATAAATTAGATTTTTCCAAAACAAACATAGCAAAACAAGGTTGCTTTGCACAATTCCAAAAAATAGCTATGGAACCACTTGAGTTTGAAATCATTGTCGAACTTCAAAACCTCATGGAAACTTCTTGCAATAGTGCAAACTCTTATCTTTTGTACTTTTCAAGTACCTATGGAACCTTCTCAAAATTATCTATGGACACAAATTGCTCCTATATAATTAATAAATTCAAAAAAAAAAAAAAATTATCTGAGCAATGACTCATCCAAATCACAAGTTTAACCTTACAAAAAAAAATTCCAGCAAAACTCAAATGTATTAACAACAAAATCCATAGAAGAAATATCAAGCATTACAATCCTAAGGAAAAGATTGTAGAATTCTACACATAGTTAGACATAACCTAACTCATAATCAAGGACTTCTTCCATGAAAATAATCACTCATGATATTCCACTGATTTAAAGTTAATACTCTAAAGACATAGAGATACCAAAACAAACTTGTAAGGAAAACTCAATCATAAACCATCTTTAGCTCAATTAACCACTTTTAGGCTTTGCATTAAACAATTGAAAATTCTAACATTAATGCCTCTCATTCCTACTAGTTTCAAGTAATCCAGCTTGGATATCCAACCACTTGAAACATAGTAATAATACACATATATGCTCAAAGACAATTTATTCAATAAAGAATCAATTAGGATATGCAATTTATCAAGCAAAAATTAAGCAAGACTTTGAGTCCAACACTGATTCTTTATTACTTCCCCCACATTGGACAACAAAGTCTGATTCAAAACCCTTACCAATGCACCCACATTCTCAATGAATGAAATATTTGGATATAAAAACCTCCTTTCAAAAATCACATGGGGTCTTTATTAATATAGATTTCTTATAAAGAAAACGCATAAGTTTATAAAACATGAACCCCCACATGGAAGGACAAGGTTCAAATACCAAAATAGAGCATACACAAATATATGGTTGAGAAAAATTCACAACTATGTCATAACACTGGGTATAATAACATATAAGGTGGACAAGAGTAGAGATCTTTGTAGCATTGAATTAATCAAAGATAATAATTCAACAACACCTCATAATATTAATCCTCATGCCAACACATGAAATTCAGGGCATTTACAAATTACTCATGCTTTATTCTCAAAGAATTATAACACATTAATGAGTCATAGGCGGTAACAATAAACCATCATAAAATGTTAGAAAATCGTAGTCAATTCCCAAAATACTTTACTCGAAAGTTCTCCAAAGAGAAAGTCATATAACATCCTTAAAGAAAAATTATCACATAATTTCCCTTCACAAAGCTCAACAAGTTTAAGAATTATAAATTCTACACTTACATGTTAAACCGAGAATAAAGTAATGAAATCAATTGAGTTATGAATAAAGCTTCTTAATACGAGTATTGCATATCATGGATTCAAAAAATTGACATAATACGTCTCAACTCCATGCTCAACACATACATGAATCATGATAAAAGTAGTACACGGAGTACATACATGCACCTCAAAAATATGTTAAAAAACATTGCTCAAAGCATCCTACTAAATAGATATTTAAATCAATAGAGTTAATCTCCAAGGACCAAATTCAATCCACAAAATGTAGAACCAATAAATTATAGGTAACTACATATATGCAATACATTGTCATACTCATAAAAATAGACAGATTACCTCTTACTTTCTAATAATCATTCAACAAATATTTATTTGACAAATTGAACATTCAACATAGTTCGTCAACAACCACAAAAGCATATATTTGTTGTTAAGATGATTACTAGGAATTAAACCAAATGATAAACATAATAACATGAGACTTGGTTTAGAATGAACCTCCCTCGAACTGAATCTAGTAACATGGGTAAGACCTCTATGAGATACCCAATCATCCTCATTATAAATATGAGCTTCAAGATGCCATCGTAACTACTTCAATTGACTGCTCTCGAAATTCCGTGGACAACAATATAATTGAAATCCCAATATCAATGACTTCCTGACCAACAAAAATGTACAACAACTTTGGCCTCCTCAATAGTTTGGTCAGCAAGAATGACATGGGAATCAGAAGTACCATGCATGAATCACATGATAATTATTAACTATTTAACTTTGTGTATCCCAAATAAAAACTAATAATGCAGACCATTAAGGTTCTAACACATCAACTGTAATCACACCACAATTATCACAAACCAATTAAAGATTAACCCAAAAAACATAATCTAATTAGATGTTACAAATACTTACAGAATATGAAAGCACTACTAAGCCTCAATTAGTCACAGTATACATGCCATAAGTCATAAGTAAAATAAATTTAGTACTAGACATATAGATCATGAAAAAAATCAAATTAAGCAATGTTACACTTTCACAATCGAGTAAAAATTAAATACTCAAAACAACCATAAAGAGAGCTAGAACACTCGGCTAACGATACAAAAATCATATTACAATATTTGCACCAATCGCATGCCGCATTTCGCAATAAAAGAATTAAAGACTACTAAAAAAATCATTGGACATAGAAGCATGATATCAAATAAAAACAAAAAATTATTAGTATTGCTCATGTAAAGAAGCCCAGCAATAAACCAAACAAAATTTCCATTAAGAAAAGTGGAGAACTGATAACAAAATATAAAGGTCCAATTAAATAACATAAGGTATAATCATATACTTCGTAGTATACTCTCACATGCTCATGAGCAACCAAGTGGACATATATAATAAGTCAATGACCAACATATTTGCCATTATATTACTCATTGCAAATAAAATTAACATTCATAATATAACATGGACATAAAGCAATATACTCTACAAGCTTTAGCATTACCCACTAATTAGAAATTGGAGGAAGATCAACCAAATCAGAGAAAATTATAAATCGAAGTATAGAACAAATACTCTATAAACACATAACTAATAACAAGAAGATGGTTCTTTTTTCAATACAACTCATCTCGTCACATACGCAAACAAATGAGCAAAATATGGTCCAAGTAAAACCAAAACCTTATATGATAATTTAAATGATTCAACAAATAAGGAATAACGGAAAAATTCTTTCAGATTAGTCAACTGCGAAATCAAGACCAAACTTTCCATTATACATTATTCACATTATAGCCCTTCTCACAGTAACGGACAACCATCAATTTAATAAATTCTATTCCATGAAATTATTCATCATAGAATTAGTACACAAGTACACAACACAAAATTGATCCAAATAAAACCACATCCTAACTAACATGTGAAAGCTCATAATTCTTAGAATAAAGAATTTGCAATTTCGACATATAAGCAATCATACAATTGGAATCAATAAATCGTCTTTTAGATTGTTAGTAAATAAGCAAATATAAAACGATAAATACTTATCTCAACGTTGTGTAGACCAAATTGATAATTGCCGCGTCGTGGAGAACCACTGACCTAAAAGACGACTCCGCGCTACCTCCCGGTGCAGTAGACTAGAAGCGGTCGCCCTCCAAGATAAGCACGGCGTCGGAGTTTATGTGCACTCACAAACCCGACTGGAACCAGAATACTTGCCCAAAATCCGAAGGGATAAATTTAGAGAGGGTAAAAGATAGCTGATTTTTGTATATCTTCGTAGCTTGTGAAAGCACAAATATATATAGCCAAAAGAAGGGTAACGTGCAACATGAAAAAGGCAACAACTAGCTTGATTTAAGGAGAAATGGCAGCCATAAAGAGCATTAACATTTTGCCATTAAACCACCCATTAAACAGCTAACAATTGGGGAATCAACCCCAACAGTCCATAATTATTGTGTTTGATCACAACTTTCCAAAACGAGATCAAGCCAAAGAAGAGAAGACATAACTGAAAGATAGATATCAATGTGAGACTTTATCACATTTATTTTCCCTCTCCTTTCTTTGTGTTTCACTCGAGAATTTCCAACACCTCTGACTTTAAAGCAGGGATTTTTATCAACTTTTCAGCCATTTTTTCTTTCTTTAACTTCTATTTATGGAAACTACGTAGTTCTAGTATGTGTTTATGTTTATTAAAAAGCAAATCGCAAGAAAGTAGCAATTTTAGGAAGACTAAGAACAATGATTTATGGAAATTGAACAATAATATGGCTTAAAGATAATAATATGGCCTGTTAAGTTAGTATATATATATGTAGACAACTAGACATGTAGTAGTAGTGAAAGAATTGAATTTGCTGGGTCAAAGGATTGGTCTATCAAAATAGGAGAATCAGCAACAACAAAAATAATGTATTAAAAGCTTAAAGATGTTTTAATTGAAGAACAATCAATATCTAAAAGGAAATTTTACATTAAACCACCTTTTATAACACTTTTATTACAAGAAACCACCTTATAAAATTTTTTTCGCAAATACACACCTTAATTGTAAATTTTTTTGCAATCACACACCTTTTCCTGGAAAAAGGCCATTGACTTGGTTTTCAACGGTTGACCCTATTAGGAGATAATCTTGTATATATATTTTGAATTTATCTTTTCCTTATTCTGTTTTAGATAGAATCAATTCTCCTATAATGGAGCCATAATTTTAGGCATAGATTAGGCTATAGTTTAACTTAATTTGTTAAGTTTGTATACTATATATATGGCTGCCAAAAGCCTTGTGAAAATCAATCAATTAACATATTTCTTATATCTCTTATATGGTATCAATCGCCTTTTGATCCAACTTCTCGCTTCCGCTATCACCATGAATGACGGTACCATCCCCAATACTGAAAACCCAGCCACCCCTTTTACAGTAATCAATGTCCAAAATTGCATCAAGCTTACACCCTCGAATTATGTTGCCTGGAAAACTCACCTTCAGGCCACTCTTCTTGGGTACGATGCGTGGAAGTTTGTGGATGGTAGCTTCCCGTCTCCTCCCAAAACAATCACCAAGAACGGCTCTTCTGCGATAAACCCTGCTGCCACAGCCTAGTATCCCCAAGATCGCTTGGTCTTTAGTGCCATTGTAGGTACTCTTTCTCAAAATCTTGTGCCTCTAATCACTCAATCTGCTTCGGCTCATGAGGCTTGGAATATCCTGGCCTCCACCTTTGCTAATCCCTCTCGTGGTCACTTCAAGCAAATCAAGGCTCACCTTGCTCAAATCACGCACACTACTCAAACAATCACCGAGTATATGCAATCAATTAAGCAATGCTCGGATCGACTTGCTGCTATGGGGAAACCTATGGACAATGAAGATCTCATTGACAAAGTTCTAAGTGGCCTTGACTATGATCAATTCAGATCAGTGATTGATGCAGTTAATGCCCGAGATACTCCCATCTCCTTTGAGGAACTTCATGAAAAGCTAATTACCAAAGAACTCACTGTGTTTGTACCTTCACCTCCCTCTTCTTTTCCTGCCTCAGTGAATGCAATGCATCATCGCAAGAACCCCTCCCCAAACCACCAACAATGTCCTATACATCCACCCCACCCTCATCAACCTATGTGCCAAACACTGCAACCCCAACTCCACCTTCTCCTCAACGACCCTTCCTTGGCAAATGTCAATGGTGTCGTACTCAAGGACACTCCTTGACTTACTGCCCCATATTCAAGAACCTATATCCTACTATCCAAGTTCCCACTCCCACCTACAATCGCACTCCCTCTAAGGCTCAAACTCCTTCGTTTCATGCTCCACAAGCCAACGTTGCTACGGCTTCGTCCCCTGCATCAAACTCTTGGCTCCTTGACAGTGGTGCTTCTCATCACGTCACCAATGATTTGGCTAATCTTTCTCTTCATGCTCCCTATGATAGTACGGAGGAATTGATCATAGGAGATGGTTCAACTCTTCCTATTCATCATACTGGTTCTTTCTCTATCTCTACTCCCTCTGCTACTTTTAATTTTTCAAATGTCCTACATGTTCCCTCCATCTCCCGTAATATTTTATCCATTTCTCAGTTTTGTCGAGAAAATAACACCTCTATTGAATTCTTACCCTCTTTGTTTCGTGTGAAGGAGCTTTCGCAGGGGAAGACCCTCCTCCAAGGTCCAACTAAAGCCGGAGTTTATGAATGGCTTCCTAGAGTTCCTCGTGTTTTTGCTTCCACCATCATTCCAAAACACTCTTGGCATCATCGTTTAGGTCACCCATCTAATAAAGTTCTTTAATCTTTAAAATCTAGTTTTAGCCTTCCAATTTCTGATTTTTGTATCAATGGTTGTAATGCTTGCAATATTAATAAAAGCCACAAACTTCCCTTTTATTCGTCTACTCTTAAATCTCATGCTCCATTGGAATTAATTTTCTCAGATCTATGGACTTCTCCTGTATTTTCCCATGACAAATTCAAGTACTATATTATCTTTGTTGATCATTATACCAAGTACATATGGTTTTATCCTCTGAAAAATAAATCGGACACATATAATGTCTTCTTACGTTTTAGGGCTCTAGTTGAGAATTTCTTTAAACGTAAGATTATACAATTTTTTTCCGATAATGGTGGTGAATTTGAAAAACTCACACCTTATTTATCCTCAAATGGAATTTCACATCTCACTTCCCCTCCTCATACTCCGGAACATAATGGCTATGCCGAACGTCGACACCTTCACATTGTTGAAACCGGCTTAGCCCTTCTTTCTCATGCTTCGTTACCCCTCACATTGTGGCCTCATGCCTTGGCCACTGCCACCTATCTAATCAATCGTCTACCCACCAAGACTTTACATAACACCTCTCCTTATCATAAGCTATTCGGTTTTCCACCTAATTATCATAAGCTTCGTGCTTTTGGTTGTCTTTGCTATCCGTGGCTTAAACCCTACACTTCACACAAGCTAGACCCCAAATCCTTACCATGTGTTTTCTTAGGCTATTCTTCCACACAAAGTGCCTACTATTGTTTACATCCTCCAACTAATCGAATTTATACATCTCGTCATGTTAAATTCGTTGAGGATGTATTCCCTTTTCCTTCTCTTAGCAACTCTTCATCTTGCACAAAATCCTCCACTATTGAGGAATGGGTAAGTATAAATCTTCCCTTTTCACCCTCCTGCCACATTCAACCTATAGTTGAAGACACTACTCCTCCTCACTCCCCTACTCCTACTCCCTCAACCTCTCTGCACACACAATCGTCTTCATCTACACCCTCGTCTGCCTCCCCAACTATACCAAACTCCTCATCTTCTTTCAATATCACATCACCAAATACCCCACTATCCGACACTCATTCTGAACCCGAACCTACTGCCCCTCCTCCATCTCGTACCATTGTCACTTGTCTCCAAAACAATATTGTCAAACCCAACAAAAAATATGCTTATCCTACCACTACAACCAGCCCTCATACTGAACCCACAACTATCACCCAAGCACTCAAAAACCCGCAATGGAGAGCTGCAATGCAAGCTGAATTTGATGCTCTCATAAACAATCAAACGTGGGTCCTTGTTCCACCAACTGACACACCCAATTTAGTAGGTTGCAAGTGGGTATATCGGGTTAAATATACAGCCAACGGTGATGTTGAACGGTATAAGGCTCGTCTTGTAGCCAAAGGATTTTTGCAACGTCCAGGTATTGATTTCTCGGAGACGTTTAGTCCAGTGATAAAACCAGCTACTGTTCGATTGCTACTCTCTCTAGCAGTCTCAAGTGGATGGTCGATTAGGCAACTCGACATCAACAATGCCTTTCTTCAGGGAACTCTTCATGAAGATGTTTATATGGCCCAACCTCCGGGTTTTATTGACAAAGACAAGCCTACTCATGTGTGCAAACTTCGAAAAGCAATTTACGGCCTAAAACAAGCACCTCGTGCTTGGTATACTGAGTTACGCACATATCTTCTTTCGGTTGGGTTCAAGAATTCTATTGCCGATCCTTCACTATTTCTATACAATTGCAATGGGATTATTTATTATTTGCTGGTTTATGTTGATGATATAATTGTTACAGGTCCTTCTTCGAATGCTCTTCAACAACTAATTAATACTCTTGCCTCACGATTTTCTTTGAAGGACTTAGGTCCTTTGTCCTATTTTTTAGGTGTTGAAGTACATCCTCATGATGGTGGTCTGTTTTTAAGCCAACATAAATATATTGGGGACATTCTTGCTCGTGCTAATATGTCAAATGCAAAGCCTGTCTCCACTCCAATGGTGGCACACCCTCCTCTGACGGGTGATTCTGGGTCACCATTGTCCACGCCTTCTGAGTATCGTGCTCTTGTTGGGGCTCTTCAGTACTTATCTCTGACTCGTTTAGATGTTGCATTTGCTGTCAATAGGCTATCACAATTCATGCACTGTCCCACGGATACTCATTGGGCGGCACTTAAGCGTTTGCTTAGATATCTCAAAGGGACAATTGATCATGGTCTAACTCTTCATCGCCACTCACCTTTGATCCTTCATGCTTTTACTGATGCGGATTGGGCTGGTGATAGAGATACATTTCACTCTACAACCGGGTATATTGTTTATTTGGGTAAGAATCCCCTTGCTTGGAGCTCAAAGAAACAACAAGGTGTTGCAACCTCTTCCACTGAAGCAGAATTTCGAGCTGTTGCATCCACTACGGCAGAGGTGCTCTGGCTTCTCTCTTTGCTCTATGAATTGAAAATTAATTTGTCCACTAAACCAGTCATCTACTGTGACAACTTGAGTGCTGTAAGTTACTCCAAGAACCCGGTTTTTCACTCAAGAATGAAGCACTTAGCCCTTGCTTTTCACTTTGTTCGTGAACAAGTCCAACTCGGTTCTCTACGCATACAACACATTAATGGTGATGATCAGCTTGCCGATGCTCTTACAAAGCCTCTAGCATTCACACGGTTCTCTTTATTACAATCCAAGATTGGCCTTGTCTCACGACAGTCCATCTTGAGGGGGCGTATTAGGAGATAATCTTGTATATATATTTTGAATTTATCTTTTCCTTATTCTGTTTTAGATAGAATCAATTCTCCTATAATGGAGCCATAATTTTAAGCATAGATTAGGCTATAGTTTAACTTAATTTGTTAAGTTTGTATACTATATATATGGCTGCCAAAAGCCTTGTGAAAATCAATCAATTAACATATTTCTTATATCTCTTATAGACCCGACCACGTGAATGTCAAGTGTCCCCCTAAAACCACTAATCCTCCCTTTCCCTCCTTATTTCAATCTAATCTCTCTCTCTTTCTAACTGTTTCTCTCTCCTCTTATTACCCCGACACTGTTCTTCGACATTGCTCAAAATTGAAGACATTGTTGCTCAAATTTCTCAGTGAATTCTCCAAGGAACTTCAATTGGGCCAGGTAAGTATGTCTAAATTGCTTCTAGTTGCTTGCATTTGCTGAAATTAGGGTTTACTTCGATCGAATTCGAAAGCGATGACATCCAATTAGCACAGAGTACAAAAACCAATTGCAAAAAAAAAGGAAGGAGAGAGAAATTGAGAACTTACTTTCACCTGCCCAGCAATTTAACTCGAACTATCAGCATTCAATTCGTGGCAGCCATGGCAGAGCAGCAAAAATTTAATGAGGAGAGGAGGAAGAAATCGATTTTAATTTGAGGGGGGGAAAGAACAGTACAGAAGGAGAGAGAAAGAGAGGGAAAAAAGGGGGTAAATTGTGTTGGAGGGAAATTTTGGGTAAAATTAGAGGAGAGAGAAAGAGAAAGTGAGGATTAGTGGTTTAAGGGGGACACGTGACATTCACGTGGTCGGGTCGACCCCTGAAAACCAAGTCAATGGCCTTTTTCCGAGAAAAGGTGTGTGATTGCAAAAAAATTTACAATTAAGGTGTGTATTTGCGAAAAAAAAATTTATAAGGTGGTTTCTTGCAATAAAAGTGTTATAAAAGGTGGTTTAATGTAAAATTTCCTATCTAAAATGATTTTGTTGATAATTATATCAGTTGATTTCTTAGAAGACTATTGAACAAGCTAGGAGGATAATTATAATAATAATCAAGTTCGAACATGGTGGTTAGTAGTTAATTGTTGTACTTTAGTTGATTTCTTAGAAGACTATTGAAAATGGAGTATGATCATGATTAATTATAATCACCAAGTTAATTAGAATATGATGGTTATTATTTAATTCTAAGTTATTTGTAATTTTTTTTTAGTGCTGATCCATTCAACATTTTCTGCAATTAATATTTTAAATAAACTAGTGTACTTTAATAGAATGTGCACAATAGTTTTATAGAATGTAGATTTCATGAGTACGATTTTGTGTTCGTGCATATTTTAAAATATAGAATTACAATTTGGACAAGTCAGTTGGGGGTATTTGGGTTCGCAATTAGTTGATTTCGTATGGACATTATATCGATCAATATGTACTCGTCATAAAATTACAATTCAATTTAGGTGTAGGCCTGTTATCATTGATTGAAATGACCTGAACTGGACTTATTAGAGCTGAACTGAACTGAAATGAATATATTAGG
Source organism: Chenopodium quinoa (assembly GCF_001683475.1). Lineage (NCBI taxonomy): Eukaryota > Viridiplantae > Streptophyta > Magnoliopsida > Caryophyllales > Amaranthaceae > Chenopodium > Chenopodium quinoa. The sequence continues at coordinate 8,296,411 of NW_018743574.1, read as the reverse complement.
AGAGAAGGAAATTAGGAGCTGAACTGAACTAAAAATAATCTGATGAGAACAGGCCCCTGGTCTTTGGTATACATAATGTTAGCTTGTTTCATCACTTTCATGTGAAGTCCATGAGAGATAGTATATTCATGTGAAGTCTTGTTGAATTTTTCTCATTGTAAATTTACTAATATTTAATTTTTTTTTATTTTTTATTTTTTTAGTATTTAACATGTATGGAAATGAAGATGTATATGTTTAAAATAATTGGAGGCCGAAAGTCAAATGGTACAAAAAATAATAAATAAATAAATAAAGAGCCAAGGAGAAGTTGATAGTGTATTAAGTTGTCATAGCTAAAAAGCAAAATATTTAATAAGCTAATTTCTAAAAGTTCATGAGCTTATTTCAAATCAAACTTCCAATTTAATTAGCTTTTTCATAACAGTGAAACCTAAATTTGTATTCAAATTCCATTTACATACAATTACTTATTTATAATACAAAGTGTATGGTAAGAATGGGTGGAGCACAATGAACGTTTATTAACTTCGTGAATGATAAAGTGTAACCATATTATAGAGACGTGAAAGGGGCATTAATTAATTTCAAGACCATCAGTGTGTACGAGAAAAAAGGAATCATGTCAATCATCTATTAACTTCGTCCCTGTATTACAAGTATTAACATTTAAATTTTTATGCATTTTAATTTAATGCATAACTTTAACAACTAGGATTTTTTTTAATAAATATATACTTGTAATTTGAAACTAATCTAGCTAAAGAAGAGTGAGAATGGGATGAAATGATCTCACTCTTCGATTCGTACTTGGTAAAAGAAACGCCCATGCTATAAAATTTACATGAATGTCAGTTATTTTCAATATGTTAATAATACTATCATCGATCTTTTGTAAACCACTTAATTGACTTAAGTATAACGTATAATTGGATCGCCAAGCAACACATAGCAAATGCCACCAAGATAGAAACTTGAACCCACAAATTTGAATTGAATGCTTCAAACACAATATGATTCCAGGACCATAGCCATAAAATCGAAAAGCATGAACCGAAGACAGCACCTACTATCACTTGGTTCATCGTGTGGAATTTCTGTGAGACTCGTAGCCACGCCTGCGCAATTAGTCCCAAAAAGAAATTAAGATTATTCTGGCACGGAAGAAGTATTAATTATTTATAACCCAAAATGCACAATTAATTGAGTTGAGTATCAAAACAAAAGGCCAATTAGTACTCATAGGCGTTATTGTCCTTAGTCCTTACCAGATATGAACCAATCGCCAGGATAACAACAGCAACTATCACGGTTATTTTGCTCACCCCAAGCCTCTGAAACACTGCAGGAGATACAGCACATTAGATGATCAACCTTGGCTTATTTTTGTAATTTTTACTACTGTAATAAGTTGAAGACATAAAGAAGGTTGAAGGGAATAATTACTTGAGAGAATGAAATAGATGACAGCATAAAAGATGTATTGGCCATGGCATGACGGCATGCCAGGGTCCGATTTCGTGTTGCCAATAGGACGGTCTTGATTCAATATCCTTTTTAAAGCAATACACAGCAATGAGTTAACAACAGAACCTATGGTAACCCAAGCAGCTTCAGCATCACGTCTCCAAATGAATACACCAGCAAATATTACAGTAATCGCCCATTTACTCTGTATATCAGGAAAACAACCATGTAAGTAACTTATTAATTAATATCAACTTTAGCCAATATTAATAATGCACCAATTAATACTCTAATGTTGTCCTTTTTCAATTGTAGCAAAATCATACTTGTATAAACTACACACGTAACGTAGAATAAAATCGTACTCATTTTATACTCATATTCTCTTTAGCCATGTAATTATTGTGACTTATATGTACTAGTAAAAGAAAATTTGACTCCGTGGAGTTTTGTTGGATCTTATCTTGATATATACGTACTTTCACCAACAACTTTATAATATATATATATAAAGTATGGAGTAATATCTTTACCGTTACATAATCAATGATATTAGAAGTTTAAATTGTGTTTTTGAAAAGTTTAATTCACTAGTGTTGCACTAAAGAGATATTAATTAATCATACTATTACATCCTTTAATCATTTGATATGCTGAGATATTTATGTATTAGTGATTAAGAATCAAGTTGAACTTAACTAGGAAAATTAACCAAAAAAAAAAAAACTCACCAATCGATTGAGAGTGGATTCAAATTGAGGAGAGAAAATAAAAGACTGAAATTTAGAAGAGCAATCCAGAGAAACCTCATGCTCAAGAACATTGATGTTTTTTTCAACATGCTCGAACTTTAAAGCAGGAATTTCTATGAACTTTTCACTCATTATTCTTGTTTTGTTTTTCTTTTTTTCTTTCTTTTGATGCACTTGTATTTAAGAAAACTATGTTCTTATGTTTTTCTCAAGAAAGTAGCAACTTTTAATTTGGGGAAGAAGCTAATTAAGAAGAACAATGGTTGATAGATGGAAGTGAAACAAAAAGTGAAGTTAGTATAAATAGTAATTGTGTTTTGTCAAATAAATAAATATTAATTGTGGGTCAAAGGATTGGACATCATGGCCGGAAGAATTCAGCAACAAAAATATGTGTTAAAAGTTTAAAATTGTTTTTTATATGAGAAACAAATGATTCAATAATTAGGAATGATGGAGTTGATTTCTTGGAATATTCATCAAGTTTGAACATGCATGGTGGTTATTTAATTAATTGTTGTAGTGTGGAAGTATGAACGTATGGTGCATATATTTTATACTATTTCAGAATTGGGACCTTGTGTGTAACTCTATCAACAAATATTCTTCAAAAAAAAACACAAAACAGAAATAAAAATTAAATTAAACTTAAAAATCTATCAACAAAGATTTTATTCTTTTTTTTAATTGCTAATCCATTCAACATTTTTGCGATGGATTATTTTAAGTATACTAGTGTAGTTTATAGTTTATAGAATGTGCAATTCATGAGTACATTAATATAATGTACATATATTTAATTAAGAGACGCTGAGTAGTTGATATTTTTTTATTTTTTTTTATTTTTTTATGTAAAGAGATTCGTAAATACGATGATTTAATGAGATTGATTATCATGTCTTGGTCTCCACCCATAGCTAGTGAAACTAAGGGCCCGTTCTCTTACGTTGAAGTTCAGTTTAGTTCAGTTCAGTTCAGCTCAGTTCAGTTCAGTTCAGCTTAGTTCAGTTCGGTTCAGCTCCTAATTTCCTTCTCTTATAAAATATTCAGTTCAGTTCAATTCAGTTCAGTTCAGTTCAGCTGAGTTCAGTTCAGTTCAGTTCAGCTGAGTTCAGTCAATGAGAACAAGCCCTAAGTATTTACAATCATTAAGGCTCTGTTTGGTGGTAGCGTTTGAGGTAGCGGTTAGCGTTTTAACTGGTCAAAATTAAACGCTATCAGAAAAAATTTGAGAGTCTTTGGCAAGGTAACAGTTCTAGTAGCGGTTAGCGGTAGAGGTAGCATTTAGGTAGCTTTTCTGAAACGTTAAAATAGTAGCGTTTGAAAATAGCGAGTAGCGTTTGACAACTTTTTATTACTTTTTAAACAATATTTATATAAATTTTGATATCTTTTAGTATTGCAACCGCTACTTTTGTCAAACACTCATACTATCAATCGTTATTTTGACAGCTAACCTCTACCCACTAATTGACCGCTACTCGATCGCTAAATGTTACCCGCTACCGCTACTTTTGCTAAACAGGACCTAAGTCAAACTAATTTATACAATCATCTAGTCAAATAAAGTATTTAGAATCAGTTCTTCAAACCAAATAGTATAATACTATAATTAGATTAGAGCTGTCAATTCGGGTAAACGAGTCGGCTTTGGGTCAGGACAATTCGGATTAATTCAAAGCTTTTGCTTCTTGTTATTAAAAACTTAATAACAATTATAAGACATCCGAGAATATTGACTATTCAAATAAATTAATTATTTGCTTCATTTGTCTTTTCACATTCACAAAGCATGTCTTTAAATAATTTTATGTAGAGTATTAATAAAACAATAAAAATTTAATATTTCAAAATGCGCATTTGTGTCAAATCTAACGAGACCGCACACGATAGTAGATGGGCAGTCACTTGGAATATAAAACAGAGAAGATAAAAGGCTGAAAAAGAGCAAAACCTGAATGGTTTTTCCAGAAGGGTCTGATGTACACCTTGGTTCATTCATAAGCTCCCAAGCCATAATTGTTGGGTCATTCATGTATGTCACACCATTTATGGTGTTACGCCTAGTAAGAACAGCCTACACAAAAACATCTTTTTAGATGAAATTTCAAGCATTAATAATTATAACTAAACAAATTTTTCTAGGAAAATTTGCCCAAAATAACACGAACTTTGGCCGGTTCGCCAATAATAACACCACCTTTGAGTTATTCCAAAATAACACCAACTTTGGGGGGTGTCTTCCAAAAATGGTACAAAAAAAATGGTAACCGGATTTAGGAGGTAATATTGCTGACGTGTGTTATGTTTTTGCCAGGTTGTGCGTTGCTTCCCCTTAACCATCCAACGTGTTCTTTCTTCTTCTTTATAACCGTTAGAAAAAAATGTCAAGCCCTTTATTCTTCCTTCTTCTTCATTCTCTGTTGTTCCTCTCTCAGTAGTCGTTGCTCCATCTTCTTCCTCTGTTTCTTTGTTTTCCTCTCTCTTAATTTGTTGCTCCTTCTTCATCTTCAAGTTCTTTGTTTTCCTCTGCTCTTCATCTCTCTTTAATCGTTCGTGTTGTATCAATTTTAGTGCTCTTAAAAAATTAATCAATGGCTACAAGAAGGTCAATTTCGAACCAATCATGTTCATCCTCTAGCATAAAAAGGATGGGTAATTCGAAAATTCCTTGCAATTGTGGGAATGAAGCTTTGATTAAAACTGTGAGAAAAGGCCCTAATTTGGGGATAAAGTTCTACGGCTGCCCTATGTGGCCAGTAAGTTGTGATTGATTGTCCTATGTTTATTGCATCTTTTTTTGTTTATTGTAATTTGGGGATATGTAATTGTAATTACCCTAATTTGGTGTTGTTTATTGTTCATATTTACTGGATGCAGGACACTCAATGTGATTTTCAAGTGGGTGAATGAGCAGGCTGAGATGGAAGATTATGAAGTGAAGTTGTTGGAAAAGGAAACCATAATTGGTGAGTTACAGGTTGAACAAAAAATCGCACATGAGAAAATAAAGAAATTGCAATTAAAGAAAGGAAAATTGGAGGAAGACATCATAGGGTTGAAGAATGAAATAGTTGCAATGAAGATTGAGTTAATGAAGTGTGGTAGGAATGAAAAAACGTTGTACTTAGCATTGTTGTTTTCTTGGTTGTTGTTTGGTGTTGTAATCTTCCTTTTGATTAAGGAAGAAATGAGGATGTATGTTGAATGTTTTATGTGGAAATAAAAAGCAATCAGTGTAATTGATTAATGGATGCTTAATTGAATGTTTAATGAGTAATGTTTGTTGTTGTATTTTGTACTTAATTGATTTTCATCATAATTGCAATAGCAGTGTACAATTGACTTACCCATCTCTAACACCTCAGCATCCCCTTGAATTTTTCTCAAACCTTTCTCAATATTTAACCAAGGCATTTGGTAAAACAAAGCATCCACATGAGCAATCCCACACTTACTACCATAATCCCTTAAGTCCCAGTAACAAAGTTCATCTGGGTCAACATCAAAGTTACTACAACTCCCACCCTTATACACCATTTCACCATTACGAACATGCTTAAATTGACCCCCATACCAGAATCGAACAGTCACATTATAAAAAACATGAGTATTTGCAGCAGACCCTAGAATTAAACAACTCAATTAGACTCCAAACAAACACTCAAGTAATTAACCCTAATTCAGCAATTAACAAGAAAATTTATCGAGTGAACAACATAATTCACCATACAAATCAACCTAATTATTAAACCTACTTTAACAATTAACAGCATAATTAAACATACGAACATCCATATTCAAATTAGAACACGTAAAATCCACCCAACAATCATAATTCAAACAAAACAAAGAAAGTAAAAAAACACGAACCTTTCTTCTTCGTCTTTCTGGGCATTTTGGGAACCAAAGATCGCAACTTTTTCACTCTTCTCTTCACTTCACTTCAATGCAATTTTCTTTGGGAGCAGTAGAATTTCGGAATTGAGTTCTGATTATTTCAAAGGGAAATGACGAAATGAGGAATTGAATATGCTCTGAGATTCTCTGATAAAATGGTTGGAAGACGAAGAAAGAGAGTGAAATATGGAGGGAAATGAATTAAAGAGGGAGACAAGAGTTAGGTGTGTAAAATTTAATTACACGTTGGATGGTTAAGGGGAAGCAACGCACAACCTGGCAAAAACATAACACACGTCAACAATTACCTCCTAAATCCGGTTACCATTTTTTTTGTACCATTTTTGGAAGACACCCCCCAAAGTTGGTGTTATTTTGGGATAACTCAAAGGTGGTGTTATTATTGGCGAACCGGCCAAAGTTCGTGTTATTTTGGGCAAATTTTCCATTTTTCTATAAAACTTAAAATTATTTACCTTGATATGATTCTTGTAGAAACCCTTAACAACAGAATTAGAGAAAAATTCATCACCAGAAGAAAGATATTGGCCTTGATTCTTAGCCTAGTTCACATATTGCTTCTTCCCTCCCATGCTTTCATAGTTATTTGCAAAGCTTAATATCAGCTTTAAACCATGTTTCCTTGCCTCAGCTATCACAAAATCCAACCCCTGTCATAAAAATTTAATAAGCTTCTGATGATGATAATTAAGTACAATCTCATATTCACTTAAAGTGATAATTAAGATTATTGTTATTCTAGTGTGTTACAAACCTGTAGTAGTAGTAGTAGTTGAGATTGACAAAATTTTACTGATCTTTAAGATCAACCTATTAAAATAAAAAAGCACAAGTGTAAAAAAGAACCTGGAAGACATGCTCATCATAGGAGCCAGGGAAGAGTTGGAGAGCGCGGTCACCTCCGTCGTTAAACGCCCAAGTTCGGGCGACGGTGAGGCCGTGTGAGGAAGCCTCACGGAAGACATTGGAGACCAAGTAACGTTGAGAAGGGTCAGAAGCCATGTACATGAGCCAGTAAGCATTGAACCCATTTGCATAGTAAGGTGAACCATTTAATAAAAACCGAGTTCCTCTAACTCTGATGAACCCATCTCCTACTCTTCTTCTTATTACACCAGCATCAACTTTGAAGAATGTATGACATTGTTGGATTACTAGTAAGACTGTCAGAAACAATTTCAGGTGTTTCATTTTCTCTCTCTAGAAATAAAATGTAAGTGAAAAAATTAGTTGGGTTTGTTTGGAAGAAAAGTGGGTGGAAATTGGGAAAGTTGAAGAGACAATTGAAGTCTTTTTAACAAGGAATCGTATCCCCTGTCTTTTGTGGTGCTCAAGTTTTGAATCCTTTCCTTTATTTTATTTACTTTATAGTAGTCTGTAGTCCTTAAAAATTTTATGTCGTTTTTTGAGGTATAAATGTAACATATATCAAACTCAAGAATACCAGTGCGGCCTATGTGTATCCAACTTGGACCTTAAGCTATTTCGTTGCTTTAACTCTAGATATAACCGAGTGCATTACAATAGATAATAGAGCCTGACAGATGGTTTAAGTTTTCTGATTAAAAACTAAAAATGGTGTGAATTTAGGAGGAAACACGCGGCATGAAGCTGAAAGCATTAGAGGCATACGATATTGAAGTAACCCATGTGCATCCTAGAGGCCCACCTCGTGTTCTACCGCTCCGTATTAATGACTACTACGGTATGAATTACTCCTCTTCATTAATAGGGAAGTGAGTAGTGTTAATTTACCTTATCTTTATTTTAGTTAATATCACTGCTACACTAAAGTACGGAGTATATTACACCAACAACTGATGTTGCTTTCACTTTGATCAATAGTTACAAGATAGAACCTAATATGGGCAGCATTTCATGTTGCTTTCACCCTTTTTTTTTTTTTGTCCAAATAGAGTCCAAATAAGTTTGAACTTCAAATGAAGTAAACTTTAAGCTTGTATCATGTAATATAATTCGTACTTTAGCTCCAGGTATAGTTTGATGCGGTTGAGTTTAGAGCTTGAAATCAAGTTAAAAGCAAACTTTGGTTCGAATAAACCAGATACGGAGTAAAAGTTAATTTGAGGAACCAAGATTAGGCTGACTTAATTTTCATGTTACTACGAATACTAGTATGAGATAATTTGTTGTTCAACTTTTAAAAAAGTTTCAAAGGTAAATAAAAGAGAAAGGAGTTAATCAATGCGGCAGTTGCGGTGCCGACCCCCAAGATAGGGGGTGGGTTGGGTTCTAACAAGTTTATTAATAAAGGAGATTGTCCCTAACTTTTTAGGTCTACTGAAATCTGAAGCAGTTAATGGCGTAATCTGCGGATCCTCATTTCCATGCTTTTTCCTACAAACATCTCTCGTGATGTTGTCCATCCAATATTATGGACAATGAAGCTACCCATTTTCTTAAATATACTACAGAGTACAAATTATCTCAATGTAGTGTAGGGCCTCTTCCTACGTCAATACTCTCTTCCATCTTTTTGTTCGCTTCATTTTTCTTTTATATACGCCCCTAAAACTAACACAATATAAAATTTTTGCATAAAGATCAGTTTTACTCTTACCTTGGCTCCAACACATTTGATCTACTTCGTATTATTGTCTCTCGTTAAATCCGCCCTAATAGGAAAAGGTAAGGGGATACCAAAGGAGTGATAGAAGTAACTACTATGAGGCTGAGCGACACAACTCTACCATGTGAGGCTTTAGAATTTGTGCAATAAGAAGCTGTTTTTGGTGTCACATGATAAAGATTTTGCGTAACCGACCCTAGTATCCCTTCCCTATCTTATCTGACTCCAAATTAAAGCCAGGTCCTATATTTTTCTCACCAACCGGTCAAACAACTACCAGTACAGTAGTACTAAAATACACATCACTTACTCTTAGTCATATTGGAGGGAGAATCTATCAATCATCCATGAATACTAAGATATGTCGGTAACATAACCAAGCTGAGCTGAATATTCACATCCAAGCTCATGTAGCTCTGAACTTTTCACAAGCATACATAGACAATGTTCTTCAACAATCAACACATAAACAAGAGCTCCTCTAACTCATTTATCAAACAAGCTCCACAATTCATTTAAACGGAGTATAAAACATGTTCATGTTACACATAAACGAACAAGTGTTGCAGTACGCATATGAGATAAATAGGGTGAATTTTACTTAATCCATCCATCATGATTTCGGTTCAGATGTCAGGATATGTAAAAAAAAAAAAAAAAAAAAAAAAAAAAAAAAAAAAAAAAAAAAACCCCTAAGAATCCATTAAGGAGAAGCTGATGAATAAATTTGTGTGCAGTATGATTAGAAATTTAGAATATGACACAGATGTAAGAAATTGAGTATGTTGTACGCATAAAGATAATTGCCAAAGAAAAATGAATGTTGAATGATTTAAAGATGAAACATGTGTGGGGAGAAAACCCCGGAATTATAATCATATGAGCAGACTCAAATTACAAGACATAGTACATCTACATATCAATTACAATTTAATTTCTCCTACCAAGTGAGTATGAGTGAAGGAAAATGGAAAATTGAGAAAAAAGAAAAAAGCATACAAGAAACAGATATTAAGGCACAAAAGATGTAGAAGCAATCTAATGATTATAAAATAAATTGTTCCATATCTACAATCTAAATAGAGAACAGTTACAGGGAACTCCCACCTGGTCTTCTTCACATAAGATGTGCACAGAGCAGGGAGGGGAGCGATATAGCCAGTGAGCCAGTAAAGATGAATCCTATTGTTAAAAAACTTGGATCTGGCCACCATATCCATAGTGTTTTAGAAGCCCTTCATCTTGTCTCCATTTTTCTTTCACTTTGACTTCCACCTGTAAACAATAGCTCCAAGTCACCAATGATTTCAGTCAAAAAACGACTTTTGGAAGCAGTAGCAATATAACTATAACATTACTGTTATAACCAAAACTCAATTTGCTAATACACAAAAAAAAAAAAAAAAAAAAAAAAAAAAAAAGTCCATTCTAAAGGTGAAAGGACTGGACCTCACATGCAAATCTAGCCATCAAGGCACAAACTCTGGTGTTTTATGAACAAACTATCAAGAGTATCAGCATGATTAAGGAGGAGTTCCACACTTCCTAATACATAAAAATAATATGAGGCTGAAGATATTCACTAAACTGAAGCGACATTGATTCCAGTTAAATGAGACAATGAACAATGTAATCATATATTTGGAAATTCTGCATTTGTTACAATAATAATTATTTCACCAAAAAATTGGAATCTTTCAAATGAAAATGGAGATTTGTGTATTCTCTCCACAATTTTTTAGCATGCATCTGTGTGTGCTGGGTATAGATGGATAGGCCGATAGGATATTTCTAATTCAGTTACCTCTAGAAACACTTTCTTCTGCAAAAAGTCTTCTATGTCAAGGCGTGCAGCAGTCGCTAGCAATTTCAAAGCTTTTCCCTCCTACAAAGATTCAGAATCAATTTAAATATTCTGAGAAGAAAACAAAGCAAGGTCCAAACCAGCAATGACAATCAACACAAAATTTTATAGCAAACTAGGACAGGAGGACAATGAGCAACAGTGGCTCAAAATATGATAGCAATTCATACCAAGAAGGAAAAATGGAAATAATCAGAAACCTATGAATGCCACACAAGACAGCCCACAAAAGTCAGTGGCTCAGTAATTTTTTTAAAAAAGCACACCATGTATAAGTATAACAGTGATACCCAGAAGTGCATTCCTAATCGTTTTCCAAACCAAAATTACCATGCATAACCTACATTTTTTAAAAAGATGAACAGTCCCCCACCATGAAACTTTGAGAGAGGGGGGGGGGGGATTAAAGAGGCTAATTTAATTAGTCATGATCAAGAGTCCATCATGTGTAAAAAGAATTTCTGGAGCTGTTGCATGTAAAAACCAACAAGTCAATTAAAATTTCAGTGGAGAGGTGGTGGTTGTCTTGACTACATATAAGATTCAAAATGCAATAGCAACCATCAAACACAATCTTGATAGAGCCATAATCCCTTACCTTTCCAATAAGGATGATCTTTTGTGAATTCTTTTCAACAACAACCTCCACTTGAATAAAATCTTTTGCGCCTGGTCTTGATTTGTAACTCACAACATTAACCTGCATAATTTAGCATTAAAGTTAGGACTTAGGACTGCATGCAGCGAAAATGCCTCAGGCAATATAGAGGAAAATTACCTGGCATGCATATGGAACTTCATTCTTGTATTGCAAAAAGATTTTTTCCCTAACAATTTCACCTACAAAAAATCTTTCAGGGTGTTCACTGGCAATGTCCTGCCAATCAAGTAACAAAAGGATATTAAGATTCAGCTGAAAATTTGTCATCCTTTTCACTTATAATTTTAAAAGCATTAACTGAGAACAAGTAAATCATCCTCCAAGATGACCAGTTGTGCTGAATGCATTGGTGACAAACAAATGGAGCAAAAAACAATCATCTCATAAAAAGCTAAAGACATGAGCTAATACTTTTGGATAATAGGGTGGACCAAGGGGAAGTTTTGATAAAATCCAATCTTTGACATCATCAACTCCATGTCCATGTTTAGCACTCACAGGTATAACCTCATCCACATCGGTAAACTTCTCGTACCACTGAAACAAGCAGGAGTAGAGTGTTAAACAAGCATCAAATTATGAAATAAGTTCAAACATATTCATACAAACAGATTTTTGCAAGGAAGATTATATAACAATGAAACCCAAAAACACATACCACATATATTCTGTCTGATTTATAAATATTAAATCCAGTATGGCTGTAGAACATTGTGAATAACAGACATTTATACTAGCATGACATTATTAACACCCTACAAATAAACTACCTGTAGAAAGTTCATCAGAACTTCATGATCCCTTCCTCCATCCAATGACATTTAATCTTGAAACACATCATACGATATCCTGAAATAACTTCCTATCATTATAAGTGTCAAAGGACCAGGCCAGATATATTCATTCACATGTGCAGGCAATCCAAGAACCATGATCCACAAAACCCTATATGAGTAGGTGACTAGGTGTTGTCCATTTTAATATGTAATATGATTTATTTATTTTTCCTTACTGCTTCTATAATTTTCTCCCCTCTCAATAATTTCATAAGAGCTAACCTTCTTAATGGCTTACTGGTTATCCAGTGAAGTAATCTGGATGGACGAAGCATACAAATTCTATATTCTCAAAACATACTCAATGAGATAAATCAAACAAGACCTCACATGATTGTATTTTGATGTTTGTATGAGGGAAAAATTCAGTCAACTATTTTTAAATTTGAACTCAAAAGTTAAAGTGTTAATACTTTGACATAGAAGGTACACAAATGTTAACCCGGCAATTTGAAAATTATGGCAAAGAAACATTTTTCTGTAACTGGACACCATACAAAATTAAAAATGAAAATACTCCTTTGTTCAACAGTGTGAACATTGTGCGATGGACAGCAAAGTCATATAAAAACATTTGCTTTAGGAATATACAAACCTGGAGTTTTTTAGCAATTTCACCAGGTTTAATGAGATCCCTTTTATTTAGAACAAGTAAGGTAGGTAATTTTTCCTTTAACTCCCCTACTCCAGCAAGCACTTCATCTAACTGAAAAAAATAATAGGAAAATATGTCAGTTAATTGAGAAATTTGAGATTCTGATTGCTGATAGATGATAAGAGCTGAGGAGCAAACCTTTTCAGGCATCTTACACGCATCTACCACAACAACTACACAATCTGCATTGATGGCAGCACTTCGGACATTCTTCATCATCATAGAGTCCAATTGGTGCATCTTCTTCTCAATAACTCCAGGTGTATCATAAAGTATAATCTGCAAGCTATTAACAGCTGGACTTAACAATTGTAGTAAGTTCTATATGCTTTGTGAACAGGAAAACACAAACATTTAAGGGCTACCCTTGGAAAGAAAATCAATTAAGATGATAATTGAATAAATAGAATAGATTAATCCAAACCTTAACAAAGAATTTCACAAGCAATGAACTGAAGTACTCATTCAACTGCATCACTAGGTCACTAACTTTCTAATAGACAATACAATGGTACATGCCATTTGTTTCCCTATCGCCTAGGAAAAAATCACACGATGCAGCACCTTGGACCGATGTCAAGTATTCCCTAATTTACCATAAAGCATGGTCAATTTTATTTCATAATAGTTAATGCTATCAAGAAAGATAGAAGATATACAGCCAACATGTGCCAATCATGTCACCAGAAGATACCATCATTAAACAGGAATGTCACCAGACAAAGTACACTCATTAAACACGCAACTGGCCTGGGGTTATCAAAACACCACCACGCTTAATCACACTTCAAAAGGTCAAAGACCAAAAAAAAAAAAGCTATACAAGATTCCACACAGGAAATAACATTTAGCCATTAGAGCTATTGTCTTCTATAAATAAATACTCCATATTAGACGTCACAAGGAAATCGTTTACAGGGAAATTCAAACCTGATGATCTGGGCCAGAACATATACCAAGGATTCGATGTCTGGTAGTCTGAGGTTTATCTGTCACAATTGACAGCTTCTGACCAAGCATTTGATTTATAAGAGTGCTTTTCCCAACGTTTGGCTTGCCCACCACAGCCACATATCCTGTAAATGATATTAAAATGTAATCTCAAGGAAAAAGAAGCATATTTTTATAACATCTTACCATAACCCCCCCCCCCCCCCAAAAAAAAAAAAAAAGTTGGAGAAAAGACTCATACAGAAGCCCAAAAGGTTTGAAGATAATGAATAACATAATCAAACATCTATTAATTTTGAATATCAACTATGTGGAGGCAATGTAGGAATCACTCAATAACTCGAATTCCCTGACTTAGTATCTACCAAAGATTAGAAACTTATAAGTGCATTACGAATATTACGATAGTCCTAAACAAAACAACTGAATGGAGCATAAACCCTAGCACAAGTGCACAACCAATTCCCCATTACAATCACCTGAATAGCATAATCTTTTGCTACATTAGTGGCCTCCTCAACACATTCTTAACACATCATTCCAATCCTATCGCCTTATCCGACATCTCCAAAGAAACGTTTCCTAACATATTACAAACTAACAAAACCTTGAAAGTGAATCGATTAAGCAATTAAACACTCTTAAATGCCACATGATAATTAATATCAGCTCACACTCACAAATAGCTAAACACAATAAAATCTATCAAACCATGAACCAAATTTCAACAAGTAGTAGTTCAAAAATCAGCAGCAATTAAACAACCAAATTCAGTTAAAATTGCCCTAAATTTGAAGATACCAAGGTAGAACTAAACATCAACCATATCAAAGCTAATCTTCAATTCCGAAATGCAAAATTACGAAACCCTAAATCAAAAAAATAAAGCAGGAAGTTTAAAGAATACTAACCACTTTTATGGTTAGGGTCAAAATCTCTCTCCTCCATTTCATAATCATCCAGCAACGCTAAATTTCTATCTGGTTTTTCACTTAGAGAGAGAAACGATGATGACGACGCCATTAATTCATTTTCAAAGTTTCTATATTCTTCTTCTTCGTCTTCGTCTTCAATTAATGGAAGCTTCTCGTGCAAGCTAATAGTACTGTAATTTCTGAGTTTAGAATTTCTGAAATTGAATTGAATGGTTGGGAATCGAGAGAATTGCGAAGGAGATGAAGATAGAGAAATTAGGTTTGAGGAATGAGAGAGTATTCTCTCTCCTAAATGAGGTATGCCAACTGCTAAAACCTCCATTGCTGGAGCTTCGACACTGCTACTCTGTAAAACTGTATGTAATGTTATCCTCTTTCTCCCTCCTTTTTGTTTGATAAAATAATACGATGCTTAATTGGGCTATTGGGCTATTCTCCCTTTGTTGGCCCAAACAATCAGAAATAGTACTTGGTAACACAACCTTGAGTTCAAAGGGTAAGGATTGCAATCCGACTTTCAGACATGAGGAAAGGAGTCGAATCGTACCTGTCTCATTCACAATATTAGTCTTCTAAGGAAAGAGAAACTTTAATTTGATTAGATATGTGATTAGTGTTTGTTTGCCCCAATTAATACACTTGTGTAACAATTGGAAGTTTTTAACCTAAAAAAAAATGTTGCAAGTTTTCCCCAAGACGCAGAAACTGATCTTAGTGCACAAATGTCTTATTATCTTTCTTAGACTCATGAAATATAAGGCCAGTATCATGCATCAACCATCTGTCCATCTAAGGTATAAAAGGCACCAATGGGTAAAATGCACTGATCATGTATCAACCATCTTAGGAGTAAAAGGCTCCGACAAAGATAGCTTTCAAGCATCAAGCCATAACATCTATGAAGTAGGAGACTAGGAAATCACTCAATCATTCTAGTCACGCATTGCAACTTGCAAGTAAAAAAATACTCCGTACCATCTAAGGACTGTAAGGAGTAAAACAGCCCCAACAAATATCTCTTTGAAGCCTTAAATGACATTTATTAATCAAAGTTTTGGTTAAGTAATTAATTAAGTAAACCCATACCTGCTTTTTCACATAGCCCTGTCCAGCAGGGTGGCAGATTATCACACAAACAGACCAAACAGGAGGTATAATGCACACTAATACACCACGCCATGGCCACAGCCAAATCAGGTAAAAATGATGTGCAATTAGGATTATTAATAAACGAACTTTAGTTGTAAGCAACTAACTAACTAAGCATGAAGACTTAGAAATAATGGAGACTTGGAAATAATGTAGCCAGCAATGCAAGATCTAAACTCTAATTATCTCATAAACAACACAGCAAGTCAGCGACACCGTAACACCCAAGCTAAAAGAGCGCTTCAACAATCTAAAGGCAGCAAAATTCACAAGCTTTTTTTTATCACAATTCACAAACACGTCACATAGACCCATACAAGAATTTGAAGTAACAAAAATTTAGGCCCCTTCTTCGTTCTTTATCAAAAATGCCCTGCAAAAAATATAATCACACTCAGAGTTCCCAAGTTTCTAGAACCAAGAATCAGAATACCTCTTCCTGGCCTAGCACAAGGGACTCGAACCTTTTCTTTCGTTTTACAACAACGCATTTCAGCATTGCTCAAAAAGATGTCAATCATCAAAAGTACATTATTTTCATGAAACTGTACATTTTGCATAGCACAAAAATATGCATCCCGAAATGTGAAAAAGGCTGTTATGCACATTGCACAAATGCACCAGACTTTGTCAAATTATTTCTTCCTATTTTGTATACGTCTAGGTATGGCCTAATCACTGCTTATCACTGTTAGGTTGGAAGGCTCTGTTACATTCACTTGAAGATGATGCTTTTCCGCTTCCACTTGGAAGTAAAGACCATGCCAAAGCCGCACCACCGAGTGTAACAGCTGCAGGAATAATAATTGAGCCCCAAACCCACTTTTGTCTTATCCTTTTCTTCTGTCTTTCATGTCGTGCAATTTCTGAAAATAAGCACACAAGCAAGTTCAGCATATCGTCAATCAAAACAATTCTTATTGATATTATCTAAAAGCAGCACATAACTATCATAAACCCCACAGAAGCAACCCAAGGGAATTCATAAATAATCTAGTGTGATATTTCGCCACTAGAAATGAGTCTTCAACGCCAGAACAAACTCGCACAGTATAGTACACATAATAATACCACCTTCTGATAATTAATGTGGAAGAATGCCAAAATATTGCAGTATGCAACAAGGAGAAAAAACATCAATACACAAGTAAACCATCAGAGGGTAGTGCTTTGCAAAAAAAAAAAATCACACACACAAAAACCAAGAATAAAAAAAAGAGCTCCTCCATCTATCGTTCATACAAAAAACTGAGACCGTGAGGATTTATGTAGAATTGATGCAACAGTTAGCAGATAATGGGTTTTAATTTTCAGTGGTCTGAGCTTCAATGAATTTACTTTAGGCTTTTTGAAAAAAAAATTACGCTAAAATATTTTCGTTCATAATATTAATCACTAATACGAAAAGAGAGCTGATTTTGGAAAATATACTATTTCCAGCATCATATTATGTAATATTGTAATGTATCAGCATTGAATACGATAACTGATCCTATGTCAATTGCCAAATACTCCTACCATAAATAACACTATCTGTCACATTATTGAATTTTCAAACAATTTGTAAAGCACACATGGAGGAAACTATTCCATTCTTTTTTCACGAGCAGCAATAGAAAAGCCTAAAGACTCGAGAAACAAAACCATGATTCAATAGCCATTATCAGATTATCAATAAAGTATAGGAGAAATGTATCACAATCATTTGTTTATAATTGAAACATAGCAACAAAACAAGCACAAGCAATGTGGTTCAGCAAAATAAACAAGGGGTAAAGAGGTACAAGTATAACACATGGGATGTCATAATACTCATAAATGACGGGAAGAGTGCAAGAACGAGATGAGATATAACAAACACAAAATGACTGGTGATCAGTCCATCACAACCATGTCAAGTTGAAACAAGCAGGCCATATAAAAAAACTATTGCAAGTTAAGACTCACCCATGGCTTCTTGGTTCCTCTGAGACATTTCTCGATTCATAGTCTCATAATAATGCAATCTGTCAGTTAGGCGAGCAATCTCAAAGTTCTTCATCTCCAGCTGAGCTTCCATAACTGCCTCAGCTTCAGCCTTTGCAATCCCTCTCCCAACAGATTCAGACACAAAACGTGCTAGTTGGATTTGTCGGCAAATTTCTTCAATAGGAGCAGTATCTGCTTGGCCATCCTCTGTTAACGCAGTAAGATTTTCAGGAAGTATCAAGCCAACAGCCTCTAACTTCTCCCGCAGCATTCGCCAAAGTTGTTCCATACTCTGTAAGGCTTCTTCTGAGAGCTTTCTCTTTTCAATCTCCATCAACAAGGTCAACCTCATTTCTCGTAGCTCAGTTTCAACCTCATTAAGAGAACGATGTGCTTGTAGGCCACTATCAGAAGAGAGTTCTAAAGAAAGGGGGAAAAAAAAAAAAAAAAGCTATCAATAAAATATTCTAGCTAATGGCAATAACACTTGCGCAGATTTATAGCCAAGGTTGACAAGCTGAGCTATAAAAATACAGAGCATGCAATAATACATCCATTCCCCATCGAAATAATAACATAATATACTTCATGTATGCCATGGCTATCAATTAATCACACAGACAGACTCGATCTATCTTCACTTGGCTGCTAGCCATGCTTTCGAAGCATAATAACATTGCTCGTAAATTAATCAAGCTGTATCTCAAACTAGACTACTTTGCAAAACCTACAAATGATAATCACCAAGGCAATCCAGATATCTGTCATAATATAATCCCATGAACAATAACTTAGCTTTCAGCTCTTTTTAACCTAATTACTCCAAAACCAATGACAAAATGAAACCAAACTTATGACTGTTTAGAACTAGAAAACCGATCCTCACTATAGCAACCATTTTTTCTTAAACCCAAAGATTGCAGCACATAGATTTGACAATTTACTCAATATAATGAATCTTTCAACCTAAAAGCTTCAAATAACTCTCCCTTCCATAAAAAGTAAGTTAAATCATTATCATTATAAAATACAGTTGTACAATATTACAGAATTATAGAGCTTATTGTGAGAAAAAAACATAATTAAGTTCTAAATTCACCAAAAACAAACCAGTGGGACCAATCTTAACACTCCAATTTATCATTTCTCCCTTTTTTAACTTTGCATTACTAAACTAAAAAAAGTAGGGTCATAAGATAATGCTAATTCTATAGTATTACACAACAACATGCTCATTAAAACAGAATCACATACCAAAACCATATAATTTGATGAAAATTTTCAAAAACAATAAAAATTATACCTTCCCAAGCATCATAAAACTCTCCTCCCATGGGAGTATTACCCCTAGCCGACCTCTCACCACCGTAATCATCGCTATCAGCCGAAGCCGAAAAACTCATAGATTCTTGCGGGTCATAGAAATCTTCACTCTCACAATTCTCTCTCACCAAAACATCCCCATTAACTTCAGCTTTCTCAGCTTCAATCTCGGCTACAAACCCATCATCATTCGATCCATTAACAACCAATTCATCATCAAACTTCTCAATTTTCGCCTCAATTGTAACATTTTCATCAGAATGGCTTCTTATATGTCCCCCTTCCAAAGCAACAGCAGCCTCCGCCGCTACGCTCTGGTCGGAGAGGCTCTTAAGGAGTCGCGGGCCCCGCCTTTTGTGGTTGATAAGAAAAGGAGAAGACGGAGGAAATGAAGAGGTAGATGAGTCAGGAATAGGAGTGGGTTCCGGCGTAGCGTAAAGCGACGGATGTATCTGCGGTCTTGCCGACGGCGGCTCCGTCGCCGGAGATGAAGTGGAGTTCAGACGACGTAGCTGAGGATGCGGCGGCGGTATATCCTTCCTTCTAGAAGATGATTTCAGATCGTCGACCGGTAACGACGTCGTTTTGCGTGAAACATCGGAAATGTTGGTAGACGAAGTCGTTTTGGAAGCTCCTGGTTCCAGAAACCGATCGAATTGTATTGCTGCGAAGGTTGGCATCGTCTGATTCCAATCTCTGCAATTTCAAAACCAAATTAATCAATCGAAATCTGGAAAAATCGAGATTCAATTGAAGAAAAGAATTGAAGAATCTGAGATTGAATCGAGAGTAACCTCGATTGTGGAGGAGAGAGAAAGTAAAAATGGAGGGGATTTGAAATGGAAAGAGAACCCTAGAGAAAGAGGAAAAGGCGGTGAGAAGAAGAGGGAAAGAGGGTTGAAAACGACGCGTTTTGATTCTCCTTAACTTCTGGAGGTGTTTGTGTTTCTTCTTCTGTTGTTGGCTTTTGAATGTTTGTTTAATTTTTAAAAGAGAAGAAGGTTCTGGGTGTGAAAAGACTGAAACGCCCTTATTTGGGAAAGGAAGGAGAGGGTGAATGAGAAGGGTAAAACGGGGTTTTTGGTGAGGTAAATGGGAAAAGTGTGAGGTAATAAATAAATAAAGGAAGGAGACTTGGGGAAAAAGACAAGAAAATGTGGATGACGTCATAAATAAAACGGTGTCGTAAAGAAGGGGTTTTGGGTTGGGGTAGAGTAGAATCTTGGTTTGTGGCCAAGAGTGTGGGGGGAATCTTGAGCAAAAAGAAAGTGAGTCACGATATTTTTATGAGAGGGAAAAATCCCCAACAATTTTAATTTTTTTTAAACATAATTTTGAATTTTTTAAAAGAAAATAACAAAGTGTGAGGTCCAACAAGAAGTAGGTGGCAGCATTAGGTTCCTTTAAATTTTAAATTTTAAGGAAAATGAGTATGTATTTTTCCACGTTTTGAATATTTGACTAAGCTACGATTTTTTTATTAACACTTTGAAATACGGAGTATTTTGAAATCGTACTTTTATTTTGGAATATTGTGAATACACTTTTGTTACATAAGCCATATTTGACTTTTCATTTTTCCATGGGCTATTTCTATAAATTATTTTAAATTGAATTTCTAAGTAAACTACATAGTATGAGTATTTTTTTTATACAATTTGATTTTTATGTGTGTTTAGGTATATTTGAATTTAAAATGTCTATATCATGTCAATTCATTAAATACCGAATGACTAAGAGCTTGTTCTGATTTATTTAATTGAGCTGAATTGAACTGAACTGATTCAAGTTGAAATGACCTGAAGTGAACTAAATATTTTATGAGAGAAGGAATTCAGGAATTGAATAAACTGAACTGAGATGAAAATAGGACCTAGTTACATATAATCCTTAACAAATTATAGATTTATATATGAAATAGAAAAATGGTTCAATTTTTTGTGCTACAAGAGTCAAAATTTGGTTTTTCCATAAATTAGACTTCGCTATTTATATCTTTTGTAATATACATCTTTTAAAAAGAAAATTATAGGTTTTTGCTTATTTTTATAATAATTTCACGAGAATTTTCCATAACTTTTTCTTATTAAAAGGAGTGATCATGATGAAATCTTAGTTCTTGAGTCAAAGCAAATGGATGTTATCCTTAGGTTGATTTCAGTTTAATTCAGTTGAGTTCAATAAATCAGAACAGACCCGAAATACAAACAAATTATTCTCAAAGAGTATGTTTATTGACAGGGTTCAACCCGACTTATAATAATGCAAATGAGCAAGTTCCAGTTAAGTTAAGAAACAAAAAAAGCTCTAATTTTAGAAGTTTGTTTGAGTCCAAGCTATCTCAAATGCTAACAATTCTTCTCAATCTCAATTAGAACAAACAAAAAATTGGTTTTATTTGTAGTTAGTTGCTCATGCAAATTGATTGAGAATGAAAGAGCTTTGTTTTTTTTTTTTTTGAAAACCCGTTAAAGGTGTCTTATATTGATAACTTATCCATCAATACATACGGAACAACCTCACAAGGACATTAGTTCTCCCAAATTTGCACATTATCAAAAGGCGTTAAACGGGCTAAATTACGAGCAACTACATTGCCGTCCCGTTTAACGTGACACCAACTAACGGAACTAAAATCAAGACAAGAAGATAGAATATCATGAAGTACTGCATCAAGGTCAGTATGGAAGATCGAAGCTTAGCCTATTTATTAGCACTTGACTGTCGGACTCAATCACCACCTCCTGCAGACCGTGTATTTTAGCAAGGTTAATTGCCCAAATAACAGCCTTCCCTTCAGCTATAATAGGTCGCAGTGAGCTTTGTTAATGTTGACTTGTTATCATCCTTCTCGATTATTACATGGTGACATCAACACTCCGGTGTAAAAAGTAGTCCTATTTGATTGTATTGTATTGTGGTCTCATTGGAAAAGGTTGGTGGTAGTCCAGTAGTCCTAGTAGGTAGGTTGCAATTGTGCCAACTTTGATTTAATTGAATTTTGGAGATAAATGACAAAATTAAGACTTTTGGGTTGAAAGTTAAAAAATTAAGCTTTCTTTGTTACAGAGTACAATTTATGCGTGGTATTTTAGTATATTTGTAATTGTGCTATAGTACTGTTTACTCAGTATTGTATGGAACATCATACATTATGTAAATTGAAATTAAACAAAAATTCTAAAATAATACAAGCAATGAAAGTTATCACCATATCACACATCATGGCAAAGCTTAATCAAGTTAAGTTGTCATCACTTGGCTTGGAAATTTTCAAATATTGACATTGCTTAACTTTCGCTTACTGACCAATTTGTTATATATTCGGCTTGACTTTGGATATACAAGTATACAACCATATAATAGATAAAGCTAGTTGTAGTTGTCAAGGTGATAGTGATTTTAAATGAATTCAAATGAAAGGTATTTGGGTAATAATTAATTATCCTAGCTTACTTAGCATTTTAGTATGATTTGAGCATGGAGTTCCAAAATATAAGATGCTTGAGATAATCCATCATCAAAGAATACATTGCCCACTTTTTCACCAAAGAAATAAAATCAAAGCATACATCAATATAATGTTGCTATTAGCTAGCTAGAATGCCATATATACAAGCTAAGTTATATAGTTGTTCATAATTAGGGTCTGTTCTCATTGACTGAACTCAGCTGAGCTGAACAGAATCGAGCTGAACTGAACTGAATATTTTATAAGAGAAGGAAATTAAGAGCTGAACTGAACTGAATATTTTATAAGAGAAGTAAATTAGGAGCTGAACTGAACTGAACTGAGCTGAACTGAATATTTTATTAAAGAAAGAAATTAAGAGTTGAACTGAACTGAACTGAATTTCAACGTATGAGTACATACCCTTACTCTTCACTTAGAAGTTGCATATGGGAAATGAAGAATGTAAGTGGCAAGAGATGACATACAGAAAAAGTTGAGTGAAAAGGCAACGACAGCATATAGTTGGAACTTGTAAGTCACTAAATTTAAAGAAGAGCACATGCAAATTCACATCAAAGTATCACTACTCACCGACCTTATTTGTCAAAATTCTTGAAACTCCATACCATATTGTCCAGTGGCTAATTATATCGCTGCAAATAACAGGATAATCATAATTCAGAAATATGCCGATAGCTAAACCAAATCAACTACTCTTGGTTAATTACTAGACTAGGAAAGTTTGGGTCCTCGATTTTCTTCAAAAGTTATACGCTTGTTTGGCAAATGGCTTTTGGAAGTTGGCTGGTTCACTCGGCTTGTGTAACTAGATGGAATGTTTGGCTATTTATAATGGTTTTTGAATTGGTCGTTTAAGCTGATTGTTTAAAGAAGTGTTTAGTAAGTTTAGTTGTTTGTTGTTGGCTGTTTATTAGATAATTTGTGGGCCAACAAAAAACACTACTCATAACAATTTTTTTATTTTGGCTAAAAAGTCAGCTTTTTCGCTGGTTGAAAAGCCAATTACCAAATATTTTTTTGACTGTTTGACCACATAATAAAAGTCAAAAGTCAAAAGCTAACTAAAAACCCAACAAAAAGTCATTTGCGAAACATGACCATAATCAAACCATATGGGAAAAAATCGACTAACTAGACTAGGCCACAACTTATAATTATAGACCGACGAGTCGATGACATTATTTTAATCTTACTTTTGTTGCACCTAACTCATTTTTACTCATTTTGATTAATTTTCCTTTTGTTGAAACTAACGAGTATTTGAATAAGCCAAATGATTTTATTTTTTTTATAAGTTGGGTTAATTAGACACTCAGATTGCTAATTGGTGTCTGATCTCCATGTAATATGCCATACTAAGGCCAAGATCGAAAGTATTGATAATGACAATTTTTTAATACAAAGTAGATATTATTTACAACATAGTTAACCTTAATTGACTACAAAATCTGGGCTCTAATAACAAGTTGAATCAAGTAAAGGCAAACCTATATATAGAATATTAGAATTCATAGAATCGTTCCTCTACTTTATCAACCAATAAAAGCAACAAAAATTCCCAGTATGTACACACTAAGAAAATAAAAATTTGAAGCAACAAATGAAATAAATAAGATCAAGTACCAAAGTTAATAATCCATATTCACTTGTAATAGATTGCAGGTGAATTTGTATCCTTGTTCCACACCCCTCCTTCTTTCAAATACTCAATGTACCGCGAAAAATCCGGATTCGCCGTCATCTTCTTCTTCCTCCACTTCCCATCAAACAAACTAAACACAGGGTGACTCTTGCCACTTTTTTTACTTTTTGCTGGCTGTTGTTGTTTTGGCTTAGAGTTTTTCCCTAGATGACCCGTTTCAAAGTCGAGTTTCTTAGACGATGACCCGAATAACATGCTAGCAGGAACACTTGTAACCCTCTTTAATACAGCATGACCTGCACCACCACCACCAGTACCAGCACAACTATAATCATGTACACCAGTCGTATTTGTCTCGTCTAATAGACGATCATACCCTTCTCGACGACTTCTTCGTGTGCTCAAAGCTCTAAACAAAGCCATTTTTATTAAACTTGTGTAGTTGTGTCTTTGGTGTTGTTCTTAGACAGTTTTTTTGGTAACTTGTCTGAAAACACCAAAATGTTTTAGGTGAAGAAATGAAGATACAAGAAAAAGGATAAGTGGGTGAAGTAATATCATATAACTATATAAGGGGGGGGGGGGGGGGGGGTTGATAAAATATTATATGCATGAACTTTGGTCGTATTTGGTATGCTAGTTAAATTAAATATAGTAAGGGCCCTGAGATCATCCAAATTTGACTTATTGTAAAACTGTGATCTCGTGGACAACTAATGTGAAGAAAAGATTAACATTTATCCAAGTGACAAAGATATAGCATGGGAAATTCATGTATGGCCCACATTTAAGTATGTATGCAATTAATTTTAAGTAGAATTTTTTCAAAGTTGGTATTAAAAGGGAAAAGAAAGAAAAAAAGGTATGAAGTTGGAGTAGAGTTGTTGGGGAGGATTAGTAGTGGGTAGATTTATTTTGAGTTTGGACTTGTTCATAGTTATTAGGAATTAGGAAATATAGACAATGTTATTAAATTAGAGAGCTTATGAAAGTAATGATTGTATCACTTAAATTAATAATGGAGAGGTGTTTCATTTGCTGATTTATCAAGGACCAAAAGAATGCTGATTTATTTAAGCAACTTGGAATGCAACAAGAAAAAAGTCGGCCATAGAAGCAAATTTTACCAAGTGAGCAACAGTCTTTGATAGAAGAGTAGCTATATAAACTATGTTCGATTTTGTGTTTTCTTTAGTCAAGTTCTAATCGAGTAGCGTTTAATTGAAATCGTTCATAAATTGAGAAAACTTGATTGTTGATTGGAAAATGATTACGAAATATTCGTAATTGAGTTGAGGATTTATTTTATTTTCTTGTTTTATTGCAAAATGACATGCAGGAGTACACATCCAGTTGCCACTTTGTGGGTGAAACTCCTTAAGTCAACACTATCATAGAAAGCTACAATTCATTTGATTTTAGTAAAGATTTTCTATCAACATGAATTATACTTCTCTTACTAGAGAAGTAGACTACTGTTTCTATCATGTCCACATTAGATGTTACAATAACGATGCTACCATAACCATAACAATTTTCTCTTTTCATGTTCGATTTTAATTCGGTTACACCATAAATTCTCCCTAACCTTTGAATCACATATAATATATATGATCAATTGATCACTTGTACTTTACTTTGAACTTAGAAGTGGACTTTGTCATAATTAATAAAGATGCATGATTACTTTGTCAGCTTCCTTTGTTGTTTAATTTACTAGTATAAAAAGAATGGTGAAATGCTTAGTGATTTATTCAATATACCCATTTCATATTAATATTATACTTCATACAAAAAGCTATCATATGATAGTAGCAGGTTAGACTTTAGAGAGTTGATGTATGGGAAAGTTATTCACATAGGCCACACACGTAATTGAATAGCCTTTGCTAAATACCTGGTCTCACAGAATTCTTTAATATGTAAACTCTTAGCTAAACATTTTTATCATAAATTTTAGGTGCGTGGAAGAAACATGTAAAACGATACAATTTCCAAAATTAAATGCATATTGATAGACCTAGTGAAAATTAAATAGGTACTCAACCTCCCACCCCTCTATCACCTTCCTACTGGATGGGTGTACAAGGTAAGATGTTTGGTTGCCAACCTTTGATTCGGGTTATAGCCAAATGCCAATAGTTTTGGCTCTCGTTCCGCCTCAACCCGGAAGTGATGTTGCCCTCGCAATGTCGCAAGCCAACAAATAACCATGATAAATAATTAAAAGAAAATACTGTATAAGTTATGATATACTCCGTAAGTCTTTTTAGGCCGACACAACATAATCATGGAATTGGTCAAATGGATTAGTGTGACTTACTAAACAACATAATCCAACAGTAGAATGAGCAAGGAAACCAATTACTTATCCTAGTGGTATACATAATGCCGGGTCTAATAATTGTCCTGGAAAGTTATGATTTTTTCTTTCATGCCAACCTCCAATTTCTGAAATTTTATTCTTATCTTCCGGCAAAGATGACATGACTGTGATTCTACTTCGAGATGGAGCTATCATGTCTCCCCAAACCCCATCACGCCAGAAGTGACATCGTCACACCCATTCACATTAGCTGGTGTTCAGAAGTCCCGACGATAGATCCCAAAGGTATATGTATCGAAAACTCACTGGTTTCAGTCAGATTGGCATTAATGGCATATACTTTGTATATAGCAAGAATTAGAAATCTAGCTTGGAACATAATGTAGTACTCCGTACATAGCAATAGAGATATAGGAAGATATGAGCTACTTCTATTATGTAGAGCTCATAAGCATAATCACCTGATACTTTTGTGTGATCCCAAACCAGACAAGAATTAGCGGCGGATGCACCTTAAACCTATGCTGCTTTCCTTCTGTGAAACAGCATAGATCAGCTTCTACATTCTAAACATATCTTCACAAGACTGATGGCTATATACATATATACACTTTCAAAAGTATGAAATACCAAATACATAACCTCGGCTCTTAATTGTCTACTCTATTTCTCCTCTGAGTTGAATCTGTTCCAAGCTTCCTGTTCAATGGAAGGAAAAAGGTGTACGAGAGTTACATGATGTTAAGAGTAATAAATTGACAGCCTTAAATTTCCTCCAATTACATGAGAACAATTGATTAGTGGTAACTAACTAAAAAAACTTGCTCTTTAAAACCCGAAAAAGCAACACACCAGAAGGGGGAAAAAAAAATTTGACAGACATTTCATCAGATGATGACAGAACATTTATGAGTGAATGCAGACATTTCAATTAGGATTCAGCACCACGAAATTAACACTTGCAAAACTTCCGAATATTAAGGCTATGCACATCACTATCCAAGCAGGTAATCTGGACTGATATTGGCACTTGGGAAGGACCAAAGAAAAAGTTGCACTATATACAGCTAATTACTGCTTTGGCTACAATCTCAGAAGGCAACTTTAAATAGTAACAAAGTAACAAATGGTTCAAAGAGATACAAAGCACAAGGAAACACACCTTCAGGAGATCAAAAACCTTTTCACATATATACTTCTGTTGGACAGTAGCACCGCGCTGTTGTAGTTTGTCAGGATGCACGCAAAGAGTGGCTTTCCGGTAAGCTTTTTTCACTGCAGCAGCAGTTATTACTTCTGTCAGTGGAATTGGCTGCCAACCGCTATCTGGCCCAAGGATCTGCCAATGCAAAATAGAGATTTAAGTTATAACATACTTTGAGCAATATGCTTACACAGCTACATCTCAGATCTTTCACATGCTCTACCTTTTAAGAGGAGCAATCAATGAAATGAACAAGTTGCCTACAAAATAACATACTCTCAAAGCAACAAAATTTCAAAGATGCATATTAGATTACTAGGTCATGAGAAACAGGAGGAGGTCAATAAATTGACCAAATATTGTATAGTTCACACAAACATAAAATAGGTAAAAACACAGCATTACACTGTAAGCTACCTAAATAGTTTATAAATAGAAGTCAACAAATTCACATAAACATCAACCTATCAGAGCAAAAGTTTCTCAAAAGTATCATCACCAGAAATTTCTAATGGTTGATCAAGGAATTTGTCATTACTATGACTTCTGTGTATGCAAGGGAGAGATCAATTTCAACAGGTAAAACCGTAAAAGTGATTTGGTGGTAGTCTGAGACTAAAGATTGATCAAGTATAACATCATGTCTAAGCAAAATGAAGCCTCTGATGGCTTTCAAGTTCAATAATTTGATGCTGTGATTTCATCTTTTGATCAGCTAATCAAACAATTCAATACAAAGAGAAGCAAATTGACCCACAACCCAGATGGTCAGACAAGGAGCCAAAATACAACAATTGTTGAAGAACTAGGACAGCTATGCAATAGTTGACATTCTGTGTACACAAACAGTCAGCACATACAAAAGAATTCAAAGCCCGAATTTAGTCTGCTGATGTAAGAATGGTCAATTCCTAACCACGGTTCAGAAAATTGAGTAGCATACATAAAACAATGATATGACATGTATATTATATAAGCTAGTATACATACATATTGCAATGTGGATAACAAAGCTCGCAAATTGCCTTCTTTGCCACCAGACCATCTTCTGATATCGGCATCAAGTGTTTCAGCAAACCGCTGGTAGATAAAAACCAGGATAATGTAAACCATTGAAACACAATTCTTCATATATAATATATTAACTTTTCAGAAAGGGACATAAATTACTCACAGTCCTCTCTGCTTGCTCCCTTTGAGCAAGAAGATCACGCATATTTTTTTCCGCAAGTGCTTTTGCCTGAAACATTGAACAAATTTGCAGCAAACTGCTAGATAGTAATCGAGTACAAAGAAAGAATATAGAAACTTACCACCCGTTCCACCGTTCGTCTATGTCTCTCTAATCTGGCTTTGCACCTTTCGGCAGGTTCGCCATTAGCTGCTTCAAACCTCTCACTACTCTACAAATTCGATTGCAAATGCATGTGAATATGAGAGTTATGAGAAAAAAAAAAAGAACTGGCGTTCAAGAGAATGGTATATACTCACTGTGGGGAAAGAGCTCTGCCTCATGATCACATCTCTCTCCGACATATACTTTTCAGAAACAGATCTTTGCATTCGTTCTCGTGCCCCAAGAGTAGCCCTTTCAGCCATTGCTTTCTCAATGGCACGTTGTCGAGCTTCTGCATGAGCTCTCTCTACTGCAGCACGCTCTGCCCTCAATTTGGCCTCTGATGATGCCTTGTCAGCTAGTGACCTATCCCTAGCTTCTGCACATGCCTTCTCTAACCTCTCCCGGGCCTCCGTCATTGCTCTTTGTCGTGCTTCATCCGTTGCCTTTTCTAGAGCAGCCCTTTCAGCCCTGTCCCGGGCATCTGCATATGCCCTATCACGGGCTTCACGTACTGCTATTTCAACTGCCATTCTATCCTTTTCCCTTTCTCTCAATCTCTCTCTCTCTTCCTCGAGCTTCCGAAGACGTTCCTCTTCCAGGTCTTTCTCTTTGTTTTCATCTTTCTCTTCTGAAGAGAAATTATAATTACTCATCTTCCCCTTTTTTTCAATGCTTTGACCTATACTAGGCAGGTCAGATATATTCTGGAAATTATCCTTCCCCTCAGACATTACATTATGAACTTCTGATTCTACCTTACAAGCATGCTCATTAGACCCATTAATATCTTCAGCAACTGTAGATCTAGCTTTCTCCTTGTGCAACATGTTAGCTTGACCCTCCCCTACTAGATTTCTCTTTCTTCCTAAATCTACATTAAGACCCTTCACCGAATTAGGATTAATGGCAGACTGCGCAGCTGTCCTTTTCTCCTCTTTCAGATTTTGTTCACTTTTAGCACAAACATTACGTGTCGTATTTTTGTCATTCAAATCAAGTGTTTCTGAGGCCAGAATTAATCTTCCCTCAAACTCACAGTCATTAGGGTCTACCTGAGCAGCAGTTGGTTCTACTTGTCTTTCATCAATTAGAACATCTGCCGTTTTAACTGCTTCCAACTTGCTTTTGTCCTCTGATGGTGCAGTGCCAATCTCGTCATTCCCTTTCTGAGCAGTCACCTCCTTGAACCCATCAGCTTTTATTTGTGACTTCTCAAGTTTACAGGACATATTTAGTTCCACATCCATCTTGTACAGATTAGCCCCTTCAGATGACTTCATATGTCTGTCCTCAGCAGGCAACTTCCTACCTGGTGAGCTATGAGGCTCCTGGTTCTTATCCTCCAACTCAACCTTTATGTGACTTTTGTATTCACCCTTCTGCATATCCCTGTCATCAGTGTTCTCTTTGATTATTCCAGTTGTTTCCATCTCATATCCCTGCAAAGAAGTATGTTCCAGCTCAGTAGTCTTCTCAAGCTTCTCTTTAATTTCATCTTGTCTTTGACCCTCTGCTGAGATTTTATGGTCTACTATCCGATTACGAGCCTCATAAAGCCTTTGACCCCTTACCTCTTGCTTTGGAGCTGCTTTATTTTTCTGGGACTTCTCCAATTCTACACAAATTTCTAGTGTCTTCTTAGATCCTTGGTCATCAAATGCTTGCTCATGATGACTTTCATGTTCATCTCTTTGCTGCAAATTTCTTGTCTTGTTTTCTTGGCTTTCGGGCATTCTTTGCAATCTTTCCCTGCCAGAAACATCTTCAAAAGCTTCCTTTAATCTCTTATCCGCAGCTTTCATTTGCTGCAAGTATTTTGTGTCATCTTTTTCTTCACTGTCACATGATTTATGCAATCTATCTCCAGTTAAAACATCCACAAAAGTTTCCTCCAATCTCTTGTCAGCCACTTCCTTAGACTCCTTGTTCATTTTCTTCTTAGGAGCCTCTGGCTGTCTACTCTCAGTCCCAGGTCTATCGCAGGACTCTTCTGCTTTCTGCTCATGTTTGCCTCTCGTTAAAGGATCTTGCACTCTTGAGTCACCCTCACCCCTTTCACAGGATCCTCTCATTTCTTTTTCCTTGACTTGAGAGGGGTCGTCTTTGTCGACCAGTTCATTATGACAAGCCTCACTTTCAGTCTTACACTCTTCTTTCTCCAGCTCGATCACTGAACTCTTTCCAGATTCTATATGAATAGCCTCACCAGGGTTTTCCACCACTTTTTGAGTTTTGCTAGGTAGAATGTCATTGTTCTCCTGTTCATAAACCAGATCAGGTTTCAGCATTCTAGGATTTCCCTGAGACCTACGCTTCTGTCTTTTGTCAGGCTCAACATTCCCACAGATCACACTGTCATGAACTTCTTGGGCCACCTTGACCATTTTCTCATAGTATTCTTGTCTGGTTACTGCTTTTGTTGCTTTTAGCCTTCGCCGATTTTCTCCTGTTACACAAACCTCTCCAGCTGAATCTGAATCATGGTCATCTTTATCCTGCCGCTTGGTTCCCATCTGTGCATCACCATTACTACTGGGCGGTTGAGTAACTAATCTAGTGTTTTCACTATTTACAAATTCATAATATTGCCTAGCCTCCTTCCATTGACCAGCCACATCTGTATCCATGGACAAGCTACTTTTTTCCCCTTGTTTTGTCTCAGCTGGTTTTACAGATTCCCCAGTAGGCTGTTCAACAACCAGATTATCTGGTAAACTCTGTGAGGCAGTTTTAGCATGCCTAGTTTTAGCAGTATTTTTAATCTTACCGAGACCTCTATCACTTGTTGCGTGCACTTTGGTCTCTTCAACCAAACTTTCATCACGTGCCCCTTGAGCATTACCGCCGCCATTTAGATCAGTCTCTAATTGCAGCTTTCCACTGTTCTGAACTCTATCCTTTCTGTCTCTAGACTCCCGTGCAGCTTTCAGTTTTGCTTGAGCTTTCTCCATTGCATCTTTCATAGAAACTGCAGCAGAAGCTGCAGCAGAAGTACTTGCATTTGCCTCCATGTCAAAAAATGGTGGTAAGTTATAGTCAACATTTGCCTCCAAACCACATCTTTTAGAAGCCATAGGACTTGAATTCATCTCGTGAACTTCATTACTGTCTGTTAACACAGGTGGCGGTCTTGATGGAGGCAGCAACTGGGACGGTTCTGTTCTGAGGTTGACATCAGATACAGATGCAAATGTAGAATTTGTATTAGACATACTATCCACACAAGCTTTTCCAGATCTCTGGTCACCATCATATGAAGCATGAGACATAGTGTCATTTCCCATGTTAATAACAACATCATCAACTGGTGAGCCCACATCATTTCCCATCTCTTTCAAAGATGTGGCTTCGTCAAATACACAAGTATATCCAGACACGTCATTTAGTTGAGCTACATGTGTCATGTTTGGCACATATGTGCTGGTTCCTGGATTAACTTTATGGTAAGAAACGTTAAATTCTTGGCTTTCTGAAGGTTGATGAGAGTTTCCACTCTTTTCAGAAAAAGCAAATGGGTCTGAATCATCATCAGAGAGAGACTCTGTACCAACTGGGGTCCTGTCCATGAAAAGAAAAGGCAAATGCTCAACACATTATTTATATTAGTGAGCACACAGAAGAAAATAAGAGAGAGAGAGAGAAGGGGGGGGGGGGGAGGTGAAACGAAAAAAACAAGCAGACAAGCTGCCATATGGACTTGTGCTAGAAAAACTACCCACCATCATAAAAGAACTTTCTTTTCAAACTGGCTTCAAGATTGTAAAACAAACACAGACAATGTGTTTGGAATTTGGATAGAAAAGAGGGTGGGAGATGGAACCAGTAAATTATTTTCCCTTCTACGAGTATGAAACAAAATCCAACCCAAGTACCCAACAGAAGTTTAAGGGAAAAATAGCGCACTTCTCCCTTAGTCCCTTCCTCAATCCTCCCCCCACCATTGGTATGGAAGTCGATGCATAAGCCATAGAGATAACCCTAACACATGCTAATCTGAGTCATCTGACAATATGCTGCATTTCAGCCTAAACTCATGGTACAAAATATTACACGTTGAACTTCTATAACGTTTTTTTTGTCTCAAAATTATTCGGTTTTTTTTCTCAATTCACAATTCGTGATGGATTCTAAATCTACAACTTTTTAAAAGCACTAAGCAGTGTTTGATAACTCCTGAATATTTCAGAAATGATCCTAAAAACAATCATAACCAAGCCACACATTAAGTTAGAAACAATGAACTATGCAACTGTCCACAGGTCAAACCGACAAATCAAAAACAGGAATTCCAAAGGCGTATGTCACAGCTTCATACCAGTTCTTTTGATACTATCTCAAGCAACTGAATTCCTATCTCACTGATGATCAGATTCACAATCAAGCAAGACACGAAAAGACACCGAAAATAGACCTGTTTAATAATTAAATCACCCAGCTAAAGCAACAAAAATTGAAATTCTAAGGAATGTATCATTGTTTTGCCACAACCCTCAAACATTCCCTCCTATTCTCCACCAAACTCGGTACTCCAAAGCTACATGATATCTCATTTAAAATAATGCAAATTAAACACAACACGTCTAAAAAGATCAACAACACAAAATTAATCAAAAAAAAAAGGATAAAAAAAAGCTGGAATTTTGAAGTCAAATTCAATTAAACCAAACTAAAAAGTAAACAATTACAGGCAGACTAGTAGAAAATTAAATAGAATTTCTAATTCTTCTATGTATCACTGTATCAGCATTAAAAAAAAATGAAAATAGGAAAGTTCACTAATCAGCAAATAGTGGAAGAAAAAAGGATCATCTAATCTAAAAATAGAAATTAAAATTCGAAACAAAAAAATATAATAGAAAGAAGAAGAAGAAATACCAGGCTTCATCGGAGGAAGCATCGGCGTCACCATCGGCATCGCCGTCGCAAAAGGAGCCATCACACGGTCGGAAAAGCTCATCAAAAGGAACAGCAAAATCGACAGCATTAAAACCGCCGAAAACCTCGGAATAGTCGAAAAACGCGGCGGCAGCAGAATGAATGTCGTCAGGAACAGCAGGAAGATCAAGAACAGGAATCGAAGAAGACGACCTCGAAGAAGAAGACGACGACCTAAAAGCGCCGAAAATTTCAGTGTAATCTTCAGGACGAGGAGCTAAAGAAGAAGACGAAGTAAACTTAGGAGGACCGCCAAAAACGTCGTCGTATGAGGTGTTAGTGAAGAATCCGCCATTGTTGTTGAGGAAGGAAGAAGAAGAGAGAGGAGGCGGTTTCTTCTTGGAAGAGAATGTAGGTGGTCTGGAGGTTGAGTAAGGTCTTTCCATGGAGGAGAGAGAAAGTGAGTTTTAGAGAGAGAAAGTGAGTAGGGTTTTGAGGTTGGGTAATGGCCTAATGGTAATGGTAATGGTAATGGTAATGGTAATAGTAGTGTCTCTTTCACTTTCTCTCTCTAAATATTCTACTTTTGCTTTATTACAAAAAAATAAAGGGAAATCTGTAATTGATGTTTTTTTTGTGAAATACAGAACTTTTGTTTGGGTTACAGAGGAGTGTGCAGGTGGTAGGGACTTGGTGAAAGGAGAAAGGAGGGAGATGAGGAGACTCAGCCTGAAATTGCATTGGTAAGGTAGATATTGGTCAAGGGTATTTTCGGAATTTCATTTTATTCTTTAAATGTGTATGTAACTTTTTGGATTTTAGAGAATTTGGGAGTAAATTTTTGTTTCTTCATTTGGAGTTGAGAGTTGATACAACAAATTTGTTCCTTTCACTTTCAACTTTTAAGTATTCTATTTGTTTATGATTAATTGCTAATTCGCTATACTTTGACTTTTATAAGTGTCGATTTATGATTTTATACTACTCCGTATTATATATGTTTTTGTATTATTAGTAAGTATTGAGTACGTAATATTATTTTGAGGGTTTGTTCTTATACATTTATTTTCAGTTTAGTTCAGCTCAGTTCAGTTTAGCTCCTAATTTCCTTCTCTTATAAAATATTCAGTTCAGTTCACTTCATTTGATTTCAGTCTATTAAAACAGGCCTTGAATAAAATAGAGAGGGGTTGTAAGGAACATATCAAATGATATTTTTTTATACTTCGTATTATATTTCTCCTTTCGTCAAATAAAAAATTATTTTTCATCAAAAGAAAAATACAAAAAATATTTCCTAGGCTTTCACCATTACTGGTGATGGATTATCGGAGGACGTGGAGGTATCGAAATGCATGGATAATTTGTTGTTTATTTTGTATATATATGCAATTTAATGATTATTGATTGAGACAGCAAAAACTCATGCATTGATGCATGCCCACGAATTAACAAGACGATTCATAAGAAATTTTTATCATATAATTTTGTTTTCAAGCTGAAATTTTCAGCTGGTCCCATAAAGCCAATTTCAAAGTTCATTCATTAATGTTCATGTCAATATTTTCAAGATACAAACACAATTTTCTTATTTTAACTTACGTTATATATTATGTTAAATTGTCTGCTTATATTCATAGGCCGTAAACTTAACTTGTTGATTACATTTGAACTTTTGACCCCACTTTAAATTGAACTTATATTTGTACATATTTTAATTTATATTACTCTATTTATTTTATTTTCTTACCTCTAACAGTGTCCAAAGTTATGTCCTTACAAATATGTTTGTCAAACAATTGTATCTAAAAACCAATAGAGAAGTATATCGGAGTATATAAAAAATTAAATTAATAATATAATCTTAGGATATTGTAGCTTAGCGTTGGTGAGTATGTATGTAATTATAAATTGTGGACATGGGCAAGCGGTTAGGCATTATAAATAATCGTTATCATGTGTCAACATCTCAAGTCAATGAGTTAACAAGTTGTTTTCAATGATTAATTAGGAATATGATAAATGAGGATTAGTTGTTAATAGTATATTTTTTTTTTAATTGATTAACAGAGAATATAACCCTACCAATTTTAGTAGTTGTTACCGTTCCATAATCCATAGGAATTTGCTGGAAGAGTAGGTGTGTTGATACCATCATGCAGAACGTGACAGATTTGTTTCTTCTTTTTCTTAATAATAATAATAATAATAATAATAATAATAATAATAATAATAATAATAATAATAATAATAATAATAATAATAAATAACAAATATTTTTTATTTTTAATTTTGATTTTAAATTTTTTAAAGGGGTAGAGGCCAAGTAGGAAAGACTGGTAGAGCAGGAACTAATAAAAACCACCAATTTATTGGAGAAAAATAATTAAAAGTTAGTATAGTTATTAAGTAATACTACGAATTAAAGTAGGAATGTAAGATTATTATTGATAGTAGGACGACTAATAGGCGTATGAGTTTGAGAATAATAAAAGCCTACTGGACTTTTGCTGCATCGTGGTCGGTCGATATATACTTCATGCGGATGGATAACGTAGAGATCAAATCAAGTGTTATATTGTTTATTATTGATGGTCTATTAATAGTATGATGTGTACTTTCAATACATAAAATAATAGTGATAGTATAATCCAAAGTGTAATACATACGTATGTACAATGCACTTTGCATACATAATTATGATCACACATGAAATGTTCTATGAAGCATATAACAACTACTAGTAAGTAGATAAGATAGTATAGATCAGTGATTTACGTCTTTGAAAATACGGGGTGATTTGGTAAGTCACTGATTAAGTTGGTATGAGCAAATAAATAATGAGCAAATAAAAAGTCAAAAGAATAAGACAAGCTAGTAAGTGTGCTAATAAGTATAAGTAGTACGTAGATGGGGTGAACTGTTGAAGGTACCGAAAGCTGCAGAGTTTGGAGAAAGTTGGCAATTTGCAATATTGGATTATAACCTGGCCTCAACATGTTTCTTGTCCATTATCACCATTACTTCAAACAAAAAGGAGTGGATATATATGCTTCTGGTTCAATTGTTTGTAAACACTAAAACACTCTAAAATTTTCAAAATTTAAGCTATTTTGATGTTTGATCATACTTTATACTACGAATGTAGTGTCTATTGCAATGATTTTTTTTTTTTTTTAAATAAAGTATTTTGTTTTATTTTTGAGAGATAAAGTATTTTGTTGTTTGATCATACTTTATACGTGTCTATTATTGCAAAGATTGATGATTTTTTTTTTTCAAAATTTAAGGTTTTTTTTGTTATTTGATCATATACTTTATACTTTACATATGTGTCTATTATAACGATTGAAACTTAACATAAAGTAACTTTTAACTGCGTCAATAACTATGGAGTATTAGTCTGATATTTCACATTAACTTTAACGTATGTAAATATAGAAAGTTAGAAACGTATGAAGTCAAAATATATATTTAAGTTTTCCAAGGTAATTTTATTTTTTTTTTCAAAAAAAAAAAATTATTTGAGGACCAAGTTTTTCAATTTATTAATCAGTAAGCTATCTTTTTTAATTTTTATTTTTTATAATAATCTTGAGAGATTTTTCTTTACAATATTGAGTAATAATTAATAGTCATAATCACTAATTATTAGTTTAATTACATACTGTTCTTTAAAAAAAAGTTTAATCAATCAATAACTTAATACTAAAAGCGAAACCAGTGATGACACATGTCATTCAATGGTTATAAATTTTCTCTCCACTCTTTATCTTTCCTTATGAAAAATATTTATAGCCTATACAAGTAATATTTACTTTCCAGTTTAACGATTATATTTTTTCCATAAGCACTCAAACGAAATATTTTTGAATGTATATATTTTACTGTAATTCTTTTTTTTTAAGCATATAATTGTTAAATTAATGTCGTAATTCGCTATATAAGTTATTAAAAATCCGTGCATTGCACGGGACTTTAACTAGTTATGTACTATACAAAAAGTTTAATTAACCCCTTACCCTAACTTTTGTTAGAGGAAATCTTTCCATAAGACAAGAAGCCCTACAATTATGCAGCATCATTAGCTCGAATCCTTGGAGCATTCTTTTGGTAAGCACATAACACTAGGAAAAGGGTATTAACCCAAAACAAAGTAAATGCTTTAAGCCTTTAATTAATTAATTAGTTTACTTTGTTGTTTGTTCTTCTTGTTCCCAGCCGTTTTTCTTTTATATAAAAAAGGACAACACTTTCGCATTTAGTCGAGGATTCTGCTTTGCTTTATCATTTGATAGTATAACAGTTAGTGAGGAAAACAAGATTCAAACTTCATACTCTCTTTAATTTAATTTGTTTATGATTAATTAAACGCGTCACAATATATCCACCTTTACACTATTCATTTGCTATCTTTATCTGCACTCTTTAGTAATCCATAGACATAAACACATAGTTATATATAGAACATTCTTGAATTAGCGTCAAATGTATATTTATTTATGAACATTTGGTTACTAAAAGGTGATTAAAAATATTAATGGTTAAAGTTGTACGTTGATAAATGCTAAACTCAAAGTGCTACAATTTACCATAAACAAAGGGTATAACGCATTTTTGAAAACGTTTTGGCTTGTTTAGAGTTTGCTTCTTGGATTAATTAAACAATCATATTTTTGCCAACTCAAAAAAGCATAGATTAAATCTAGTTGAATTTTTTTTATTCATCTAATTAAAATAAACTATTTTAAGGGTGAGATAATCATTATGTGCATAATCAATTAGGCATTGTGTTAACGTAAGTTGTAATCCAAGGCCTTAACATGGGATGTATTTGCAGGGAAAGTTTATGATTAAATTCATCAGGACCAGCACTTATGTAATAATTCTGTACATAAACAATTCTTCCAAAAAAACTCATTTTGTCCCACTCATGCAATTAATCTGACATCATCAAGTTGGTCAAAATGATGAATATATACTTAATTACGATGCTGTAGTTTTTAATGGGTTATGAAGAACTAGGGTGTTATACACAAAAGACAACTTTAAAAAAGTTTACAAAATAAATTTTCAAAATTATTGTATATCTTCGGTCAAAAAAAGTACTACGTAAAAATAAATTACTGTAAAAGTCGTAGTCATAATACGTACACATGATCAAGGAAAAGCACGATCTTAAATCTCACATTATCCACATTAGAGAAGAGTCTGGCCTAATACTATCTAGTAAGGTTTTATTCTAAAATAGATAAGTAATAGGTGGAATTACTAGCTTATTCCCCCTCTTTATTTTAATGTGAAAAACTATCAATAATTAACTTGCTAACAAGTTTAAGTGAGCAAATCAAACACGTAATTATCATATATTATCTCTCGCCCTTCCTTAATCATATCATTAAGATTTCTCTATTAATTAATTAGTGTTTAGAATTGGCAAAAAAGGGATTGCATGGATCCATGTGGTTGAGTACAAGAAGTGCAAATTGACTTTCATAATTTTATTTTTTTGGGTTAATTTGTTGATTTGTTTACAATTAGCCTGAGAGACACTAATATAGTTATTTACTAGATGTAAGCCCGTGCGATGCACAGTTTTTTTGTATTTCATTTTGTATATTATTTTGTAATTTCTTATTATCTTTTATATTAGAAGTAGAATATTTTTAAAAAATAATTAAAAAAATTAATTTTTTTAATAGAATTAAAAAAATCTTTTGATCGATCTAAATGATTTTATTTAACCACCCGACGAATGAGATAATATTTTCATAGTTTATTTCAATTTAACAAATTCAAGTTTTGCATACTTGACTAATGAATAAGAATAATTTTTTTAAAAAAAACAGACTTAAGTTGATTTTTCTGTTTCGTATGCTCAACAAAATATTATTCCAAAGCTTTACATAAACTTGTTTTTCCTAATAAATATTTCAATAAGACCATTAAAAAAATTACACATAAGCAAAATGTAAAAAAAAATTATTAGATACACATAAATATATGTAAGAATATTATTAAAACCTAATAAAAAAAATATCGATATAATTGTTGCGAAATAGATCTAAAAATTGTAAATGTATAAAATCAAATCTATGCATTGGAATTTTTTCATCATTAATTATTGAATCATTATTTTGTTGTCGATATGACAACGCGATATTGCTTATTATTTGGAACGATTGAAAAGTTTCAATCAAGTTTGGACGAAAATGTTGAACACAATTGGCTTTAAATTGAGGCATGAACTTGTGTAATCACCCTGAAATTAAAAATAAGAAATTAAATTAATTTAATAAGTTGATTATGCAATCCAAATCACAATATTTGTTTTTAAAAATACCTCTTCGTCCAATATTACCATATCCAGACTTATTAAGCTATTTTGTTTCCGGAAATTTAGTACATCAAACAGGTGAAAAACTCGTACTTTGAATTTTTAATCATTTTTGCTCGAATTTAATTCTCTAATCTGCATGTAAAAACGAAATTCATCAAACAAAACATAAACATATGAAATTAAGCTAAAAAGTACCCTACCATTGATGACCTAAAACTGACACAAACCAATACAAAATTCTCTAGATGCTAATTTTGTATAAATATGAAATTTTGTTGGTGTCGTATATGTGTCAATTTATAACAGAAGGTATAAAAAAAATTAATTTAATTATGATTAATGAACAATTTTAATTTCTTATCATAAACACTATCAAAATTTATCTTATAATGATACTTTATCATTTAAATATAATTTTTTTTCGGAGGTATTATTTAGTATTTGTGATATAGTGTCACAAGCTAGATTACGTTGGTAAAATTTGTGCACTTTTCTTTTTAAGAAATTTTTTTTAAAAAAAAAATTATTATAAGACAAATAAAGAT
Organism: Chenopodium quinoa; assembly: GCF_001683475.1. Taxonomy (NCBI): domain Eukaryota; kingdom Viridiplantae; phylum Streptophyta; class Magnoliopsida; order Caryophyllales; family Amaranthaceae; genus Chenopodium; species Chenopodium quinoa. The sequence continues at coordinate 8,255,593 of NW_018743574.1, read as the reverse complement.
AATGATAGATGAAAATTATTATAAGATAAATAAAGATAATGATAAATAAAATTTGTGGTTTTTCATCCACGTGGCATTAAAATTTTATAAGATAAATATCATATCTTATTCGCTACTTTTACCTACGTGGCGATACAATTTTTTATGTGGCATTAAAATTTTATAAGATAAATACCATATCTTATTCGCTACTTTTACCTACGTGGCGATACAATTATTTTATTCAAAATTAAAATACAAATCTAATTTATCATTGGACGAAATATTTACTTTTCTTATGTGGCGCCCCGAATGCTTTCGAAAAATGCCTACTTTATTTATATATATTAGATTACTTAAAATTTCTTATCGAATCTTATGAATTGGATTTAGCGCTTACATATTATTTCTCTCAATGTTTTTAGCGGTGGAGGAAAATGACCTACTAAATCGAATTTGTACTCATGCATGAATAGAACGCATGTTCAAGATCACGTATGCACGTGAGAATAAAAATGTGTAGCATGATTGCACGAACAATCTTGGGCGATATATATGCAGTTATACAAGCTAAGCACACACATTAAGAGTCAGAGAGATAGTTTAAGTGGTTAGAGTTTCTCTCTTAATTTCAGGATATCATGGGATCGATTCCTAGCCTTGCTTTTATGGTTCTGTAAACACACACACACACACACACACACACACACAAAGTTTGCAAATTCCGTGCAACATACATAACACATTTACAAATTACAAATTATATTACCAGTCACATAAGGTTGAAAGAGTAGATAAATATAGATGGCAACTTTCATCAAGACCATTATATTATTTGAAACCTGAGGAGTAAAGCACAGGAATAAGTTCTAAATCATTTTTCCTTCTCCCTACTATGCCAAAGGTCTCATCCATGTTAAGATCTTCAGGGTTTTCCCCATGAGGTAACTTCCAATCAAAATGGTAAAGCAACATAGCTAACACGAGCTCAACGGTGGCTAACCCTAGTCCCATTCCAGGGCACATTCTCCTTCCCGCGCCAAATGGAATTAATTCATAATAAGTTCCTTTGTAGTTTATCGGTGAATCTTCAAATCTTTCAGGACTAAAACTTCAGGGTCCTGCCAATATTCGGGATCTCTTTCAATAGCCCATGCATTAACGAAAATTCTAGTGTTTGGAGGTATTTCATAACCATTAATTTCACATCTCTCCATGGATTCCCTAGGAACCAAGAAAGGAACGGGAGGATGAAGCCTTAATGTTTCTTTGATTACATGTTTCAAGTACACCAGTCTGTCTAGACTTGCCTCGTCGATCATTATTTCTTTTCCTTGAAAAACTCGTCTCACCTCATTTTGTGCCTTTTTCATTACTCTAGGGTTCTTTAACAACTCGGACATTGCCCAATCTATTGTCGTAGATGATGTCTCTCCTCCAGCACCAAACACCTCCTATTATAATTAAACCATATAAATTAAACGCGTGTTAAACATAAATAAATTGATTAAAGCTATAGATTATTAATTAAGTATCGATCAACTTACAATAATAATAGCCTTGATATTATCAGTGGTGAGCGAAAATTGATCATTTGTACGACGTTTTAGATCATCATTATGAAATTGTAGTAGAATATCAACAATGTCTTCGTCACCCTCGTTTTGTCCTAGTCTCTTGTTACACAAATGCTCCTCTATAATGGGATCCATTATATTGTCAACTCTCCTTACTATATCTTTCAGTTTCCTTTTCATACCAGAAACCACACTTATGAACTCGATCGACGGATATAAGTCCCCGATCGAAAAGCCGGAGAGTAATGCTGCCATATCTGCTACTAGCTTTCTGAATTCTTCTCCGTCATCTGCTTTCTTATTCACAGCTAACCTAGTGTACGTTTAAACGAACCAATAATTCAACTATACTATCTATGTGGTCAAACTAAGTAAACTTTGAACGTGTTATGTGGTTTACAGATTGAAGTGAATACATGTCACGTGTGATCTTGTTAGATACTCCCTCCATTTCATAATAATCGCAACAATTTGACTGATATACAAACCAATGTGTTGAAGCATAATGGTTTTGATGATGAGGAACTTGAACTAAAAGCAAACTCAACTAATAAAGATTCTCTAGTGTGTGATTAGTCAAGGTGCAGAATAATCTTGGTGATTGAAGAACCATCTGAATCTAAGAAGACATGAAGAAGATCTTTATTGAAGAAGTTAAACAAATCAGAGGAAGAGTTCTCTAACAAGAGCTAAGTTCCCTAACAGGAACGTTCCCTAACAGGAACTTGAAGACTGGCAGTTAAGTTCTTTGGAGGAACTTGATATGCTTGGAGCCCAAGTAATTTACCTGATCAGAGTGCAGCGCAACAATAATAGTTAAGGTTTTATTCTTAGAAATTATTGTTAATATGGTAAGTAGGTTAGCGCACGAAATTTATTAGAAACATGATAAGTTTGCTTGGTAAATAAAATAAATATAGAAAATAATAAAAGATAGATTTTAGGAAAATATTTTCTAAAAAGATTATTTTTCTCTAAAGTCGGTTAAGTTATCTTTTTATACTTATTTTCGGAAAAGATTTTATTTCACTTGATTTGCTAAAACCGTGTTTAAAAGATAAGTTAAGTTAACATATTTATCTTTTTAGAAAACCTACTTTCTATACAAGTGTTACTTGTATAAATAGTAGAGAACAAAATGAATTAGGTTTTTGTGAGTTTATGCATGGAGAAATCACAGTGCTTTAATTGAGTAAGTTTACCAAGCTTTTAACTTATCATATTAGTTTCGGATTTCGTGAATTGCTTACCTATCATAATAGGCGTCTTATATTTGTATTGGTTGGGTTATTTGGGTGATATTTATAGTTTGTATTACATACAGTTTTGTGTTAACTTCTTGGTGAGGCTGTGAGTTTTGTACTGGGGTGGTACGAGTGTTTTGTGCTTTGGCAGTACGAGTTGTACTTTGGTGGTACGAGTGAATCTAGGTGTGGTGCTTAGATTGGGTAGGATAGGGTCCTATCAAGTAGCAAGTTCAGTGAGGAACTTGTGAAATAAAGGTCTGTATCTAATAGGTTGTAACTTGGTGTTTGCCCTATTATAGTGAAGTGTTTTGTGTTTGAAATCCCTAAGGTAGGGTCGAGGTTTTTACTTCCAGTTGGGCCCTGGAAGGTTTCCTCGTAAAATCTGTGTGTTTTCTTAAGTTCCTATACGCATTCTTTATTTATCCGCAAAAAGTAGTCATTAGGAACTCTATACAATTCACCCTCCTCTTGTATTAATCGTCTCAACTAACACAATGTACGAAGTATAACTTTGACCATCAATATTTGTAATTGTATGTCATTAAGAAAGGTTAATATAATAAACACTTTACTTAAAAAATAATACAAAATTATTTACATGGTAATATATGTTTTTCATGTATTGGTAAAATGCATGGTCAAAATAAGCATATGAATAGCGCAAAAGTTAAAGTGTTGCGATTATTATGAAACGGAGGGAGTATATACAGACCGTGATTTCAAAGTATGTGTACCTTAAGGTGATGTCAAAGCTGAGGGCGAAAATTTTACTAGTGAGGTTGATGACAGACCCTGCTGCATCCGCCTCAGCAAGTAATAGCTTGACAAAATCGAGAACAGCGTCTTCTCTGAAGCAGCGAAAGCCTTGAACACGGCGGGCAGTAAAGAGCTCGAGGGTTGCGATTTTGCGGACTTGGCGCCAGTACTCACCGTAAGGGGCTAGTGCAATATCAGTGCTTTTGTAGAACACAACTTGGGGCATCAACAACTTTGGCCTATCACAAAGCACCGCATCATGAGTTTTCAGCACCTCCTTCGCCATCCCGGGTGATGATATGACAACGCAGTGGCGGAGCCACGAATTTCCATCCGGGGGGACAAATGAACGTCGCATAGTTTGACAAAAATATATGTTGAAAAAAAAAACAATACTTGAATACATAATTAGTTAAACAATTCTGTCAAAAAAAAAAGTTAAAGAATTAAAGTTTCACAACATCCAAAATACTTATTAAAGAATCTAACATCATAAACTAATTATTCCTCCTATGATGGTACATAATTACTCCCTCCGTCCCCGAAAGAACGACCCATTTGGGTTGATTATGCGGGTATATTAGGAAAGTTAAATAAAAAGAAGTAAAAGTATATTGAAAAAATAAATTTAGATAGGGTTTGTAAAAAAAATAGAGAGAGAAAGTAATAAAATTACATGGAAAATCAAATTTTTATATGGGGAAGCTAATTTTGCACAAATATTATTGCAAATTGGTGAGTGTTTTAATGCAAATGGGTCATTCTTTTGGGACATAAATTAGGCCAAATGGGTCATTCTTTTGGGACTAAAATTAGGCCAAATGAGTCGTTCTTTCGGAGACGGAGGTAGTAGTATTTAAATACCAAAGGGTCTATAAAAAATTTACATATGGGTTTGAATTTTTGACAAATTTGAACATAAGATAATATAGGTAATTAAATGCACTTATCATTGTTCCTTATTATAAATATACTTTATTGTAAAAAATAATGGAAGGCAAATTGTCTTAGACATATCTCATATATACAAAAAATTAAAGAAAGCAAAAAAGTAAAATTGGTTTACCTAAAAAAAAGGTAAAATAAAAAAAGTAAACAAAAAATTACAGAAAATGAAAACGTAAAATGCTGTAACTAAAAAATAAGGTAAATTAACCTTCCAAAAAAAAAGATAAAATAAAAATAAAGTAAAAAGCTGCATGGAAAGTATTGATCCCGGGTTGAGCAACCCACTCCAAAAGCACTTTACCACTATATTTATTATAGCATGAAATAATATTTAATTTTTTTAAAGTGGGGGGGACAACTGTCCCCCCTTGTTCCGGGCTGGCTCCGCCTCTGTTACAACGGTTGAAACTTCTCCTAGCTTAAGGTGCATGATAGGGCCATTCACCGCCGCTAGCTCGGCTAGACGGCGGTGTGGGAGGGTGTTCTTGGATGCAAGTTGGTGGAGGTTGCTTATTAAGGGTAACTTTGGAGGACCTGGAGGTAAGTTTGTAGGTGTTTTTTGTTTCTTGTAAAGGTTCAAAAATATGGTGAAGGAAATAATCAACAGTAAAAATGACAAGATCCAAGATACCTCCATTATTTGTTGCTAATACTTGTGATTTCTTTTCTATGCTTTGCCTTAACTTATGAACCGGATATATATTGGTCATATATATAGGTGGCATTGTGTTGAAACTTGAAACGGAGTTCCTAATTTCTAAGGTCAACACTTAGTAATTTTTTAAATTTGGGACTACCATAACTGTTATTTGCCACCTATGTGTTTGATGGGTTAACATATTACAGAGTATTTTTTGGTGGATAAACAATTCATTGCCATAAGACGTGAGTCTCATGACCAAAGCTTTCACACACTATATAAACTTTATATAATCCATACAACTAATTGTACAATAAAAATCATCGTTTCCGAGACCTTATGAAAATTCCAGACGTGTAATATATGTCAATATCTCATTAAAACTACGAGTAGTTTTTTTAAAAACAAGTGTCCATGGACATTCATTACAAGAACCGTATTAGTGCTAAGAGAGAGAAAAAAAAGGGTTGTGTGTCTTCATAGAGTTCTAGTAATGAGTAGTTTCATATAATTACATTCTTACATCTTAGAGAAGAAGTGGTCTAAGAACGTAGATCTTGATTAATATTTTTATACACAAGAATTATTTACAAAAAGTCTATGGATCTTACTAAGATCCTTTGAATTGGCTCTAGTGTTGTTAAATCATTTTCATTGCAGCGGCGGGTCGGTGACCTCCTGGAGGAAAATCACATGTAATTTGTGCTTATCGTAACGAAACACTTAAATTTTACAGTATCACAAACAGTTTTACAGAAATTCGGAGTACAACCGCATCAAAGACAAATGTGACTAACACAGAATTCATACGACTTGATTTTAAATTTAGAAAAACAAAGAATATTAAATGAGCAGAAAAATACACCCGCAGAAGAAACGAATATTAGGGCCAATGCAGGTCCATAATGAAGCATATGTAAACAGATTTAAGTTGTATGTACAAGTACAACTATACATAAGCCCAATATGATGAAAATATAAACACAGTTAAGTTTTATAGGCCCAACCCATTTGCAAGCTTTTGCCCATTCACACAAAATACATATCAGATTGTCAAATTGTGAGGTTAAGCACGCATTATTTGATGGGAAAAGGATGACAAAAATGGAAAATTTTCATTTATTAATGGGTGAATCTTTTGCCCCAGCTACCAAAGGAATAATGCTTGCATTGAATCGACAACTTTTACTCTCATAATCAGGATCAGAGTTTACAATATCACAGAATTGGCCTCGGTCTTATAAGCGCTAATCTAAGTAATCATTAGAAGGGGTGTAATTTGCTGATTCAACATAGGATCTGTAAGACACTAAGACTCACAGTATGTTACCTCTTCACGTGTTACTTCCCAATGGGAGCGAGCTGACATGACTAATAGAAAGCATCATACGTAGACTTTGGGAACGGGAAGGTCCTTGATTTGCATCTGCTTGTACATCCATTGACGGTTGTCTGGAGTTACCTCACCCCCAAGTGAACGAATGACAGACCCACCGCTACAAGAACCCACTTTGCAGCAATCTCCTAGGGATAGACCCTTTATCAAGCCATATATGAACCCACTGGCAAAGAGATCACCGGCTCCTGTGGTATCGCATTGATGTGCTTCCCCTATGGCTGAGATTTTCACTGTCTGCATGAGGGAAACAACCAGTTGTCAATTTATCAAGTTAGATATTTAGTGCTTACTAATAATTGGTTGACATGAGAAGGTTGATGTCATGAAGCAAGTATGCTAAAGAGGCAAGACATAAAATTCATGATGCACCATTCTATCTGAGTAGACCCAACAGACCTCCTTCCCATGCTTAGCAATGCAACCCTTAGAGCCAAGCGTTACAACAGCCCATTGGCAATGTGTGGCCAGATAATCAAGAGCAACTTCAGGACTTGTATCTTGCTTGCCCCTACAGCCATGGGAAACAATATGATGCTTTAAATGTTTATAGACCACCAGATTTTCAGTCATAAATACATGATCAGTATTAACTATGGAAAACAGCTGATGAAACCGAACCTACCAAGCCTTAATAATAGCATAATGAGATAGGTTCAACACCATGGATTTATCATCAGTAAAATTCACGCAAATGATGAAATAAGATTTGAATGAAATTCTAGAGTATCTTCCTCCTAGCAAAACTCTCCTTGAAGCTGGGATTTCACTTTTGATACATGCATATTACTGCATACATACTACCAATTTAACAATCTAGGTTCCAGTGTTCCATTACTTTCTGATCTCAATAAGAGATTCCTACACCAATGTTAACCATAATCAGTCTATTACTTAACTCATTGACGATTCTAAAGATCTGATCCACACACCCACAATAGATGAATCCAAAGGATAATTTATCAAGAAATATATACAAATCTGCTTTTAAAATGAATGTTGTCCTTTATGAATATAATTATGTTTATGAACTTTGAATCAAGGAAAAATCATCTACTCGTATGTCACATCTCCTCGTATGTCAGACCCCAAAACTTAGTGGTTTCAGGGAAGCATTCAGATCCATTGCAATAGAGGTCTACACTTTCAATGTCACAGCAAAGTTTATGTTTTCAGAGAAAAGAAAATTTTTACTAATTCACTCAACTAGCTGTCTAGCTCTACACAGGTTCATAAAATAGCAACTAGCAACATGTCATACATACTGACATATTGTAAGGAAGATATTGATTTTATTGATTACCTCAGAACCTCCATTGCTTCATCTTCATTGGCAAAGCAAAGATCAATATCTCCAGACTCAAGCAGTTCTATCAAAGCTGACTTATGGCTTCGCACCATCTGTCAAAGGGTTTTAACAAATTATTTAAAATGAAGAGCCTGGAGGTGTTAGCAAAGATTGCGAATAGAAGAAGTCAAACAAGAAAGCAAAGGGAAAAAATAGAGTTATATACCTCAAAACTGGCTAAGTCCAAGGAGACAAGAAGCCCATCCCGTTTTGCTATCTTAACAGCAGCATGTATAAGTTCCAAATTAATCGCTGCAAATCTCATAACCAACCACTGAAGGGAAAAAACAGATAGCTTAGTGAATTGCTCAATCTACTAGCCCAAAAAAAAAAATCTCTCTGCAACATCAGCCAATTTCTGATAAACTTATTTGTCCTTGCCTTAAGGGATGGGGAGTCGGAAATATTGCTAACACCCCCAAGTCTCTATTATATACAAGTATATTTGTTGATTTGCTTAAAAATATAGAAAAAAATAAAATAAAATAAATTACATTGTAAAATTGGCTAGCTAACACGTTACACTTTCTAAGTCAGCAAATGAAAACTTATGAAACAGTTCAGAAAATAAAGGTTACTACCTTGGATCCTCTGAAGTTATCTTCAATCAACTCATCAGCCTGAAAGAGATAAAAAATGAGGAAAGAGGATATGTTAGCTCATTCACATAAGTCAGCATGGTTAAATATCACAGTTACTCAGTTAGTGCTCTTTTTAAATCAAATAGCATAAACAAAGGACTCCAAATAGCATCACAAACACTATTACAGAATGAGAAAAATCAAGCACCTTAAGTCTAACAGCCTCAGAAAGGCATGGTCGCATCGTGCGATTTCCAACTGCATCAACCAAACAGACACACTGTAGTGCACAAGAGATACAATTCAGATACAGGCTACAAAAAATATGTAGAGTAGGATTACTCCAAGTGTCAGAACATTTGTAAATCTCACTTGGGCAGTGGCTCCCTTCTTTGTTCTCAATCTTGACAGATCAACATCTTTAGAATTCATGTTATGCATAAACAACTGCCCTTCTTCATCATCACCACAAGCACCAACAAGACCGGAAGCCACACCGAAGCACGCAGACAAACCTCGAATCGTATTCGCTACACTACCACCACCAAGGGTCTTCATAGGAGATAAGTCATCTTGGGTTAGGGATATATGGGTTTTGACCTCAGTAAGTATGCGTTCTACATCCGCAAAAGCAACCTAATTACAATTAAAAAGACATTAAGCAAATAAAAGTCTTATTGGATTCAAGCATAGCAGGGAAAACATTGCAACAACTTAACACAAGCTTATATTACTAATAATTTATCACCATTAAAAAAACATGAAACCTTATATTCATCACCAATTATGTGAATTGTCATTTTTTATAACAATCCCAAGCCCCATAAACTTTTTCTATTGAATTGGGTCTCAAATTCTTCCAAACATGCTTACTCTGTACTTCTACGCTTGCTTAAAATTCCATACAAGCCGATATGGGGCAAGTAAACTGGGACGAGGACACTATATATATTTGCAACATACACAAAAACAAATTTCAAATACAATCCAATTCTTCGTAATTCAATAAAAAGATGGGATTTTTATGATAGAATTACCGGAATAGAGCCACCCATTTCACCGGAACAATGATTGAGCAAAGACCAATCAACCCTGGCAACATGATCAACAAGAGCAGAGGGTTGAAGACCCAAAACCACTGGAAAATTACCAATTTCAATCGAATTTCCATTCAAAATAGGGTCTGCTTCAACCTTAGCTTCAACCCCCATTTTATAAAAATAATTTTAAAGGGGTAAAGAAGCGGATAAGAGGCGGCGGAGAAGTTGGAGAAACTCCACGCTCTCTCAACACACTTTCAAGACGACTACAAGTGAGTGAAAGAAAGTGATGATGAGGTTGCTCATTTCGGTCCTTTTTAACGGGGAATCTTATATTATTGTAGTGGAGTGGTAGCCTCACTTTTTTTAGTACAGCTGCGGCAAGTGCAACAAAGGCCCACTCAGATTTTTCATCGCTTTTCAGTTTTTTTTAGAATCTTGTATATGTATCGGCTCACCATTAATATCTTTAATTATTCATAAATAATTACTCGTGAAGGTCATTACTTACGAGTATTATGATCAATTATTTTTAAGTGTCCTGGTTTGGTTTTTTTTTTTTTTACACTATTCACTCATTTAAGTTGTGGCAAAGAAATTTTTTAATAAATTCAACAAATTTGGTAGATAATGTTTTAGGGTCAGTACACCAAAAAATGGCATTATCTCATCTTGACCATATTGTCATCGAAAGGACTTCCATTAATCAAGCCTTTCCGTAAATTAAGCATGGAAGATGCCTCCAATTATATCAAATTAGGAAAAAAAAAACTCCATAATTGCCTTCTTTTGTACTTAATTAATTAAAAGATGCCTCGTGACTCATTCTTAATCAGCACTAAAGTAGAGAATCTTTGAAGATTATGATCTTGCCTGTGCTGCCATTTAAGGTGCATGTGAAGAATTGGTGTTTGGTGCACCCCTACAGTCCATAATAGGGCACATATGTAGCCATGTAGGGTAGGGCTATTGCCTTCATATGTAATCTTCTTTCAGCCGAGTATCAGTTGATCTATTAAGTACCCCCACTCATCTCAATTTGTATTCAACAATCAACATATCAACTTTTTATACTCCGTAGTTCTTCAATAACATAATTATAAAAAGTTGCTTAAAGTTTTGCATCAACAAACATGAAAAAATGTTTCATGAACGGACAAAATGAATATACGCTCGAATGTTCAATTTGTTCCATGTACATCAAGCCCATGTGCTGACTGCTAAAGGTGAGGAGTAAGACAACAATGAATCGAGATAAGGGTGTGGCCTACAAGCTACAAGCTCTACACTACTCATTTCCAGTACAGTAAAATATTACTAAGCATAATGAAAAAAAATATGCAAATCCAGCCGAAAGCTAGCAGTAATATGCAAATGCAACCAAGCCCGTTATTATTCACCACCACACAAAAGATGACTTTATCACAATAATGCAAATCACAATTGAGAAAAGTAATCTTAATTTTTGCACTCAAAAGGAGAATAACAAATAGTAAGCATAAGAAAAAGAAAGCAAAAGTTTTCTCCATACTATGCTTTTCAATGTTTTCCTGCCTCTAATTTTTCTTCATCAACCATTGAAGAAAGCTACACTCGACCTCATTACAGGTTTTCTTTGTTCTGCCATACATGAAACAAAGGCAGCTATGAAGGGTCGAAGATTATTTGACACCTAAGTTCATTGTCATAACACCTAAGATTCTGAGGTATGCAAGACTCAAGATTTGCTGTGTCTTGGCCATTATATCAGCCAACATGTTTATACTATTCGAAATAGGAAAGCAGACAGTACCCAAAATTGGGGATAACCAAAAAGTCACCTGGTAACAACATAATCCAAAATGGCAAATAGCCTGGGAAGGGCTCCCAATTAGGAATCCCTTATTGCTGAGTTATCTGGCAGTGCTGTCAGGGACAAGCTCTGGTGAAGTTTCGCGAACAGCATCTAGCATTGAGCTGTATTCCTCATTCTTGAGGTTGTATTTCTTATGAAGCACCTTTTTGAATTCATCCTCATCAATGCTCTTCTCATTTTCAGCTGCATGAGCCTGTGCTAGATTAGAATAATTATTGGCTGACTGAGAAATGAAAGCCATCTCTTCTTCTGTGAGCTTCCTCGAAAATTTTGCAGGGTTTCCAGCCCAAACCTGTTTTACAAGTTTCAAAATAAAATCAACAGTCTATTTACAATTGCACAAGGAGCTCCAAAGAAAAACTGATATAAGCAGCTAATTTATCCATCTGAGGACTCCCGTGAAAAAAATAGTTAAAGTTAACATTTGCGACAAGGCCATGCAAGTCCTTACGTGACGAGTATGTTAAACTTTGTACTTCCCCATATTACCCTCAATGTTCCATCAAATAAGAATTTCATTGGTGTGGTGGAGGTGTAAAGTTTGAACAATGATGAATAGGTAGGGAATTATACTCAATTTCTTAAACAAAGTCCCCCATCAGATGTGGCCTATAATTGAGTCCTAGGAAAAATAAATTTCTGGAGGGAATATTTATAATTGAGTCCTTGAAGAAAATCAATTTGTCACTAATAAATGTGTTAGTACTACCCGGACTCAAGTAAAGGGTCGCATGATGTGGTGAGTGTACCTTACAATTGTCATGGCACAGATTATTGGAGCTTGACTCCATCCAGAATGCTACCATATATAATGAAAATTTAACAACAATGACAACTGGGGAAAAAAAAAAACCTACCCCTAAAGTACCATTTACTCTACTAATTGCCCATAAGGAAAAAAGGTTAGATAAAAAAAATCACCCCTTAATTCTTAATTATCCACTCGAAGCCACTTTTTTCCTTTGGAACCCTATGTAAATTCATTTGCTTTATCCTCCACAAACAATTGTCATGACAGATTAAATCGGAAAAGAAAAATAAAAAGCAGCTTAAGTTAAGGACAAACCTCCCCACAAGGTATCCTTGTATTCTGTCGTACAAGAGATCCAGCTGCAACCATGGCGTGCTTCTCAACTACAACACCATCTAGCAAAGTAGCACCCGTACCAATAAAGGCCTCATCCTCAACAGTGCAGCCATGTAATACCGCACTATGACCTGTTAAGTCCAAACTTAGGTCGCTTCAACAGAAACTGTATAAAAGTATACATCTGCAAAACAAATACTATATAACACTGACCCACAGTAACATTGTCCCCAATAATAGTCGGCAATACTTTCCCGGATTGGTTGGTTTTTGCCACATGAATGAGAGAATTATCTTGAATATTAGTCCCAGACCCAATACTAATGTAGTTCACATCACCTGCACAAAATTGAAGCCGTGTAAGAGTTGCCAGTAAAAGAAAACAGCAGATATTGCAGGAAATTTATAAATTTTGGTGTGTATGTGGTTCCTCAAATGATGAGACAGAGACATGAAAGAGATGACATGAAGTATTAAATATAGAGGGGGAACATGGAAAGAGATTATCAGTTTCATATTGTCAATCAAATGATGAGTCTATATGAAGTATTAAATATAGACTCTTATAACCAAACCTTCATATTGTCCATCAGCAGCATAAGCTCATCTTATAGCTAATTCATAGACCAATAAAAAGCTAAAGAGATTATCAGTTTCATTATTAAATCAGGACCCTTTTCCTGACATTTCAAGACAAGATGCATTGAAAAGACAAAACCTCTCACACAGCCATGCAATCTTGATGATATCTGCATATCTACATAGGTCTAACCTTTCTAAAAAGCTCAGAAAACATTCTTCACTCAATGAATTCTTTTTCTATCCCCTAAGTCTAGCAATGTAACTTAGCGGGCATTATCCCTGCACATAAGGCATATTACCCTAGGGTACGCATGCAAAACTGAGCCAATTATGAACAGGTTAAACATGATGGCAATGCATTACCTCTCAAAACACATCCATACCAAATTGAGGAACAATGTCCAACCTGAACATCTCCAATGATTGATGCGCTTGGTGCAACAAATGCTTCCTTGTTCACAAAAGGCTTCTTGTCAAATACGTTCATTAGAGTTCGATGCCGTGACACTGAAACAAGGCAAAGTTAGATAAAGAAATAAGTTAGCAATATTATTGCAGGAACACAAGATCAGGCCAGCAAAGTCCAAAAATGTATGTCAATGTGTACAGTATAAGCTAAGAGAGAGAGAGAGAGAACCCAAAAGACATAACAACAACAAGAAATTAAAAATATAAGAGAGAGAGAGAGAGAGAGAGAGAGAGAGAGCCAACCCCCTGAAACTACGGGAAGATGGAAGCAATCACCAATGCACCACTTCCAGATTCTGATGTGCCAATACAAAAATTTCATGGTGGACTTTTTATTACCAGTTAACTAAAGAGAAATCCCCAATTCCCTAGGGAATTGCTATTTGCTAGCTTTAATGAAAGCAGAAATTTATCCTAAAGCTAACACATTGGGGATATGAAATTGTTGCCTCCGTCCTTACAATTAATCTTCATTCCCACACTTTAGGGCATTAATTTAATTGATTACATAATGCTCAATTAACAAGACATAACCCCCCCCCCCTCTTTTGTTTTCCCTTTTTTAACCCTTTAGTGCAGAGGCAGAATAATTTTTAGTTAGCTTCAATGAAAGCAGAAATTTATCCTAAAGCTAACACATTGGGGATATGAAATTGTTGCCTCCGTCCTTACAATTAATCTTCATTCCGACACTTTAGGGCATTAATTTGATTGATTACATAATGGTCAATTAACAAGACATAAATCCCCCCCCCTTTTTTTTCCCCCTTTTTTAACCCTTTAGTGCAGAGGCAGAATAATTTTTAGTTAGTCATACTTAATGTCTTGAGTTCTTGACGATACATTTGTGTATTATATCTTCCAAATGCATATATTCGGTAGATCAATTGTTATAGGACAATTAAAAACAACTTGCAATAATTAGATAAATGAAAATGTCATGTAATCTTGTTATACTTATTTTGTGGGATATTCTATGGTTTTTATTTTAATGGGATATAGTAATTTCTTTAGGTTGGAGTTCGTATGTAGTGGAATACTCCACCTAACCCAATTGCTCACCAATAACTTGAGGATGGATTCAAACAGGTTTCTCAAGATATCTAAATACCAACACAACGCGTCTCAAATGCATGTACAAAAACCAATTCAATTCAATTACCCCCATAAACTATATGAAGAACTCATGGGATTCAAACCACTAATCACAGAAGCTGCTTCTGTGTGTACTGTTTCCTTAGTGGCACGGAAGTCGTTTTCTGTCTTCCTTCAGTGGGAAGCTCTTGAATGGTTAAAATCAATAACCAAATAAAACAGTAGTATTACATTATCGATTGTTGATAAATTATGTTCCATTGAATTCTAACTTCAAAGGCCTAAATCAAACAATCTCCTTTCCCAAGTTCAAACAACAAAAATTGGACAAAAATTATCCTAATTCAAACACATTAACCTAATCCAGAAACAAAAGGTCAAATTAATCGGCAGCATTCCACAGTAATACACATGAAACAACAATCAAAATACAATAAATTTTTGAATCCAGAAAAAACAATGAGAAGAGAGAGAAATTACATTGTTCTCGGAAGTGGTAGTTTCCCTGAAGACGACAACCTAGACGATCAAGTGCTTGACCAGTTTCTCTGATCCAGAATCCGACTGTGTATACTGCTCTTCCCATTGTCCCCACTTCCCCCCTTTCTTCTTCGTCGAATTGTGAAAGAAACGATGATTAGGGTTTTGCTGTGAAAAGGAAGAAGAAAGCTGAGAGAGAGAAAAAGACCACAGATTGGCGAAGACAGACAGCGCTACGACCGACCGTGCTATGGAGAAAGCTCATTTGCTTATAGCTCCTTTCACCTTTTTTTTACGGTACCACTAAGGTTATTTCTTGTTCGCCTCGATTAAATTCATTGTTTAACTTCGTTAGAAATTTGTTAAAACGGTGAGTTAAATAGAATTTTGTAGATTAGACTAAACTAGACAATAAATATAAAGAGCACATTTTCTATTACGTGTACAAAATTAGAGCTTATTCCTCCCTTAAAATACCAAAGAACGGTACACTTAAGACAACATGAGCAAGTTAAATGAAACTAGACAATAAAGATAAAAGGGCACATCTTCTATCATAAAACCAGAGCTTATCCCTTAACATACAAAAGAAGAACAATACGCTTTAGATGGCATGAGCATAACCTGCAACACAATGATATGCATTTCATACATAACCTCCATGGGCCAATACATAATTCAAAACAGAATTTTTATTATTTGTATAGATTGCACGGAGTAACAATTGAGAAGGAAAATTTGTCTGAATTGTTTGTTTGCAAGACATAATCGCTCAACATGATTTGGCTTCGTAAAACAAACCATTAAATTTAGCTTTGTCCACGTTATTTCCAAGGCCTGCAAATAGGATGAACATTTAAACATGGTAACTCAAAAAGATTCTTTATGTATGAATTGACATCCGAAATGAATCATCAAGGCATTACAGAGCACAAGGAATCAAATTTCTAATACAACCAACAACTGATGGATGTCAAACCCAAAACTGCAAGGCAACAATTGTTTGAATTATTGGAACTGAAGCAGCCATCCTTGGTAATATCTGAGCATAGCTGACAAAATAACATTAACAAACCCCAGCAATGTGACAGCAAGAGTTGCAGGAGAGCTTAATTTAGGAAGATTTTTGTTCGCCTTTGTTTGGCAAAATGTTATCAGGGAGGATGAGCTCGGGGGGTGTTTCTCGGACAATACCAATCATAGAGTCATATTCCTCATCTTTGCGAGCATATTTCTTCCGCAGAACCTTCTCAAATTCAATCTCTTCAAAGCCTTTATCATTCTCTGATGCATGAACCCGAGCAAGATTGGTATAATTAATGGCAGATTCAGAAATGAAAGCTATTTCTTCCTTGGTAAGATTCCTGAGAAATTTAGCCGGATTTCCACCCCACACCTGTATTCAAGAAATGGCATACAAATATATTAGCAAGCATAAGCCTGCATTCCTGCACACTCCAATTGAACCGGTGATACTTCAGAGGGCAGTTAACAAAAGAAGTAAAGCTAAACAATTCCTGCCCAAAGGGCAGAAGAGATGTGGCAGCGACCACTCTCACGGTCTCACCAAGCATTTCTCAGATGAAAACATCAATTTATTAGTCAAGTTATTGAAAAATGCTACAAATTGAATCAGAGACAGAATACCTACGGGCAAAAATAACCAGATAGGACACTGGCCAGACCAAAATAACTACTACGATTTATAGAACAAATGGAACAAGCACACTAATTGGATTTTTAACATAAAGCCCTTAAACACATAAGACAAGGTGACTCAAAAACTGAGACCAACCTTTCTGCTTGATGGCATGCCCCAAATAATTTTAACAGGTGGAGGTAGAAGGCCCAAAATCCTAATATTAAGTGGTAGGCATGCAACAACTTAAGATTCGATTTCCACTTCAATTACACCAATGATACATGTGATACCACACCACATTAATCACTAGACTCACATGTTTTTAGCAAGCTGCTCAGGCAAATCTCATGCATTGGAGGGTCTCAATAACACAAAAGTCTTGAGTATGGATTAATTTGCTTAAAACTAAAATAGAAAACCAGATCATAATGTAAAAATGAAAATACTAATTAAATGGAAATATAACAGAAATGTTCAAAACAAATTATTCATCAATGAAATGCTCTATCGAATCTAAAACTTCTACTCTGCCCATATTTCAAAAGATAAAGGACCTTTTTATTCTTTAAAAACACTTCACAAATCCAGTCCATCTGAATTCCTACCCAAACACCTACTTTGCACTTGCCATTCATTGATTATCAATTATCAAAACCACCACTCGTGATCCTTGATCATCATGGTTTTCTCACAACAAAACAGTGAAAAGATTTCTAGCAATCCGTGCATTAACTTCTGAGAAGGTACAGAATGGTTCAGACCTATCAGTTCGAATAACGAAAACAGAACTAGCTAAGCAGTAGAAAGGGAGCTAAGCAGTAGAAAGGGAGCAAGTCACTACCTGCCCAGAGGGAATTCTAGTATTCTGTCTTACAAGAGCTCCAGCTGCAACCATGGCGTGTTTTTCAACAACCACCCCATCAAGTAAAGTAGCACCC
Organism: Chenopodium quinoa; assembly: GCF_001683475.1. Lineage (NCBI taxonomy): Eukaryota > Viridiplantae > Streptophyta > Magnoliopsida > Caryophyllales > Amaranthaceae > Chenopodium > Chenopodium quinoa. The sequence goes on along the minus strand of NW_018743574.1, from coordinate 8,237,934 downwards.
ATGCCCACAAATGCCTCATCATCAACAGTACATCCATGTAAGATAGCACTATGACCTGCTCAATGCATATCAAAGGTCACACAATTTTGTTACATACAGGAAAAAAAAGTATAGTAGTTTGTTTATCTTCTGTAACTCACCTACAGTAACATTATCACCAATAATGGTCGGCAATACCTTCCCAGCTAAGTTTGTTTTTGCAACATGAACAAGAGAATTGTCTTGAATGTTGGTCCCAGATCCAATGCTAATGTTGTTCACATCACCTGCATAAGATGTATTAAGGCCAAATTAAGCAGCAGAACATAATTTAAGGAGCATAGCCAGCAGCAGCCAAAAGTGCATAAGTGCTTATTTAAAATCAAAACAGAGGCTAACAGTAGAAATAGACAAAAAGCAAATATGACATAAGTGCCAAATTGCCAATCATATCATATATTCATAAAATTATTCAAATGCCTCTTATGAAGCTACCATTTACTTTACGGCAGTGGTTAGAACTTAGAAAGCTAAAACAATAATGCAGTATCAGAGAGGCTATTTCTGTTAAAGATTTAAAAGGTGAGGAAAGGAAATGCATGAGGAGAAAGATAAAGATTCACGCCTAGGCTAAGTCAGGCGCACAATTTTACAATCAAAATAATATTGTCATTCACTAAAAGAATATCAAACTACAATCATGTTTCGAAAAAATTAGCAAAGTATCACAAATTTTTAACAACAATGCATCATTTTCAGCAACAAAAGATTTATAACTTCTTTCTCAATTAAGCTACAATGATCACTGAACACCCAATGGTGTGCATCGTATGAATCACAGGCCTTAAAAAGAACTAAAGTCCAGGCAAAGCAGATGGTAAGATTTTAGTTATTAAAGCACTAGAGACATAAAAATCCTGCCTCGTGCTGCTTCATTAATCCTGCTGTCTGTAACTCTGTTTAAAGCTACTTATGAAAAGAGCTCATGCATCCTAGATCCTGCTGCTATTGTTTAATAATACTTTTTTTTTTTTTAACGGTTGTTTAATAATACTTAGTAATAGTGCATGAAGCCCAAATGTTTGAGAAGTAAAAATTCAGTAACTAAAAGTTAATATTTGAAATTCTATCTGTTTGAGAAATATTAGATCACATTTTTCTTTATGATCAAATCTCTTCAACTTTGACAAGTATTATTTAATCAGAATGTAAATGTAAAACTATTAAATAGCTTATGAAAGTGATATTTCTAAAAACAATATTTACGCAAATAAATCAATACAAAATCAGGCAGATTATAGATCAAAGTTAACAAGCTTTGGCAACTAAAGTAAATGTGACGTATCAATTTGAGACGGAAGTGGTATAATAAAGATCATAACTTTTACCAACAAACACATGATTCTTGTTTATGTGAATCTGAAGCAAAACAAACTATCATACAAGGTTGGGAAAGGAGGGAAAATGTAAACACCTTACCTCTTAAGACACAGCCATACCAAATGGAAGAACCATGTCCTATCTGCACATCACCAATAACAGATGCACTTGGTGCCACGAATGCTTCCTTGTCAACAATGGGCTTCTTGTCAAAAATGTTCATGAGGGTCCGATGCCGAGACACTTAGAAAAAGAAAGAGAAACAACATAAAAATATAAGACACATATGAGAATATTAGGACCAAACATTAGAGGCATCATATTATAAGATAAGTAAGCATATATGAACAATTGACGGTGAATATCTTTTACTGTGAGATATTGCCAATTAATTTTATAGCATTATAGCATATATGCATGTGGAGTTCCACAACGTCTGGCAAAAACATATATAACACAGATCAGCTTTCAGCTTCATGCAAATGAGAGATTATGATCTTACTCTAGCAAACGCTTCAAAAAGAAATTTCTGCAGCTCCCAGCAGTATATCACACAATCACTACTATGTTCTACTTAATTCTCTGTCAATCAAGCAACGTTTTCCAAATTCCTATTAATCAAAGAAATTACGAAAAGTAACTTTCTCTTTTAAGAAAAAGGTGATAGTCTCATAGTCATTGGTCAGGCCTCTTCGATGAAATCAATCATTATACTAGGCCAGGAGACCAAGTTTAAGATAAAAGTCGAGAAATCCCTGGAAAACACTAGAACTATCAGAAACTCAATTCAACCCCATCCAATATCGCCAGCAATGCCATGCCCTTGAATTTGAATGTAGAACTTCCAGCAAAACTCCCACATATAACATACCTTATCAAAATAACAACTGTTAGACAAAACTCCTTACAGAATCCCCTAGTGAGATTCACCCAAACATTTCTCTAAAACCTTAAAGCATTGGTCCAAAACCCAAATCATCACACTATTCAGCTGAAAACATATCACTCCCATTTCTACCTTCAAACTTTCAAAGAATAAAAGGGAACCCAGACCTCAATCAAACACACCGCCATCACCGTACAATATTAGCAGCTCGACAGCCACCAAAATATGATCACATTTTCACAGGTGCCAGAGTTCAACAACCAAAATCCTACACAGTCATAATAGGCTAGCAATTCGAATTAAACCTCAAGTGAATCATTGTACAAGTAAATACATCCTAAATGATCAACAAGTTTCGGCATTTCATAATAAAGCCCCAATTGCAAATTAGACCCAGTTTCTTACAATTACTCAAAACAGCTACCCCACAACAAAGTTCTATCCACCAGAATTTCTTCAATCATATATGTTCCATATAAAAACAACAGCTCTTTCCCCAATTTATAATATGAAACATAAATTCAAAACATAGTCAAACTCATTCACCATTTCCACGAATGTAAAGAATTTGATCCAAAAAACCTAAGAAAAATGGCTGATAAAATTGAAAATGACAATAGATCTAATAATCAAAATGCAGAGAAACAAATGACGCTTACGTTGTTCCTGGAAGTAGTAGTTTCCTTGAAGACGACATCCGAGACGATCCATGGCTTGACCAGTCTCTCTGATCCAAAATCCGACGGTGTAAATAGCTCTTCCTAGCGTCCCCATTTTCTTCTTTTTGTTTTACTCCGATTTGATTTGTTCGTCGATTTAGGGATTTGATGAAAGGGGAAAAAATTAGGGTTTATCAGTAGAGTGGGTGGGGCATTTGGGGAAGATGGAGAAGAAGTGACTGAGAGTGAGGAGAGAGAAATAAAAAGGGCAAACTTACGACTGATCCCCAAACTCTAGTTGTGCCTTTTGCGAGTTTGTTTCATTTCATTTTTTATTATTTTGTCTAAATATTCAATTACAAAGTTAATTTAGATTAGTCAATTACAACAATAGCTTTGCACAACAAATGTTGCAAAATTTGGAATATTTGATTTAATTATCACGTATTTGTTAGATTTTGAAAATTATGCGGAGTACTACATTTTTGTAAGATAAAATAAAAAATTATATCCCCTACTCCGGATGAGTTCTCCACTAACTCCACCAAACATGCTTGATTTAGACGGAGTAACATATAAATTGAACAAAAGTTTTGTATTTGTAAATGTATCCATTCAATACAAGTACGCCCATCCAACATCAGATTTGAACCTAAAACTTGATAAAGCTTGTAAAAACCCAATTAAGCTTTCCCTTCTAGTACCCACCAATTGAAGTAGCTGCTAATTAGCAACCAAGTTACTTCGTATGTTACAGAATTCATAAACGAATCGCATGCATGATGCATCATGTACATGATAGTTTCTTGGTTCCTTCAAATGAAATCTCATAAATTTACTCATTTGCTATGATGTTAAAGCCATATGCTTAAATTGCAGCAATGACAATATGCGAGCAGTAACTAAACCCTGACATTTGTGGAGGACAAAAGCGGATTTCTGTGTTCATCCATCCTAATTAATATGTTCTGTCAAAATCGATTTCAGACAGGTATATTAGGGCATTGCAAGCCTAATTGGCTAAGCCTCATCTTCTTTCTCAAGAGCAATGATTTCTAAAAGTAAAGCACACACAAATAGAGTACGACAGATCAAGATCTGCGTGCCAGATTTTATTTCAAAATCAGCACTAAGAATTCCAGATTGGCTACATGCCTGTCAAATAAAACATGAACACAATCTATTTATCATTGTTATCATATCCAGAGACTTGGAGCATTTAACTACGGAGACACAAGCCGCCAGTTAGAATGCAATTCATCAGTGTTCAGCCTCTACTTATGAAGCATTAATGCTGTTAACAATAACAACCGTAACTCTTGTGTGCCTTACTGCCTCAAGCCCTCAACAATGTACGATGCATAGAGATCCCTGGGACACAGCAAGCAAGCACAAGTCATTATTGACGCCCAATGTGAGAAGAAATAAGTACTAAGGACATTGGAGTGGCAGAGAGTTGGAGACTAAAGACATTGCATAATCGTGTATTGTATTATCACAAAGTTAGAATCTCACATTGAATATTTGATGGCAGCAATTGCATCTGCAGCTGGCAGAAAATCATTCACTGCAACACTCTTATTCTCATTCTTCTTGTCTATATTTTCTGTGAAGGCAACCTTATATGGAAGTGGAAGAGAAATAAAAGCTAGACCTATAATGAGTATAATCTCAAGGTAACAAATGATAAAGATGACAAGCAAGGATACAGTCTTCAAAAAAACGACGGATTTCAGCAAGGCGGTGAGGAGGAAGTTCATTGAGCTCTGTGTAGTGACGGAATTCAGGATCATCGGCACACACTGCTATAATCTTGTCATCTTTCTCACCCTGAGACACATATATATTAAGCTTAAATTTTAGAAAATTGAATTCTGGCATTTCAGTTTATGGTAGGACCAAATAACTGTATGATGCTGCACATTACTAAACCAGGAGAGGTGAAGGTGGGGGAAAGACATTCACCTGATCAATCATAGGCATGAGTCCAATAGCCCGAGCTCGAAGGAAAGAACCTGGAAGTATAGGCTCCTGAAAATTGAAGAAATGTGAAAAGATAATTTTCATCCATGAGTTATTATACGAAGGCTAAATTACACACATAACATATAATTAAGATTAAAATAGCTTATTTGCTACCTGCATCAGTACAAGCACATCCATAGGATCACTGTCCTCACAAAGGGTACGTGGGATGAAACCATAATTGTGTGGGTAAACAACTGATGAGTAAAGAACCCGATCAACCTACAAGTAAAGATCAGCATCAGTTACACAACTTGCATTTGTGCAATGCGTAATAAGATGTAGGCCATTCAGCCCTACAAAGAAGCATCCATTTTAAGTTCTTGCCAATATCTCCCCAGGGAAGGGGGAGTGGATTGGCTTTAATGCCTCTAGTAAAAAAAATGATGCATCACAGAGTTTTGCCTTCAGAAAGGAGGAAAAAATAGAAAATGCTGTTACTCACACCAACCCATAGAACACCCTTTTTTATTTTATTTTTTAAAAAAAAAGGTCAGTCCCCTTATCCATTAACTCCTAATTATTTAAACACAACCCTCCCAAGATGTCCTCAAAATAGACTCCAAGAAGTAAAACAGGAACAGATATACCGCAAAAGGTCGAGGAGAGGTGTTTTTACATTGAAGGTAGATATTTAGGCAAAAACATTCATAAAAAGTATCCCCAAGAAAATGATGTTCCAACAACAGAAAAAATGAAAGGTTGGAAATGAGAAAGCAAATCATAAAGCACCTAATATTATCTAAGGATAAAATTAATCAAAAGATTCAAAACTAGCATTACTTTAATCAACCCAGTTGTCTTGTCCAACTCATACTTGACTTTGCTCCCTTTGCTTATCTCCACAACCTGTAGTGCAAATAAATTGTAGAGTGTGAGCAAGACACCACACATTCCCCCCCCCCCCCCCCCCCCCCCCAAAAAAAAAAAAAAAGAAAAAGAAAAGCAAATTCCAATGTAAAATCATTTTGGAAGAAAAAAGGAAACTAAGTTGCCAATGCTCAAAAATATGACAGCAAAAGCCCTTGAGGAAAGATGATTTGACAGCCATACTTCCTACCATCACATACTAAACCTAAAAATCTAAGATCTGAATATCACAATTAATGTCATAGGATAAAGTACTATTAGACATTTACCAAGCAACTAAGTGCTATAAGTAAAATTTTACTTGTCTGTCAGCCACACAATACACTGCAAAATCAAGTCCAGTTTAGAAAATCATCATCATACAACAAGATGAATTGGTTGTTAGCATTGTACTTACACAGTTGAAAATTGTAGGAGCGCCAGGTCCTACAAAACCACACACATGTCAGAAATACAGACTACACTGATAACCTTGTCATATAACTACTCCGTATGTTCCATAAAACAGAGATGTAAATTAGCCAACAACACCAACAATGAAGACAGATACAACATGCAGCTTATAGCAGTACTCAACTGCTAAATTAGGGTAAACATATATTTCATTGCAAAACAGGTAATACCTTATACATGGTAAACCTAATAAATTATACGATAGCAGTCCCAGGTCCCAACCGATTTCAATCTGACAGATGCCTAATTATTCTGAGCAAATGATGATAAAATATTTCCCAAATTCTCATAAATCAGATATAAGTGATGAAAAATATGCATCAGAGAAAGATTTGTACATGATCCTTAACCATAACATAATGAGTAATACAGTAAATAAGTGAAATTGAAGATTATCAAAGGTTAAGAACAATGAGCAAATGGCAAAATATCTGTATCATGACTGAAAGAACAGCAAAAATTCATCTACACTTTACCAATCTCCAGATCATGCCAGGGATGAGCAGCCACAGATCGTCGGGTCATGGAGGAAAGGATTCTTTCATTCAGAGCGACACGAGGAAACCCTGAATAAGCTTCCTGAGTACTACCTTCTCCTTCATTGCTTGTCATTGTTTCCTTCTACAGGACCAAAACAGAAACCAATAAATCAACTGAATACATACACATGATGAAAACCATAGATCAAATACAATGACAAAACTCCAATAAAATTTCATAGGATAGGGAAAAAGATATTTGACAAATGACAATCATCTAACAATCAATCTAGATTTGTTAGGCCCTGTAATCTTCTACTTCTAATCAATCGGATCAGTAGTAACTATTCCGTACCTAACAATAAACACGGGTAAGTCGGCCAAATCCCTACTCAAATGTAATATTCACCTAGCCGGTAAGCATCACACACCAGTCCAATACAAATCAAACGATGAGAATGTGGCCTGCTTTTTAAAGACGGTGTGTCTAGTCATCTAGACCACCCGGGGGATTTCAACTAAAACAGGAATTGCACCAGCTTCTAGTTCTTATGCATCAAATGAGTTACACTAGATAAAACCCTTCATTGATTGATAATCAAATAACCTACAACCAAGTTCCCAATCACACTATCACCTTCAAAAGCACACAGAAGACCTAATCAAAACATTTTCTGGGAAAAAAAATGAAATATGAAATTTGGCATTTAAGCATTATGCAGCAACCACGACAATTACAAATTTACAACTGCCCTTTAGCATAAATCATCAAACAGAAATTATGAACTCCAAATAAAAATACAGTAATTAAAATCATTCAACAGCTGAATGAATTGATTATCTGGAGTACACAATAAAAATAATAAACAAAGGTAGCAATTAATCCAATAAAAACAAAGGTAGCAATTAACCCACATGAATTCATCCATAAATATGAGATTAAGATTTAAATACAGCAACAAAAAGAAGCTTTTCATAAAAAAATTAGCGTAAAAAAATTGAACAGGAGTCCAAATATATGACAATATGAGAGAGGCGATGAAAAGAACTTACTGAGAGTCACTGAAAGCAAAGTATGATTATGAGATTTTTTTTCTCTCTCTCTCTTTCTATCAGTTATTTTGTAGACGTAATTAGATGACTTTAATCACCCAATTTTTAAACAATATTACACACTTTTGCTAGAACACTCCACCACCCCTTATGAATGTGTGTGGGATAGGGGTTAGAATAAGGAAAATTGCTGTACGAGTAGTTTGTCGATTTCCTTTTTTGAAAAAAAAAAAAAAAATGTTTGTCGATTTTTGGGCTAAGATTCCATTTTCAACCGTCGTCCAAATTGGTCCGTCATCTATTGGATTACGAATTTACGAGTATTATTCTATATAATTTCAGGATGCGAATATTCTTTATTCAAAATACGTTTACATATAAAATATGAGTATAATTATATTTGAATACTTTGTATTAATGTGTGATTTTAAGAAGGTTTATGAGTGACGGGTGGAAATGAATAATATAAAGTATGGGTGGATTTAGTGGAAATAATTCTAATTATTTGTGAGATGGAAACGATTAATGAAAAACTAAGGGACTGTTCTCATCGACTGAAATGAGTTGATCTAAACTGAACTGAACTTATTAGATCTAAACTGAACTGAACTTATTAGAGCTGAACTGAACTTATTAAAGCTGAACTGAACTTATTAGAGCTAAACTGAAATGAACTGAACTTATTAGAGCTAAACTGAAATGAACTGAACTTATTACAGCCGAATAATTGAACTGAACTTATTAGAGCTGAGCTGAACTGAACTTATTAGAGCTGAGCTGAACTGAACTGGACTGAATATTTTATAAGAGAAGGAAATTAGAGTTGAAATAAACTGAACTCAACTGAACTTATTAGAGTTGAACTAAACTGAACTTATTAGAGCTAAACTGAACTGAACTGAAATAATCGTATGAGAATAGACCCTAAGGGAGTCAATATGAAAGGAAAATGAAAAAGTAATGTGTGAGTCTATACAAACAAGGAAAAAAAACAGTATATGCAGCTAAATCGGCATTAGCCCATGACATCGAAAATATTGACAAAACCGGTTTAGTCTGGTATATGATACATGGCAATAGGAGAGTCATGTCCAAAACCTGATTCAAGAAGAGGTAGGAGAGTCTTTTGCCCCCATATAAACCACATGCCCATGTGGGACTCAAGTCTCATGCCTTGGGATGGACCACCCCTTTTTCGCAAGCCACATGTCCTTAATGTCACAGGCTTTGCACTAGATAGACGAAAAGAGAAGGTTCATAACCCCCGGATGAGTGGCGGTGTTACCTCTATCAATCACATGTGGACGTAATGAGTAACTGGCTCTGATACTATTGATACATGACAATAAGAGAGCTATCCCAAAAGCAGCTTATGAAGACGAGAGCCCATTGTCCTATATAAAACCCCCACATCAGTCTCTCCTATATGATCAGTGTGGGGCTCAAGTCTCGTACTTTGCAATGAATCATAATATTCTAATTTGATTTTTCTTTTTTTGGTATGATATGATGTATTAAATTGATTGAAATTTGACAATATTTTCATACGTAGTATTAATTTATAAGCATTAACAATATCAAATTGAATCTTGTTAGATTTGTTTCATCATGTATGAAATTTTCAAATACAATTTGAAATTTTGATCTAATATTATAATGTAGCTTTTTGCTAAGAAAAGGAAGTATAACACATATTAAAACACGGCCGCATTTAAAGTACAACACTTAAAACATAGAGGGAATAAGTCTCAAAATGATTTGAGGTTGGCTTGCATAAATCTTCATAGCATATCCCCAAAAATTCGCACGTAGCATTAAAAATCACCCCTTAAAAAAAAAGTTTTAAGGTAAGTAGAAGAACCCTAATCAGACGCCAATTCTCACTATTGATTAGAACTAGTATTTGCGGCCAAATCACTTTGAAAACTAGGGAGTATTCCCTCCGTTTTTAAATACTTGCTCCACTACCTCCATATTTAATTACTTTTTTCAATTTCTCCCGTAACTCCGCGCATGAAAAAATAGAGCTAAATATTTAAAAACGGAGGGAATAGATTAGAAGGATAAGGGATCATTATTCAATGTGAATCGAGTATTGGGGATTGAACCCTTAGACCCCTAGAGTAAGTATTCCGTTTTCCGGCTTAAAAAAAAAAAAAAAGTATTCCGTTTTCCGTATACAAGATGCCAAAAACGGATTAAGAAAAATTCAAAACATTGGCCGTGCAAGAAATCCAGAAAAAATTGACAAAGTATCAACGAAATTAACCATCTTAATTAAGTTTGCTGGGAAGAATAGTACGTAGTTTAAGCATTACCCCCAAATATCTTCTCCTCTGTCTTCCCTCTATATCCTCTATTTTGAACTTCGAGGATTCATCTTACGATTCTCTTCAACAACTCAAAATTAAAGGTTTGAAATGTCTAATCTGTTCAAATTCAATGTTCTGATGTGCTTAATTTAGCTGCAAATCATTGACATTCTTCAATTACAAGGTTTTAATCATGTTTCATTTCATTATAATTTAGGGTTTATGCTATGATTCTACATGATTAGTTCATTATTTTGGTATGTAATTAGTTACTTTGTTTGCTTATTTTATACGGAGTATAATACTAATTATGATTCTGTGTTTGCTTAAAGCGTAATTTACTCATATACACACATGTAATTTTGTTGTTTGAGCATCATTTGAAGTGATTTGAAAGAAAAAGTAACTTATTTATCACTAATTAGGGTTGCAGGAAATCTCAATAATATGTGATTAGTTAGAATATCAATTTCATGTATATGTAAACCTATTTTGTGGATTACCATATTGAATTGATAGATCCTTAGAAAAGAGAAATGATAATACATTAATGTCTTCATGACCCTGATTCCTGAAGTTGCTGCTTGATCAGTTGCCCTGGTTGTTTTTCCTTTAATTTGCTTGTTTGTTGTGGGCCGGGCTGGAGTGGCCGCAGTCGTTGCACTTGTAGCCTTGTAGGGGTTCAATGGATGCTAAATTTGGATGGATGTTGGGAAAGAACATAGCAGGGAGGATGTGATGTAATATTATTAAAGGAGGAATATTAATTTGACCACAAAGTTGTTACAGAGGATTAACTAAGAATATTTATTGTGATTACCGTTTATTCATGTATCTGATTAAATAGGTTGCGAGTCAAATTCTTGTTATTACTCTATTACCTTGTTTTTTAAGGTTTCAGATTATTTCATAGCATGTAGGCAGGATCCACATTCGGACTTTTGTTTCACTGATGTACAATTTATTGTGTGTGCTACAGCGAGGCTTTTGTATTTAGCCTAAATGAACTCTGAGAATGAAGAGATTGGTGATAGTGAAGAGCCTATGCCTCTTCCAAATTGGAGAAGCAACCTACATAAGAAATTTCAGCTTTACTTGGATAGATCGGTGCCTCATCTGTTGCGGAGATGGCTTGTAACGATTGGGGTGGCAATGATCTATATTTTGAGGGTTTATTGGTTCAGGGGATTCCATGTTATATCCTATGGTTTGGCCACTTATGTGTTGAATTTGTTGATTGGATTTTTTTCTCCACATGTTGATCCCGGGCTTGAAGGACTAGATGGAGCTCCTCCCTCTCCGGCCTCTCCGGGCAGAGATAGTGATGAATATAAGCCATTTGAGAGACGCGTGCCTGAGTTTCGGTTTTGGTAATGGATTTCTCTTATTTCATATGGTCATGATTAACTTATTAAGGACTGTCTTTGATATGCTAGCTTAAACAATTATCTTCCTGAAGGTACCATCTAGATTATATACATTGCCACTTTGATGTTTGTCTTGTCCTCGGTCATGAATATTTTGTTATCCCCACACCAGACGCCACTGCCATACTAAAAGCTTCATATGTAAATTTTAATGAGTAAGGTTCACAGTTTTCACTAGGACCTACTACTTTTTCCTTTCAAGCCTGCTTGGTATTTTCTAAAATTATGTTAGCTCCTGTCCAATTGTTCAGGCTGAATAAGTTTTGCTAGCCTGCTAGGGATGTTAATACTCTACATGTCAACCGGCTCAACCCTAACACCTATCGTTAGTTGGAAGTGATGCGTTGCTACCAATTTCAAAATTTCTTGCAAGTTTTTATTAATTAATTAATTTATTTTTTTAAAAATACGTAGTTAATCTCAAAGCTAGCCATAATTAAGTATTTCTTTTCACAAAAGTTTCAAAATTATATTATGACATTACTTTATCATACAAATCATATCGTATAGATTTTGTAATTTTATATTTTTATCAATGGTTTTTGAAAGAAATTAAGGGTGACAATTGAATTAATGAAAGCATGGAGCCTTTAAATTATGAAATAAAGGAGAATTATTTTGAGAAGTGGTATGACCTATATGTTACATGGACTTGAGTACCCATGTCCGACATAGGTAAGGGTCTAACTTGGCTATTTTGTGAAAATTTTCCTTGATTTTGAACTAAAAGTGAGTGTCCAAAGTGTCATACCATATCCAAGTGTCGAGTGTCCGACATGGGTACTTGAGTTGAAATGAAGAGTCCATGTAACATACTGTATGACTATAGTATAGAATGTAAAAATGAACATGTTATAGAATGTGGAAGTAAATGCCCTCTACAGGTGTCGAACCGCCGTTCACCATAGAAGGTTGATTTTACCTCTACAGGATGCCTAGATGGAATAGTACTTGGCACATTCCATATGAGCCTTACATGCAGGTGCTGCTTATGTTTACGGATAGAAACATGCTTTATAGGGCCCATGAAACCTGTAATCCCTGTAGTCACTGTCCTCCCTCCGTTCCTAATTTAGTCCAGCTTTTAGGCCTTATTTCCTTTCACCATAAATATCGTGGATCTTGTGATCTGAAGAATCATGTTGCTAACTGCTTATTTAAGATGAATATGTTTATGTTACTCAGTTCGTGTTTCCTGTGGTCAACCAGTTCATATTTTACAGGTTTCTAAGTTAAATCTAAAATTTGGAATTTCTGGTGTACATTGGCATGTCTTTGACTGTTTTACAATTTCAATTTCAATTTCAATTTCAGGTATGCCATCACCAAGGCTTTTATCGTTGCATTTATGTTGACCTTCATATCCGTGTTGGATGTACCGGTTTTCTGGCCAATATTGTCAAGTTACTGGGCCTTTCTCTTTGTGCTGACAATGATACGTCAAATTGTACATATGATCAAATACAAGTATAATCCATTCAGCACTGCAAAACCGGTGAGGATGTTTTGCACTTCTGCTACTTGTTATGTGATTGAGTTTTTAAATCCTTCATTGTTTAGTGATATAATAGTTCAGAGCTCCAGTTGTTTCTGTTTAGGTTATATTCTGAACCATTTTGCTGCGTGTACCAATGTTTCTAATCAGGACTTTTCATTCTCTTGAATTTTTCCGCAGAAGCACAATGTGAAGAAGGAATCAACTAGCAGCAGTGGCATACTTAGAGATGAATGACCAAAAATTGAAGAAAGCATAACACATGTATACTCATGGTGTCTAAAAGAATAAATGTAGTCACAAATTTGCAGTAGAAAGTGGTGTTACTAATTGTTAAGACGAGCTTGTACATAATCAGTACATTGCCTTTTATAGTCTATATATGATTCTTTTTTTTTTTTCTTTTTTCTTTTGTATGTTACCCTGTTAGTTGCTTTGTTCCTTTCAGAGCATTGTCATTAGACATGATATTGTTTTGATAAATTTTCCTGGACAATGCGTGTTTACTTTGATGTTAAACAAAAAACGTATAAAACATTTTTTACAGTTAATTTGCAAGTTGAGACATGTCACACACTCACACTGACTCTCCTTTAATTGTGGCTTGAATGCTGTAGTCAATCCAAGATTGGCTTGAATGCTGGAGCTACATGTGTATAATTGTACAGTAAGGAGCTGACAAAGTTCCAAAGTAATGCAATATAGGTGGACATTGGAGCACACATTTTCCTTTATCTTTCACCTTCTAGAGAAAAAGGTTTGCTGAAGGACATATCTTCTTGTCTTATGCTCACAATTTCTGTGTAATTTTTCAGTCAGACTTTCTCATGATGATAGAGGTAGAAATGATTAGTGATTTCCAAATTTTTGCTTATTGCAGGTATGAACGGAGTAGCCAACACTGAAAATTGCTGCTCATGCATGATTTATATACTCATTTTACGGCAACAATCCAACAACAGAGGCTTTTGCATGGTATTTGAGACAAAGATGGTAAGAATCCCTAATTTGTTCTATCTAGTAGGTTTTATTTATGTCTGGAAGCAATTATTTAAAATTATTGGACTGTTAATCTATTAGGTTCATATTGTTTTGTTTCTAGAAGTTTACACATTTTCCCCAATGCTTAAGTCCTCCTGACAAAAAAATTCTGTGATGATGCATCTTTCTACTAGTTATTTTACAAGGCAATGTAGCATTCAAAGTTATATTTTAATATAGATTTGACCATGACCATCTCATACTTAATAGTAACTATCCTATTATCTTTTTACACCTATCTTTTGAACAATCTAACCAACTATTTACAAGCTTCCGCCAAAATAATTTAGACATGGCTATGATTATGACCATGATGATATAAAATATTAGAAAACTTTTGAAAAGTAATATTATATTATATTTTCTTGTGCATTATTCGTAAGACTTAAGATATTGGAACCAGCTAAGGTTTCTACATTATATTCTACCTTCTGATTTTCATTGTTTGACTCATTCTTTCTCCTTTTAACATTAGTTTATATTACATTTTTCCCTCAAAAAAAAAAAGTTTATATTACATTTTAAAATTCAGTTGCAAACCGCCTTCCATGAAAAAAACTAGATGTTTGGTGTAATGGCTGATGAGTTTTCCTCTGCAGCAATGGATAGATTGTTCCATGCCGCTCAGACAGGGGATATTGAAGAATTGCACCAACTACTAGCAAGGAACCCCCTTATCCTTCATCAAGTCCCACTTATATGTGCTCAGAATCCCTTACATTTTGCTTCTGCTGCTGGGCACTTGGATTTTGCAGAGAAAATACTGGAAATGAAGCCTGAATTTGCTAGACAGGTGAATGCAGAAGGTTATAGCCCCATGCACTTAGCATCTGGATGTGGACACATACAGATAGCTAGAGAGATGATCAGAATTGACTCAAATATTTGCCGACTTGAAGGCAAAGAAGGGACGACACCTCTACATCTTGCAGTGCTGGGAGGGAGGGTTGATTTAATTATCGAAATGCTAGCTAATTGTGAAGGGTGCATAGAAGATGTGACGGTTCAGAAAGACACTGCTTTGCATCTTGCTGTCAAGAGCTTTCAACTTGAGAGCTTGCAGGTTTTGTTGGATTGGACCAGGCAAATGGATAAAGAAGAGATTCTGAATAGAAAGGATGAACATGGGAATACCATCCTGCATCTTGCAATCTGGAAGAAGCAAAGAAAGGCAAGTCTCATCTTTATGAAGTTTTTTGTTAGAATTATTACTATGTTATATCTGCATTCAAAACTAGTAAACAAGGACCTTGGCTATAACCCGTTTTCTTCAACTTATTAAATAAAATCAAGAAAGGTCTGTTTAAATCCGTAATAAATCAGGAAATGGCTAACTGCATTGTCTGAATATGACAAAAACAATAGTGAATCAACAAAAATCATTTATAATTAGTAAAATTCAGTTACAACTAATAACAATCATATCAATCAGTAAATATAAATCAGTAGAATAATTCTTGCATCAAAAGCTATTTCCAAATGTGGTACAAGGTTATGTTTCAATATCTTTTTTCTATAATTAATTGTTTTGATAACTCAGGGAATTCACTATTGTTTGCAATATATGTCATCATCTGTTGTGCATATTTATGATACTATAGTTGAACGATGATCTCCCCCCCCCCCCTCCCCTCTCTCTCTCTCTCTCTCTCTCTCTCTCTCTCTCTCTCTCTCTCTCTCTCTCTCTCTCTCTCTCTCTCTCTCTCTCCTAGTTTAGATTTGGATTTTTGTCAAGCAGGATAATGATGGTTTCCTTCAAATTTTACAAAATAATTGAATGTAGGCTGTGGATTTGCTTCTGAGGAACAATTCTAGGACTCTGGAAGTGAATGCAATAAACAATAGTGGTTTGACAGCACGGGATTTATTGTTGATTTTCCCAAGTGAAGCTGGTGACAGAGAAATTCAGGAAATTCTTCAGGGTGCTGGGGCATTAAAAGCTCAAGAACTTACCTTCCACCACACAACTTTTACCACCTCAACTGACGGTCCTTCAGTTAACATCCATTCAGAGGATCTCGTTGAGTACTTCAGATTTCATAGTGGGAGAGATTCTCCAAGTGATGTTCGAAGTGCACTTCTAGTTATAACTGTGCTGGTAGCAACAGCAACATACCAAGTTGGTATCAGCCCTCCTGGTAATGTATGGCAGGATGATAGTCAAGGCCATCTTGCTGGAACTTCCGTCTTGGGCACCCATGACTTAATTTCATATATCATCTTAGTTTCCTGCAATGCTATTGGATTTAATGTCTCTCTTTACGCGATAGCTACATTAACAGCGAAATTCCCCTTACAGACAGAGCTTCAAATATGTCTCTTAGCTTTGTACGTCACATTCAACGTTGCTGTAAGTGCTATTTCACCCAAAAGCGCCAAAACTTTTACAGCTGTGTTCACGTCTGTGACGTCTACTATAATCCCACTGTGCTTTGGTTTGCTCCGAAAATTTAGAGTTTTTGAACGTATGAGACGCATAAGTTGCATATTTGGAAGAGAATGTTGAATTGGGGTGCTGAAAATCTATAAGAATAGGGATCATAATCTTTTTCATAATTCATTGTAGATATTTTTGGAACCCATTTAATTTGTTGTAATTGGATTACTCTTGAGAAACTCTCTAAAAACTGATTTTTCAGTACTCTTTACAGGAAGTAATTTCTAAATTACATGACCTTGTCAGAATTCTACTAACCAAATTTATTTGAGATATACCCTTGTGAATAAAATGGGTATCCAAATATCTTGTCATTAGTCTCGTCACCTATAAAGTTAGGTATGATCAAATGATCTTAGTTGACGTGAAATTTCAAAGATCAAATGTACAAACTATATAATTGTATCAAAGTTTCAGGATACATTTGCAGGTGCAGACAGCGGTGATATTTCGAGGTTTAAACTCGACAACCAGTCCAATAAAGCTGTGTTGACGAGCTCAGGGACTCATCATGTTGCTTCTTTCTTCCAATTATATTACAAGTTATTGTAGCTTTCAAAGCCGTATTTGTTGGAAAGAACAGAAAACATAATTTAGTTAATTAAGCTATTTAATATAGATTATGATCATGTCATGCTAAAAACCCTATTAGCTTCTTACACCTATCAACTGAACTCTGACTAAATAATTTTTGACATGGCGATGATTATGACCATAATCATATAAAATATTCTAAGACTTTTGAAGTGATAAATATTCTAATATATTCCCTAGTTCAAAGTTTCAATGTATTTGTGAGATGGTTGAATCAGCTTAGATTTTCACATTTATAGATTATATTCTATCTAACATCATTGTTTGACTTTTTCTGTGTTCTTGTACGTTTCGTTTATCATTAGTTTGAAATTACATTCTAAGTTTAAGTTGCAAATCACTTTCCATGAAAGAACGTAGATGTTTGATGCAATGGTTAAGGAGTTTTCATCTGCAGTGATGGATAGATTGTTCCAGACCGCGCAGACAGGGGATATTGAGGAATTGCACCAATTCCTAGCAAGGGATCCCCTTATCCTTCATCAAATCCCACTTATATGTGCTCAGAATCCTTTACATTTTGCTTCTGCTGCGGGGCACTTGGATTTTGCAAAGAAAATACTGGAACTGAAGCCTGAATTTGATAGGCAGGTGAATGCAGAAGGATATAGCCCCATGCACTTAGCATCTGGATGTGGACACATACAGATAGCTAGAGAGATGATCAGAATCGACTCAAATATATGTCGTCTTGCAGGCAAAGAAGGCGCAACACCTCTACATCTTGCAGTGCTAGGAGGGAGGGTTGACCTAATAAGTGAAATGCTATCTAATTGTGAAGGGTGCATAGAGGATGTGACGGTTCAGAAAGAGACTGCTTTGCATCTTGCTGTCAAGAGCTTCCAGCTTGAGAGCTTGCGGGTTTTTCTGGATTGGACCGGGCAAATGGACAGAGAAGAGATTCTGAATAGAAAGGATGAACATGGGAATACCGTCCTGCATCTTGCAGTCTGGAAGAAGCAAAGACAGGCAAGTGTCATCTTTACGAAGTTTTTAGATAACTCAGGGAATTCTGAACTATGATGTTGCTGCCATCTTTGAACTATGATCTGTTTTTTTTTTCCTTTACTAGTTAAGATATAGATTTCTGCCCAACAAATATTGATTGTTTCCTTGAAAATTTCTAAATTTGATTGTAGGCTGTGGATTTGCTTCTGGAGAACAATTCTAGGACTCTGGAAGTGAATGCAGTAAACAAGAGTGGTTTGACAGCACTAGATTTGTTGTTGATTTTCCCAAGTGAAGCCGGTGACAGAGAAATTCAGGAAATACTTCAGGGTGCTGGGGCATTAAAAGCTCAAGATCTTAACCTCCATGACACAACTTTTACTTCATCAACTCACGATCCTTTAGTAAACGACCATTCAAAGGATCTCGTTGATTATTTCAGATTTCACAGTGGAAGAGATTCACCAAGTGATGTTCGAAGTGCACTTCTAGTCATAGCTGTGTTGGTAGCAACAGCAACATACCAAGTTGGTATCAGCCCTCCTGGTAGTGTATGGCAGGGGATAATCAAGGCCATCTTGCCGGGACTTCTGTCTTGGGCACCCATGACTTAGCTTCATTTATCTTGTTAGTTTCTTGCAATTCTATTGGATTTAATGTCTCTGCTTACATGATAGCTAAATTAACGTCGAAATTCCCCTTACAGACAGAGCTTCAAATATGTCTCTTAGCGCTTTACATAACATTTAATGTTGCTGTAACTGCTACTTCACCCAAGGGTGCCAGAGTTTTCTCAAATGTGTTCGCATCTGTGTTGCCTACTGCAGTCCCTGTATGCTGTGGTTTGCTCCGAAGATATAAAGTATTCAAACATATCAAGGGCATGTTTCGAAAATTTCGACAAGAATGTTGCAGTGGGGTGCTGTAAATGAGACAAGGAATCATAATGTTATTCATATTACATTGTAGATGTTTGGAACCCATCCTGTTTGTTGTATATTGTAGTATTGCACTAAGCAGTTCTCGAAATCTTGTCTTTTGAATACAGGAAGTAATACTTGCAAAGTTTTCATAATTACATGATCTTTTTATAAAAACAACTCACCAAATTTACTTGAGATATGCCCTTGCGACCTTGTGAGCAGGATATCCTGATATTTCATCATAACCTATTTGGTTAGGGAACCTCAAATGATCTTAGTTGACTTGAAATTCTGGAGTTCAAAGCAATAACTTTTTTTATGACTAATAATGCTATTCTATAAAACATTATAATGAAAATTTACAGTATACTTACACTTAAGAGTTGATACAAATGTACAAACTATATATATATACTCATCAAAATTTCATGATACATTTACAGGGGTTGACAACGGTGATTTTTCGAGGTTTAAACTCGACAACCAATCCAATAAAGCTGTGTTGACGAGCTCAGGGACTTCATCATGAGGGCAATGTCCAGCTTGAAGATTTACAACTGTTGTATTAGGATAGAATTCCTTGATCTTCATGGCCTTGGTAGGACCAACCCAAGGGTCGAGGTCTCCCCAGAGCAGTAATAACGGGCAAGACAATTGGCTTAAGAGGCTGTCAAGTGTGTACTTCCTTTGGTTTGACATGAACCGAGACATCAATCTATCACCAAAGGACCAAAATTAGAAGCAATTTCATGCTCACAATGAAGGATTGTGATGCTCTCAACTATTTGGACTGTCTGATTGCCAGAAGAATTAGGGGGTTGGTGTTGGATAGTCCGTTAATGTACATGCTTAGTTGCTTACTAAGTATGAAATAATTACAGTAAAATTATGAAAGCGAATGCATCAGAGCAAGCATGGCAGCATGCATACCTGTAATAAACCTCTCCAGCTTTAGGGTCTGATGCTGGTTGAGTAATGGACTCCACGAGGTAGTCATCCACGTTAGAGCTATTTATGTATACCTACACAATAGTGACCCAAAATCGACTACTTCAGTATAGTAAAAGAGTGCTTGAAATCTTGTAAGTTGCTTTGAGTTTACAAGGTTAGCAACTTACACTTTTAAGCACTGATTCTACACGAGCTGGTTGTTTTGCTTGCCAGAATAAAAATCCAAGAAAAACACGCTGAAAAATATCTTTGAAAGGCTTTACAAGCTTCTCCAAGATATTCGCCTCAGATTCTTCAATTTTGGCATTTGGATCTCCAAACTGGCCAGCAGAGTTTAAAAGTACAACTCCATTAACTTTTTCAGGCAAACTAGCCGCTGATGCCAGTACAGTAAAGCCTCCAAGGCTGTGGAAAGACCACGTTAGGAAACATAAGAAATAGGAAATCAGAAGCGCTCTTAGATTTACGAATAAAGATCCTGAAGAGCTATATTCAGAATTAAAAGGATAAAAACTATTTTTCCATCAGTTACCTGTTCCCTACCAGAACAGCAGGTTCCTTGACAATTTCGTTGATAAAATCAACCACTTGGTCTCTCCAAACAATAGCATCATAGTCGATGATGGCTTTCTCACTCCATCCAAACCCAAGCAAATCTATTGCATAGACTTTGTACCTTTTAGCCAACTCAGGTATGTTGTATCTGCATATGAAAGAAGAGATCTTATACACTTACAGCTGTTACATTCGTAATGGAAGCAAGGGCTCTCTAGCTTGTTCAACAATGTATCACATATCTGATCTATTGGTAGATTTTAGCGTTCTCATGGAACAACCTTATGTGTTCCTCGGATCCTAAACACTCCAACATGGACAAGGACAAACCAAACCATGGAAATTTATCAAATAATAGCCAAGTTTTACAATTGGACATGAATCAATGTCTGACACCAATACCCGAGCCTGCTAACATATGTCACAAGCTCACAACACACAAAACGTTTTAACCTTCAAGTGTACACCAAATCAACAGCTTACAAGACTACAAGATTCATGATGGATGAATTTGTGAAATTTATTTTGGACAAAGCTTACAAATTATGCAGTGTCAGATACTGACTTCAGCTATTATTAAACTCGAATTTAATATGGCACAAACACTAAGATCAAACAAACAACAAACCTCCAATGAAATGCCGAGGCACCAAATCCATGTACAAGAACAATTGGGGGACCCTCTCCTTGCTCCACATAATGTATTTTGTGACCTCTCCAATTCCAAAAATTATATCCTTCTGGCTTGTATGGCAGTATTTCCAGCCCTGGAAAGACAATGAATCTTCATAAAACATTTTATCACTTTCAAACCCCAAAAAACAAAAAGAAAACTAATGTTGATCTAAATGAACACTAGAAGAAACGAAAATTTTAACCCCAAATCTATAATTCAATTGCAAAGATGTCATTTGTAGCATGAAAATCGAATGCAATTACATATTCTTGCCTCTGTGACAAAGTGGCTGCATTCATTGGAATCACAAATAAAGTGGCAATTCATATACTAATTTATGATATATGACAGACTTAAACAATATACAAGCACGCACACACAAACATATGACCTTCAATACTTGGTAATCATGGTATATCTGTTCACTTACAAGTCATATAACCAAGATTTTAAATAATTTGGATATTCAGAAGTATCCATACACATCTAAATCTCTTTAATGAGATATAATTGTTTTTACCAAATGTTCTTATAATTCAGATCATGATAACATATGATTTACATTTATGCATTTCCATTCTCTTTTTATACATATTACTTCAACTCAATCTGACAAATTAGCCTGGGCAACCCGAATAAGGAGGAGGAGAGTTTGGTCCACAAACAAGGTTTTGGAGCTTCCATACTAAAACCAATTGGCAATAGTAGGAGTTACTCCTCTACCTTATAAAGTGGAACCACCTCTCATCTTTCTCCAATGTAGGACACTCACAAGTGATACACATTGGGTTCCAACACTCCCCCTCACTTGTGAGTGTCCTTAGAATTAGAGCACACCAGAAGGTACAATATAAATCCTCTTTGGGAATGAATATCCAATAGAGACCCCTTAACCAGTGGCTTGACAAATACCCAGTTATAAACGGCCCAACAAACCTGGGCTCTGATACCATGTTAAATTATTTATAAGAGAATAGAATAGCTTTTTGTATTGCTTGATTATTATTGATCAATAGGTTGAATATTTATACAAAACCTAAGCTCATAAGATCGGAAACAATCTTCCCATAAGATATACCATATATCCTAATGATATATTCACTAAATCATATCTTAACATAAAATAAACCTAAATATATTATTCCTTTAATGATATCTACGGAAAATATATCACACAATATTTTCCGATATCTCATATCTTAACACAATCTTTTAGCTACATGTATCGTATTTTCTTTCAAGATTACACCTTTTTCAATTCTCTCACTATTTGTCAACATTCTCCTACTTTGATGAAAAATTAAAGTGTAACCATTATTTCGAAACGGAGAGAGTATAAATTAAAGGGTACAAGTGGAGTACCTTGTACAGGTTTGGTAGCAAGGGAAGCCCACTCCATGGCTGTAATTCCAGTAGCTACAATTCCTCTCAAAGCAATACCCCTCCTACTAATTTGGTATTTGCTCCCTTCTTTAAACCCAATACAACCCAAAAAAAAAAAAAAAAAAAAATAAGAATTATAATTTTTTTTTTATAAAAAAAACAAATAATAAAATCAACATTTATAAGTAGAGCAGAAAAAAAAATTAAAAAAAAGCATACCTGGGTGACAGAATCTTAAAGGAGCAGAAAAGCCCCTAGAATGAAGAATTAATTGATGTTTATTGAGTTTGAATGCAGGAGTTGATGATGTAAGGCATGATGAAGAAGACAACATTGAAAACCCAGATATCAATGAATATAATACTAACTAGTTAAAGAAAACAATTTTTTTTTTTTTTCTGTAAAATCTATTTCAATTTGTATACTTTTTGCTGGAGAAATATTTTGTTCAACTTTATATTTGCAGCATTTTTTTATTTAATTTTATGGATTTAATTAACTATTTATGTGGATAGAGGTTGGAGGGAAATTTTTAGGCGTGGCCAAATGTAAACCAATTCTTGCCAATTTTTACTTGTTTTTTTTTAAAAAAAACCTTGCCAATTTTCAGCAAAATATCTCCCTTTTTCACCTTTGTGTCTAGACTTTGGGTTAGAGCTAAGAAACCAAGGTTATGGACCTTGTTTACTTATTAATTTATTATACATTTATACTATGTAACATCTACATATGCTTCAAAGTAGAGGAATTTCCTTACTTATTTATTTTTCTCTTATAATTTAAGTATTGACTTGAGGAGAACAATGACTTTGGGACAAGTCAATTTAAGTGGAAATGATAGGTGATGGATCTTAATACTCATTGTACAATCTAACATTTTTTTTTTGAGGGAACCATCTAGTAATATATGCTTAAGAGTAGAGGATTTCCTTATTTTTTTCAATTTTTCCTTATAATTTAAGTATTGAATTGTGTTATAAAAAAAATAAAATAAAAAAAGCTGAATTGGAATACCTTAATTACTCCATACAAAATATGGAAAATGTTGGACAAATTATTTAGAACATCACAAACTGAGGGAGTACCTCACTTATTTAATCATTAACATATCTAATTACTACATGAGTTTTTTTTTTTTAGTTTAATTTTTTAACTAACATATACAAATATCAAAATACTTGTAATAAAATAGTGTGAAATGTATGGGTCTGTTCACTTTAGCTTAATTTCAGTTCATTTAAGCTCTAATTAGTTTAACTTCTAATTTTCTTCTCTCATAAAATATTCATTACAACTCATTTCAGTTCAATTTCAACCAGTCAATTTAGCTCATTTAGTAAATGGAACAAGCCCTATGTGAAGCGATTGAAGCCAACAAAGAAAGTAATTTTTATTTTTTTTTATTTTTTTATTTATTACAGATACAAAGAAAGTAATTTTAAAGCAAAAGATGAAGGAAGAATAGGAAAGAACATGTTCCCGGAGAAACCGCCATGGCATTGGACTCGTTCTCAAAATTAAAACCTGTAAGTTTTCTGCTGAATTTCGTTTCCATTCATTCAATTTTGTACTCATTCATTCATTCATTCAATTCAATTCTATAAATTATTAATTTTTTTAAAGAAATAATTTATAAAACCTCTCTCCCCACAAAAATGAAGTAGATTAAAGCTCCGATTTTTTCGATTGAAGAAATAATGTGGTTAGTCCGAATTCCATGTTCAGAACTGAATTTCTCGTATTTTTCCCACTTGGTTTGACATTTACTTGATTCAATTTGAAAAGGGAAACAAAGATTTGATTTTTTTTCCAAAATTTTTTATTCTTTGTATCCCTTGTAATCTTGTATCAATTAGACTATCTCGATTTAGGTTTAGTGTACAGAAAAACTCGACTTGTGTATAACCTTAAACGATAAACAATACTCCGTAATTAATATAAACGGAGGGAGTAAAAAGATGGAAGAAAAAAATGCAAGCAAGATCAATCAGTTAGCATTTGATACAGTTTATAGCCGTTGACCCTGTATATGAACATCACAATATTCACAAGAATCTTACAAGGTTTCAACTGTGATTTGGTCATGACTCATGAGAGAGCGAAAAACGATGAGTAAAAACATGCTTTACCAATAACATGAGCATGAACTTGGGCGTAATGTGTATAATTTTCATTAATTTATTGTTTTAGACCAAGTTTGTACACTATATATAGAGATTAGTGACCCTTTTTGAAATTTTATTATGAATTTCAGCCTGAATTATTATATATTTGTCAAGTTTTTGAAATTCAGTTTAATTGTTTTCGGTCATTGCTAGAGTGATCCAGCAGTCGTTGCCTGTTTTTTCGCCTTTTCTTTGCTTATATTATCAGTAAAGTTGATAATTTGTTTGCTTGGTTTGCTGGATTTATATTAGGAAGGATGAAATTTTGCAAGAGTTATGAAAATTACATGAAGCAATTGGGGAAGACTCTTCCCGGGATTGGATACAGAAGGCTAAAGAAAAATATTAACAAGTGCAGGAATCATATGATGTCTCAAGAGGATGAGGCTGTTAGTCCTCTTGATTGTTCAGGTAAGTAATAGGGGAGGGAGAATCAAAGGCTTAAATTTAGTCCGAGTTTAAGATAAGATGGCTTAGACGGGTGTTTGGTATAATCATTAGATCATTTATAAAACTCAGCTCGTATTTTTGCAACTTGTTTTACCCGAGCACCTTTCTTAGTGTAGAAGACTAGAAGTAGCATCACATTTATGTCTAAGATATAGGCAGAAAAAAATGAAAGTGACTAACTTTATTATATGTGGAAGCAATTCTAGTTTTGGTCCTATTCTTATCTGGAAGCATTATTTTCAATTTGTTTACCTTAATCCTTCACTTTCTTGCAGTGTGTGATGGGATTTTTTTCCCTTCACTCTTTGACGAAATGTCAGCTGTGGTTGATTGTTTTGACAAAGAGGCTCGGAAATTGCTTGATCCACCGTTGTCATGCCCATGGGGCATTTGGAGGTACTCTTGCTTTGACTGCTCAGGAAATGGGCCAAAAGATCATGTTTTGATGAAAGAGGGTCAAGAACTGCTTATTTATGCAATGGTTAATGCCATTGCATTTAGGAAAATCCTTAAAAAGTATGACAAGGTATATTCTAAATACGTTACAGTTTGCATATTAGTAAGATGGAGTAGAAAATGTTTAATTTAACTAGTACTAGGCAACAAACATGAGGCAAAGTGTCTGAAATACTCAGTCAGGCTCGGGGTTGGAAGGTACAGAGTATTAACATTTCACCCCATGTTAGTTGCCTAATAGTGAGGCGATTAGGTAGCTGGACTTTATTGAGTGTTGACCATGGAGTAGTGTTATAGTACATGCATGATATATTGCTTTCTTACAAGTGATTTGTTGTTTGTTAAGGTTCATAAGAGTGAAAAAGGCCGGGAATTCAAATCAGGTGCCCAGGTTAAACACATCATGATCCTTCAATCTCCTTGGTTCTATGAGCTCATGTCTTTCCAGATCAACTTGAGGGATAGAAAATTCAAAGATACAAGCCCAGATGCGTCGCTGTTTGAAGAATTAGCCCTCATGTTTAACAATGACATTCCGTCGATGAACTGTGTACTTTTTGATTCCTTCTGGGTCGATGTCAATTTAATCTGTCCTATTTGTTTGGTATGTCAATCTTAGCTTGTAACTTTCTTAGATATAATGGATGCATGCTAATAAAACCAGTGTCTATGACTTTTTAAGTTTTCTTGCTGGAATCCAAATGATCAGAAGCCATAATAAATTTGAATATAGAAAGACTCTCGATCTATAAACCATCCTCTTGTGTTATAATACCTTTGTAAAATGTTTTTTGGTTTGTAATTTAGAACAAAAGTTGGTATGAATTGCATAGAGTAGTAGTTATTTGCATTGTCCTAGGACATTTGTACATTGTTGTACATTATATTCTTATGATTGACATGTTAAACATGAACAGGATATAGTCTTTGATGCGGTGGCTCTTAGATGTGGACACATCTTATGCTATATGTGTGCTTGCTCTGCTGCTTCAGTGACTATAGTCGATGGCTTGAAGGCAGCTACTCCAAAGCAGAAGTGTCCTCTATGTCGAGAGGTAACTACTTTTGAAAACGTGCATTTGGGTCTATAAATAATCACAAAACATAATTCCATAAAATTTTAAATGCAGTAAGCTTAGCTTTCATGGAATTATACTCCTTATTTAAGGTAGTCAATCAACCAATGATTGAAATTGGACCTTTCATGTAATCATATTAATAAGTAAAACAGATAGATAATCATTACTACTTAAATTGATAGATTGCTATAACTTTATGAGCAAATTAATTAACAGTGACTGGCGATTCTTAACTTCAGTGGCATCACTAATAAACTTATCATTTGGATCATCTTCCATGTTTATTCAGGCTAGGGTGTATGGTAATGCCATCCGCTTGGACGAATTAAACGTTCTGTTAAGCAAAAGGTATGTTTATTGTCCCAATCATCCTAGTCGGAAAATGAAGTGTATATATATAAACTCACTGTATACTAACGCGCAGGTGTCCTGAGTATTGGGAAAAGCGGCTTGAGTCGGAGAGAGTAGAGAGGCTTCGGCTGGTGAAGGAACATTGGCAGTCACAAGTGAATGGTCTCTCATGACAGTTTGAGCTTTGTTGTTATAATTACTTTCTTTCTAGTGCAAATGTTAGAAGTCTTGGGTCAAGATAATTGATTTTTGCAAACATTAGCTCGAAGAATCCTCTGTTTATTTTGTAACTAATATTGTAAATGTAATAACTAATAACGGTATATATAATCATTTCACATAGGTACATAACACTATATGTCTATAACTGTGGATGCAATATTGTTAGCTAACCTAATTGGTTAAATATATACATGGCATCTTATAAATCTATGTTTTGTATACTTTAGACAATACCAATAACCTTATGAATCTTGTGTAGTTTTGGGATCAAATGGTGTTGCTGTAGGAGGAATAAGATTTGATTTTAAACTGCTTCCCATGCTTAACTGTGCCTACCTATGTAACCTATCATCCTCGCAACCTGTTGTTAGGTTTTGGAGCTTCTTCGAGTTCATAAGTACATGATCGTCAATTGGACCACACGACTATACTTTTCCTTGTACATTGATGAGTGCTTAAAATAAAAGTTTTATTACGCTCTTTGATCAAAACATTCCAATTATGAGCATCAACATAAAACGGAAAGAGTACGTTCCATTATTATAACGTCGAATGATGAATGCCCACATATATATGAGCATGAGGCTAGAAACTTTAGACACTACATTGAAGAAAAGCATGAATTGAGACATTAATTTAATGTACTTGAATTTAATTACGGACGTTGTATAAATTTCTGTTTTGTTTTATAGGAGCCCACTCAATCAGGCATAATTTGGCAGCTACATGTACGAATCAACCATTATTTTTAATGTCCGCAAAAATGTCAAAAAATTCGTAACACAATTCTATACAAGGAAAAAGTGTACGGAAATACAAAAACTATGCCAAAATTTTTGGACCTTAGATTTCTATCTATTTTATGAGGTTAGTTTTTGTTACATTACTGTCACCTTCTGTCTAGTTGTCCTTAGACAGATTAAAAACGTGAGATCTACAGAGATATTTTTTTTGGCGCTACATAAAAAGATAACAAACACAAGAATGCATACTATCCACTACTTCAAGGCCCATGGCCTTTTGATGGGGGGGACTACTATTAAATGATTTAATTAAGTTTAACTTAGTTGCAACAAAATTAGGAAGTAGGAAACAATTATGGCCATATGCATATTTATAAAAAATTAAAATAAACTTTAAAAGAAAAACCTAATGGAAAGCGACATTTTTGTGTAGTTCTCATTGGATCTATCATGTGTTCTGTTGTTTCAGAAATGCCTCAAAGGCTCAAAACATGAGTTTAGAACCTTATTAATGTGATTTAATAATTTATATACATGTCAATTTGCCAAATACTGCTGCAATCTTAGTTAATCAATTTGTTTATTAAGCTCAACTCACTTGGTTAATTAGTTTGTGTTGGTTTAAATGTGTAATACTATGTACTTCATATTTGTTACCAATAGTTAGAACTAAAAACCCACCTCTCCGTAACATTGCTTTGTTTATTGTTTTAAAAAAACCAAAAAAAAAAAAATGCTTTGTTTGGATTAAAGAGGTTTTATATTAATTGCAACCAACACTTTTCTTTTTAAAAACTTTTTTTTGTATATTTGTTGAATCTACCCTTACTAAAACTCATGTAAAAACTTTTTTTTTTATATTTGTTGAATCTACCCTTACTAAAACTCATGTAAAGTGTCGTGCATATACTTTTAATTAAAATACGTACTCCATAGTAATTAAAAATTTCCTTGTAGGACAAAGAATTTACGTTATTTTCCCTTTATCTCTCCTCCTACCAAATCATATTTCATCATATCCCTTACAAGGTGCAATGTTTGTGGAACGGAGGTAATATTTATACGATGTATATTGTAGTATCATTAGCTTATACTTCATACAATTTATCTTTTGAGACTTGAGAGTGAGAGAATTTAATTATAAAGTGAACTGATATCATTTGACTAATTTATTGTATATTGACACCAAATTATAATGTCAAGTGACTGCAGACTACATATCATTAAAAACTTATTATATAAAGCAAATGATTATTGTAATCCGGAGTATTTTTCTTAGAATACAAATCACGGATTTATAATTCGATGGAATAATTTGATTTAATGATGAGTTATCAATAAAAATAACGTACTTCACCAACCAATCAAGAGAAAATGTGAAAGAAACACTTGAGGTTGAGATCTTCGCTACGTCACTATATCTATTGTCTAGTTTCTAAAACCTTTGCAGTTGGCACAAGTCTTAATTCTCCCCAAAAAAATCTCGTACAATCAACTAGTACTCTTTCCTCAAAAAAATAAAAAACTACGGAGTAGTACTCTTTATTTCAAGTATTCTTAGTTCTTTTTTGAACAGAAAAAAATTGAGGGATGACTCCTATGGAAGCATGGCTAACTGAATTGGTAAGAAAATACTAACTCCAAATTTTTTGGACATAATTTTTTCTATATACGATGACGTAATAACATCCGTTAACTAATAGTTTAAGCATGTACCATAATGTCTATATGTGTCTTGTTTGTGTAGAATTTGAAATTTTGGTCGTCCTTTATTTGGTTGAACATAAAAAATTGCATTATACGTCTATCTATTGTTAATATTTAATACGTCTAAACTACTAATTAATAAGTACATAGTAACGCAATTCAAGTTTGTACAACAATTTCTAAAAACGTGATGTTTGTGTAGAGTTTAAAAATTTGTCGGTCGTTTCATTTTGTTGAACATAAGAACGAAGTTATATTATTGTGTATTCAGTGTCAATAATATTTAGCATAGATCAATTATGTGTAGGAAATGGAAGCATCCTTTAAGGAGCATCAACTCACAGTCGCTACTACTCTTGGCGAGGACTTTCCAATCATTCCTTGTCCTCCCCACGCGGCAGGCAACTCCGCCGCCGCCTCTTCGCAGGGAGAATTTAGTTGCAATGCTGTCATGGAAACCCACCATATTTCCGATAGGTGTGGAAATGGAAATAACATTTACAGTAATGATAACGATAACGATAACGACAATAATGTCGATAACATTATTGTAAACTCTAATGTATATGGGCAAGAGAGTCATCAACAAAATAACAAGGAAGCAGTGAGTGTAGGTACCAAGAGGAAAAGACTACCACACAAAGTACAAGATCATATTATAGCCGAAAGGAGGCGTCGTGAATTAATCACTCAGATGTTCATCTCTCTTTCCACCATTGTTCCTGGACTTAAGAAGGTAAGTATTTCTTAATGTGATTTTAGTGAAATTCTAATCCTTAATTCCTTATTAAGAAGATATATGAGAAATTTAAAAAAAAAAACATTTACCCCGTCTGTTTTACTCCCTCTATTACATATTACTCACGTATTATTTGTGAGACATAAAAATATTCTTTTTTTGTGAGTAATATATAATGGAGGGAGTATATTTTTTTACATGGCTTTCAATCAATTAAAATCTCTAATTTCTTTATGTATTTAGGATGCATTAAAATAAAGTTGAAAACACAGTTACTGTATACGTGCATGAGTACATTTTTATTACTGTAGTATATTTTGAAGTGTTAGTTGCATGTAAAAATGGTCGTGGGCTGGGCAACAACCGGCTGGGCACGTTGGCCAAGCCCACTAAGGCACTAGATATGTATTGTGCTGAAATTTTCAAATATTACCTTCGTTTGTTATTAATTGCAATAAAGAAATTATTTGTGATACATTAAAAAAATTTATTTGTTGCAATTAATAAGATATGTTAGATGATTTATGTATTTCCCCAGCCAATGTATCATGGACCAATATATATGTTGCTTACGAGCTTGTGTTGTGCCTACCCTGCACATTTATTGTGTCATGTCTTTTTCATGTTAGCGCAACTTGTCCTATTACCGTCTTAATTTATTACTACGTACTATAGTTTGAAGTGTTAGTTGCATGTAAAGATGGTCGTGGGCTGGGCAAGCCCACTAGATAGGTATTGTGTTGAAATTTCCAAATATTACCTTCGTTTCTTATTAATTGTAACAAAAAGATTATTTTTGATACATAAAAAATTTCATTTGTTGCAATTAATAAGAAATATTAGATGACTTATGTATTGCCCTAGCCAACGTGACATGGACCTGTATATATGATGCTTACGAACTTGTGTTGTGCCTACCTTGCACTTATGTTGCGTCATGTCTTTTTTTATGTCAGCGCAACTTGTCCTATTAGGCTATTACCATCTTAATTAATTACTTATATGCGTCCACTGAAAAACCCATATAAACACGACAAGATTGTTTTATTTTTTGACACAATAATATATGACAAGATTAATTCTTGAGTTATTAAAGAATTTTTATGCGATAGATAGTTAATTACACAGTGAATCATTAATTAGTACGTGTTATTATGGACACAGGTTGATAAAACAACGGTGTTAACAGAGACAATCAAATATGTGAAGCAACTTCAAGAGAAAGTGAAGGTACTTGAAGAAAAGGCAGATGAAAAGAAGGTTGTAGAGTCCATGGTGGTTATGGTAAAATCCCGTAAAATTACAGTCGATAACGATAATGATAATGATTCTTCCTCGGCCATGGGTGACAATTGTGCCGGTGGGAGTGGTGGTTGTAACTCCAATAATGGTGATGGTAACAACGATGAGAACGACACTATCAATCTTTCATCACTGCCAGAAATTGAAGTTAAGAAATTGGGCGAGACCCTACTCTTAAAAGTGTGTTGTGCAAAGCAAAAATGGATTCTACCCAAGTTATATGCAGAGTTGTACAAACATGATTTATGTATTACACATTCTAATGTTACACCCTTTGAGAGCTTGGCCATCATTACCATAATCGCACAGGTAACATTACTATTACATTTACATTAAAAAACCTTATATATATAAAAGACCTCATATATATACATCAAAAAAATAAGCATCAAAGTTGTTAAAAGACCTTATATATATACATTATATATATATTATGAAAATATGCTGCGGATTTTATTAAAGAAGTCAATTTCCGTCAAAGTTGTTAAACTTTGGGGGAAAGAACTTTTTTTGGTATTAGACAACCTAATTCTATATACAGTACATGCATACTTTATCTTTAATTTATTAATAATTATATAGATTTAGTGAATTTTTTATAGATCAAATTACTTTGTAGTTTGTAGAATTTAGCTTCTAATGTGCTTACAAAAAGCTAGAGAAATATAGTACGGAGTAGTTGTGAATTTTGTTGTTTCATATTTTATACTAACACATGATGAAGTAATTAATAAAGTTTTATTTATGCAGATTGGGAGGAATTTCAATAAGAATGTGAAAGATTTTGTTAAAACTCTATGCACCACTCTCCGTGAACCCGTGACGGTTAACTAGCCACGTTAGTAGCCATTAACCGCGCCATGCATATAACGAATTTTACTATCGGATGTAGAATTATTAAATTGGTAGACCATCAATTTAATGTATATCACGTTTTATTTTCGGAGTTTTTTTTTTTGTTAGCAATTTTATGAAAATGAAGGGACACGTGTTATATAACCTCATCACTAGATCAGCTTATGTCACTTTTTTTTTCTAGGAAAATCTGCTTATGTCACTTGATTATTGTCATTTAAATAATCATCTAGTTTTTGGTCCTGATTGATGTCGGAGTTATAACATGTATATTACAATAATTCTGTATATAATGCTGTCATATAATAATTTCTTTTTGCTATTAAAGACATGTATTAAGATATAGTTCAATGGTTATATATTCTTCTTATTAGTTACAGAGTAATAGTTAATAGTTAATGTGGTTATTATATTTAATTGACCAGATTGGTAAATAAAAAAACACCCTTAACGACAATTTAGTAAAAAAAAAAAACTTACTCCAGCGATAATTTGGTAAAACAATAAACTAGGCGATGTTTAGACCAAAATTTTAACGAAGTATTTTTTCGACAAACTCCTAAAAAACCCTAATTTATTTGGTTTTGTGTTTTTAAATTTATTTTTCCCATTAAATTTTGCTAAATTCGGATACTAAATTTATTTTCAACCCCTTTTTACAAAAAAAAAAGTTAATAAGGGGAAGAAAAAATATTAAACATATTTTTTCTTCAAATTATAATTTGTCTAAAGGGATGGAAAATTAGGTGAACAAATTATTTTTTTTTAAAAGAAAATCAAGAAATCCGAACTAAATTAATTACTTAGGGTTCGTTTGGCATTGCTGTGGTTTTCTGTTTTTTGGTTTTTTATTTTTAAAAAGTATATGATATGAGTCTCATAATGAATCAAAAATTTTATAAACTTATTAAAATTATGATAATTTTGAAAACTGACAACAGAAAAGTGGAAACACCTTTTTCTTGTTTCCTGTTTTTGGTTTTAAAAAAAAAAAAAAAAACAGGAAACAGAAAACCAAAACTGATGTCAAACAAGCCCTAAATTAAACATTTGAGTAGGTTAAAAAAAAAAAAAAAAAAAAAAAAAAAAAACAAAACGGAGTAAGAGTTTCTAATTTTCTATTACAGCGTATGAGAGTTCCGGGGAACACTGCTAAGCGCTAACTGATTCACTTACTAGAAGACTACTGTAATCTGTAGCTTTGAACATTAAAATCCAAAAATCTTCAACCAAATGCAGAAATCAATGGAAGCACCATTACGAATTCTAAACCCTAGTTATCGCAATTTCTATCTCAATCTAAATCGTCAATTTTCCCCAAAATTCAACCCCAAATCACACACTCTTTCTCTCACTCCCACTCTCAAATCTCAATTTCACAATTCTCTCTCCTCAAATCCCTTCAAAAACCCCATTTTCAATCTCCCCAATTCTTCCCAATTAGGGTTCTTCCTTTCTCTCTCCTCTTCCTCCTCCAATTCACAATTTCAACCCAATTCCGACCTTAACAATGGCGGTTTCTTCCACTGGCACAAAGCATCGGCACCGGTCGCCGGAGTTCCCGCCGCCGGTGGGAAACCCGAGGTTGCGGCGGTGATATTAGGGTGGTTAGGAGCGACGCCGAAGCATTTGAGGAGATACGCGGAAATTTATACTTCAAAAGGGGTTGATGCAATTACATTTGTTGTTCCTGTGAAAGACGTGCTTTGGTTTGATTTGGGGAAGAAGGTTGAGAATCGGATTCGAGAGTTGGCGGATGAGCTCGTTTCGTGGTTGTCGAAGGCGCAAGGCCGAGAACGACGCTTGATCTTTCACACATTCAGTACCACTGGTTGGCTTGTGTAGGTTTATTCTGCATTTTCCTAATTACCAATTTTATTTGTTTGTGTTATTTTTGCTTTGATTGTTGATTTGTGGTTAATTTTCTAAATTATTAGTTTAGAATACTAATTCATGATTGCCTTTGCTTAAATTTGCGTGCATTCTATATAAAGATGGTTATTTTGAAGTGGAGGGAGTGTGTTTTTTGATAAATTGGATGGTTGGCATTAGGTGCATTTTACGGTTAAGGATGGAATTATTGGAATCTGTCTAAATTTTTTGTTTAGAATACTAATGCGGGGTTGCAATCGCTTACCAAGTATATTCGTGTTCACAGTTTATAAAGGCGGTTACTTTGAAGTGGATGGAGTGCTATTTTTGATGATTTGGATGTTGGGAATTAGGTGCATTGCATGGGTAAGGATGGTGTTTAACTAGTTTAGGTTTAAATAAGTTTTGTTGATTTAGTTTGACTACCGTGCCTTGACTCTAGAGTGCATTTGTGAATTCTGACTAGCCATTGGCTAATTGATTGTGATTTGATCTTTGTATGAGACATAGAGTTGGTGGGCTATCTGTATCAACAAGGGCTCTTTTTTTTCACGGGGTTTTACTAAGGGTGCAAAAGTTTTGGTTGTTATGGGAGCTCCCTGGCTTTAATCGCTAATGGTGGCCATTTTCATGTGTACAAGTAATGTATGATGATAATGATTTGGTGTTATTCTGTTGTTTTTGTAGATATGGGTCGATTCTTGTTCATCTGCAGGATAGGCCAGACCTTATAGAAAAGATAAAAGGATGTATTATTGATTCCGGAGGGGACCCTGAACTTAATCCTAAGGTAATTTTGTTGCTTCTCAGCTTATTATGAGATGCTTGATGTTTTGTTGTCAAATCTATTGATTTTAGAGGTGATGAAAGTTGTTTGATTTGCAAACTATTTTTAATTTTTGGTCTGAAGTATGTCTTTGCTGTCTACCACGGAATAGTTTGGTGTGCATATAAGGATGACTTAAGGTTCTTCTCTTGTTGTGGTAACTTTTGCATCCCTAGATTGGGATTGGGCCAGCATTTTAGATAGTGCTATCAAAGACTATTCGAGGTTCATGAACAACTTTTTGAAGGTTTAACTCTCTTTAAGTTGCATTGAACAGGTAATGAAGGCTGATATTTGTAGGGGATTTTCACCAATGTGTCTTAGACTTGGCATTACCTGGAACCTGCCAAGAATTAGAGCTTTTAATTAAGTGCACTTTGTGGAGAACTGGAGTTCATTAAAATTTTAAGACTTTGATAGTGATCATTTTATCTTCTTTTCTTGGCCTTGGATATCTGAGGATGGTCTGACAACTTTATGGTTTGCACAGTAGCTCTCAACTGGCCAGCTGGTTGATTGCCACAATGCCACGTAGGCAGGTATCTGTCGAAGCTAAGCTATTTATATGGATTTCAGAGGCTGCCATGTCGGGCATAAATATGAGCTTGGACCAAAGTGATCCTGGATGGCTTTGCAAACTGGCATATTCAGGGTGACACTAACGTGTTTTCTTGAAACAATACTCCTTTTCAAAAATAAACATGGAATACTCCCACTATCCTAGTCTCTAGGACACTAGGGTCGACTTCTATACCATCTTTAAAAGTACTTATATTTGTTGTTGTTGACAGATTGTGCCCCTGATGGCTTGAGTGATTGTCTCCTATAAGTGTTCCTGCCATAGGTGAGACTTTGCTCTTCTGTCTCAACTGGTAATGGAAGTGGAGCTCTATTTCATTACTCTTTTCCCAGGGAAAGTATGGTATATTTAAGAAGTGTTACTCATAGTGCTTTGTATGTGGTAGGGATAAAGTGAGTCTCACCCCTCAAATTGTTATTCCTATCACTCTTGCTCTTTTGATTTTTAAGCATCATGACCAAATATTTCAGATGTTATAAGTAGAAAGTGGGGCTCACCCCTCACATTGTAATTCCCTATTACTCTTGTTATTTTTATTCTTTAGAAAGAATATTACATCATGGCTGAAGAGTTATTTCCAGTGAGATCCTATAAGAAAAACGAACTTTGGAAAAGTAAAATGGATGGGAAGGATGAACTAT
Source organism: Chenopodium quinoa (assembly GCF_001683475.1). Classification (NCBI taxonomy): domain Eukaryota; kingdom Viridiplantae; phylum Streptophyta; class Magnoliopsida; order Caryophyllales; family Amaranthaceae; genus Chenopodium; species Chenopodium quinoa. The sequence continues at coordinate 8,201,420 of NW_018743574.1, read as the reverse complement.
ATAGACTCACATATTCTCACATATCTTTCAGGTTTGGGCAGCTGGTTTTACTGCTGCCCTATTGAAGAAACGGAATACTGTAATGGTTCCATCGGTTAAGAACGTAGAACCAAGTACTGATAAAAACAAGTCAAACGTGCAGGAAAAAGACCCTCTCATAGTTGAGGCTTTAGTATTTGCAGTTTTGGAGAGAATGTTCTCCTTCCTTTTTAAGTTGCCTGCTGTGAACCAGTAAGTATTCTGTTTAACGTGTTTCATACCTCTTGTTACATGACTTTGAATCACCCTAAATGAATACTCTATTTTGTTTTTTCAATAGGAGATTGATGAAGATCATACATCATCTTTCAGAAAATCAGCCACCATGTCCACAGCTTTATCTGTACAGCACAGCAGATAAGGTTATACCATATCGATCCGTAGAATCTTTTATTGAACACCAAAAGTCGAAGGGAAGAGATGTCCGGTCCTATAATTTTGGATCTTCGCCTCATGTAGATCATTACAGGGCATTTCCTGATGTATATACCTCTCAGGTTAACAGTTTTTTTAAAACACATTTCAAATAAACAGATGAAGTTTCTGTTGCAGATTTTGGTTTTGTTGAGTGAGATTGTCATCTTATTTTGCCGTGGAGGCATTTCCTTATCCATCATTATTGCTTCATTAGGATGATTTCATGGTACTCGTATTAATTGTTTCTTAAAGGTGCAGTCTTACATTTAATAAAAAAATGTCTTTTTTGTCGGTAGGATATGTTTCACTACTGTTTTAGATAAGTTGCCAGTTTGTTGTTTTCTATTCTCATCGTGAAAATTTAATTTTACTACTCCGTAGTACATACTCTTTTTATTTTATTATTTGCTCCATTTCTCTGGACATGGAATTCTGGGAGAAAATAGTCTAAAGTATTACTCCTTATTTTAAGATGCAAGTGAGGTTTAAAAAAAGGAAATATGAGTATAAGTGGGGAGGAGAGAGTATATGATATGCATAAACTACGGGAGCAAAAAGAAAGTGAATTAAGTAATAAAATACAGAAGGATTATAAGAAGTGGATGAGGTCAACAATTTTCCTAGATCATTTAGGAGCTCAATTTTGTAGAAATAAAATGGCATTATTGAGTGAAATTTTAATTTTATACTTGATGTATCGGTTATTTTATTTTTAACCGTTACTCCGTAATTGATAAGTGTTTTGCTTGTTTTTTCAACTTTGTTGAAGTCAGAAACCAAACACTGTACTTATGGCTTATTGCGATTAGTCATTATCTTGTTATTAATTGTGAATAATAAAAATCTCTTTATTCTTGCAAATTGCAATAGTTGGAAACCATCACTATTACTTTCTTTGTGGTATATCTATAAGCATTTTGTAATGCAATCCAGTCTAGTGTTAGAAATTTCGAATACTTACTTCCCAACAAGATGTATAATATCGTTCAACAAATAAAACAAAAACACTCAAAACCTTTTTTTTCCTCGTTATATAAATGACAGTCAAGTGAGGATTTGAAACACTAATTTAGCAACGAAACAAGATAGAAGAGGATACAATTTTTTTATGGCGTAGTGGGAGTCACCTACGATAGCAATACACACATTGCATGCATGATTATAACTAGCTAGGCATGTTTTATCACATATTCACATATCCATGTTATTTAATTTATCCTTTGTTTTTTTAGTACATTTGCATACAACCATATATTTTTCTAAAAAATATCATCAAATAAAATACAAAAGTAGAAGATGGTGATTGATTAAGATAAGTAGAAGAGAGAACATTCAACATACCATGCAGCATGATTAAGTCATGTTTGTTAGAATGTCATTGCTTGGTAATAAATGCAATGCCCCTAAAAATAATTACTACCTCCGTTTCATATTATGTGCAATGATTTGACATAAATTAGAGAGGATACATGTCTAATCGTTGCAAATAATATGAAACGGAAGTAGTATAAAATATTACTCCCTCCGTCCCTAAATTACATTCATCTTTCTCTCTATTATGTGAAGAATAAATGCTAGAAAGAGGAATGTAATTTAGGGACGGAGGGAGTACTATAATAGTTTAAGTTGTTCTCTCTTGCATGCCCATCTCATCTTGTCCATGTTTGTTTACATGTCATGTTTGTTGATTAATATCATGACATCTGTTTTGGTCCAATTTAGTCCAATTGGGCTTAGGCATTAAATGATCCAATTAAAATCCCAAGGTCAAGGTTCATCTCTCCAATTGTGCTAAAGTCAAAGATCAGTCCTCAAGGCAAGCCAATTGGGCTAAGGCCCAACTTCTCCATGTATGAAGAGGTATAAAAGCCATCAATATTACATTTTTACATTGATTTTCATTCATTCAAGCAAAGCCTCAAGCAACTAATTCTCTTGCATAGTCTTCTCTTTCTACACACTGTACTGACTTTAGCATCGGAGGGGCCTTCCTCGGCAACACCCCCGAGGCTAGTTTACGTGTGTTTACTGTGCAGGAAACCTTCGGCCCAACATTTCTTGGACCGAATCTAGTCTTCACCACTTCATCGGACCTTCGGCAAGGTCCCATTGTTTTCACCCGAAACAACATCGATAAGACTTATTAGAGTATAGTATTAGACCTAAACTAACGATAATTATTCACCGTAAAAATAATAATTCGTATAAACCATAAAGATTCCTTAATTTTAACCAATAATTCGACTGTTAGACCTAACTAACGATAATACATTTTGACTTAATATAGTATACGCCGTATGATAGAGTCATGATTAGATGTTGTCTCATTTCACTGATATGATGATTAAATTGGTGTTTCGATTTTATTCGATTTCTTGAGGTAGTCATCAACTTAAAAAGTTAAATATTACATTACTACTGGCTTCCGTTTTTAATTATGGAAAAACACGTATGCAGTCTTTAGGGTTACATATAAGAAACTAAAAATGAAAAGAATTGACAATAAATAAACATTTATTATATCGATTTACTTGTGAATTGTCGATAAATTCTCAACTTAATACTAATAATAAAAAGAAAGTATATAAGGTTGCATATAGCATTACCCTTTAATTATTGATCTATTTTGATTTTTACATTATTTGCATGTCTTATTTTAAAATTAGATTTTCTACTAATACATAAAAATAATTATTGTTTTTTAGAATGCTTTTGAATGAATTTATTTCAAGATTTTTAACATATATATGATTTATAAACTATAGCATAACAAAATAATGTGTCTATCAATGTAATTAATGTCTTACTTATTTTAAACAATTTAATTGTGATCCTTACATGAAGCAATGTAAAGGGCCTGTTCACTTCAGCTTATCAGTCTAGTTCAGCTCTAATAAGTTCAGTTCAGTTCCAATCAGTTCAGTTCAACTCCTAATTTTCTTCTCTTATAAATTATTCATTTAATCTCTATTCATTTCAGTTCAACTCCAATCAGTTCAGTAAATGTGAATATACCCTAAATATATCTTATTTTTCTTTCAACATTTCAAAATTTTTACAATCCTCATCACTTAGAGAAAAATTAAAGATATTAACATTCAAAGTTGTATTGATCTGAACAACAGTTCATACAGGCTAAAGAAGATCAGTACTTAGTTTAAAAAATTAAATGGTGTACAAATTAATCTTTTACTCTTAAATTAGAACAATAACTAAATTGTATTGCCTTTTTTTTAGGGGATATTAAAAATTTGATGTTCTATATACACTATACAGTTCTGTATTATATATACTAATGTTATGTGCAACTTTGGAATATTTTATATCTCATAAATAATATCTCAAAGTTGCACATAACATTTGACGGAGGTAGTTTGAGTAAATGAGTAATATGATAGAATTGAATTAAAGGCACTGACATAAATGAGATTCCCAAAACTTGGTATCCATATTATATGCATCCACTTATATGCTCCATTGGTATCAAAATATCAAATCATGGTGTGCCTTGTCATTTGTCAAGTTGACCTTCATTTAAATAAATCTTAATTAATCATACATATCATATAGAGATAAATATATACTCCTACATACATCAATTGTAACTAGACATAAAATATTAGGTGCTTACGTTATAGGAACACTTCAATTCATACAACTATATATTTTATAATAATTAAGCATTGTTTTTTTCATATAACTATACACCTCGAAAGTTCGTTATTATTAAATTAGGATAATTAAAATATCCGATGTTCATTTTCTAATAGACAATACGACAGTACATTATACATACTTGTATTATTGTATACCATCACCAACTAGCCCAAACTACCTAAGTAAATGCTTGCATCTTGAGTGTATTATGTATATATGTTCCATATATGGTCCCATATTATATAAATTAAGAATAATGTTTATTTTATTAATTAAAAAAAAGAGATTATTCAACCTTAGCTACCTCGCAAATAATTAGTAGTCAAGCTGTCAAGCAGCCATATTATATAGGCTAGCCTAGGTAATTATTTAAGATATAGTCAAAGTGTTACTTTAATTTGTCAAGTTTTATTTAACCTATATAATAATTGTTAGCACCAACCAAAAAATAAATAAATAAATAAATAAAAACCAACTACAAACGTGCAAACAAAAGGCTTTGTTTGGCTTTGGTTTTGGATGCATGCAATATTGGAACAACGTACAGCAGCCTCTTGGTTGGCAATATTTGACATGTTAATTAGTGGCGGCATAATTCGTACGTAAACTATTCACTATATAATGAACCTCATATTGTCCTTCTAATACTCATCTTAGCAACTCTACTTCATTTTATTTAATTATTAATTAATTATTAAGAGATCAATCGATAATGGCTACTCCGAAATTTATGTTTTTCTTAGCTCTTCTTCTTCCTCTTGTATTGAGTGTTAATGGCAACGGCCTAGCAGTGGGGTACTATTCGCGTTCATGTCCTCAAGCCGAGTCCATAACAATGAATGTTGTCAAACAAACTCTAGCTGTTGCTCCTTCTCTTTCTGGCCCCTTGTTGAGAATGTTCTTTCATGATTGTTTTGTTAGGGTGAGTAATAATAATATTGTACTTTTTTTTTTTGTTTCGTAAATTAGGTTGTGTTCTTTTCAAATTATATTTTTTTATTCTCGACTCTGTACTCATATATAACACAGTTATAACTTATAAGTTAAAAACCATACAAATCATTTTCTTATTGTTATATTTGTTTGATTCATAGGGTTGTGATGCTTCTGTCTTGCTAAATTCTCCTACAAACCAAGCTGAGAAAGATGCAATTCCAAATCAAACTCTTAGAGGATATGAAATCATAGATAGAGTCAAGAATGCTTTGGAAATTCATTGTCCTGGAGTTGTTTCATGTGCTGATATAATAACCATGGTATCTAGAGACGTCGTGGTTCAGGTGTATATCTCTTCATATTAAATAATTAATAAACAAATCTCTAAATTATTATTCGATTTTTAATTGTAATTTGGAACTAAATTAATCTTATTTACCTTTGTAGACTGGTGGATTTTCATGGAATGTTGAGCTAGGAAGACGAGATGGTGTTGTTTCTTTGCTTAATGATGCTTTAACTAATTTGCCGCCACCTACTGACAATATAAACGCTTTGGTGAGAAGTTTTAGGGGAAAAGGACTGAGTGTAAAGGATCTTGTTGTCTTATCAGGTATATAAACACATTAAACAATGTTTTTTATTTCTTTTACTACCTCCTTACATACTACCCAAAGTTGTAACTAATATGTAACTTATTGAATATATAATTGTGCAGGCGCGCACACAATAGGCATAGGTCATTGTTCTGCATTCAGAAACCGTCTCTACAACTTCACCGGTAAAGGTGATGTCGATCCATCCATGAATTCCCATTACGTCGCTACATTAAAAAAGATATGTACCTTAAATGGTCCTGATGTATTCGTACAAATGGATCCCGGAAGTTCCAAGAAATTCGACGAGGGTTACTACGCGCAAGTGTCTAAAAACAGAGGATTGTTTCAATCTGATGCTGCATTACTCAACAATGCTGAGACTAAAGCTTATGTATTAGCTCACAAAGGTGGTAACCAAGAAAGTTTCTTCAAAGACTTTGGGGTGTCCATGGTAAATATGGGTAGAATTGGTGTTCTTACAGGTAATGCTGGTCAAATAAGGAAAGTTTGTTCAAAGATTAACTGATTTATGATCAAAAGCACGTGACATACGGTGGAACAAAATTCTCCTCATATTTATTGATTGAATTGGTTCATTTGGGTATATAATTTGCATGAATAAATAAGAAGATTTTACACAAGTGTGCGTGGGACATAATTAATTATAGGGCATAAAATTCAATTTCGGTTCGTAAAGTGTATGTATGTGAAGTTTTGTGTTGGTAGAGAACATACTTGTATTTCACAAACTAAGTGTTTAAGTGAGAATTCATGTCTAGGTCATGGGGAGGTTTAAGTAATTAAAGGCACAAACGATGTATATTGTGGTGCTCAAAACCACTTATATTTTATCTGTTACACAGGACAATCTTTCATAAGATTGATTTCAATGGCAAGTGTATAATATTTCCATTACTGAGCTTTTGTTTATGTTTATGTACTGATGCTCTCTTCCATCAATGAAAAATTATTATTTAATTTATGTAATTTGCAATGTTTGTTTTAAAGAATGTAAAGTACATGGTCTAATAAAGACTCCCTTATTGAGGATTGAGAGTAATAAATTTCAGTCTTTGAGCAAAAGTAAGTGATTTGCAAATTGCAATAAGTTGAATGAAGAAAAGTCAAAGTGATGCTACAGACATGTTGTTGGATATGTAAGTTGTAATAACTGAACATGCATTGTTTATCCTCATTATTAGATGATATATAGAGCCAATCAAATGTCCCTACTGTACTTGTCAATTTAATAAAGAGTACGTACACTAGGATATTAAGAAGAAAGAAACGGAGTGAACTTTTAATTAAATTATGTATATCAGCAAATCAAGATATTTATAAGTTTCTAAATCTATAATACTTTCTCCGTTCTTTATTACTTGACCTGTATTTCTTTTTACTTGACCTGTTTCCTTTTATGGCAAATATAACATTACACTTTTACTTATTTACCCTCGTAACAATTTCTACTAGGACACTTACCCTTTAACCTTTATTTTTTCCTATCTTACCTCAGTCAACTCTCCCCCTCATTCCTCCACCACCAGTCACCACCATATCCTCTCTCCTTCCTCCACTTTATCCATGGCAGCCACCACAACCACCACCTCACTTTTTTTTTTTTTTTGAAACACCACCCTTATCACCGCCCTTATATTTCCTCTTCACCGGCGATGCCCTCCAGTCCTCCACCTTATTTCAATCACACACTTTCTCTTACCTCCGCGCCGTTGCCATCAAAATACCCAAAATTTACCAAGGCTACGATGGTCGAATTTGGTCGCCAAATTCAGATCTAAAACAAACACAACCAAATTCAACCTTCATACCCTCGATTTTAGATCTCAGTTTCTTAAATGTTGCTTGGGTGACGGTGGTTGGAGTATGTGTATTTCCTTTCTCTTTCTCTTTTCTTGTCTTTATTTCGGTGGTTGTATGTACGATCTATAACAACCACAGCCAACAATCTCTCAATTTCTGTAAAAAATACTCACGGTGGGGTATGGTGGTGGCGGCCTGAACAGGGGCGGTGAAGGGGAGTGCTTGTGGTGTGGCATAGGCTGTTTTGGTAGTGAAGAGGAGCGTTTGGGTGAAGGGTAGGAGTGGTGGTTGTGGTGCGGCGTAGGCGTTGTGGTGGTGACCTCTGAGATGTAGTATCAAAACTCAACTCTCTAACTCTCTAAGTGTCAGTGGAGGGGAAGGGTAGGAGTGGAGGGCAATTTGGTCTTTCACCTTTTTTTCTACTCTGCCTTAAAACTTGTGCCTATTTGCAATAGGTCAAGTATATATTAAGAAGCATTCTTAAAGTTGCTTAAAAATACAATTTGCACAAAATTTGATTCACACCATCAATTTGATTACTAAAGTGTTGATCGCTAAGCAATTGTCATGTTACATGCTACTCTATTTTTTTTTCCCGACCGGCTTATTACATGTTATTTTAAAAAAAAATTATACTCCTTATCAAATAAGGGTTTAAATTATAGCGTTAATGCAATAATTTGGGACATTTTAAGGTTCAAACACACTAGTTTTAAATAATCAAAATATTATTTCTAAACTTTTATTCATTAATTAAGCTAATTAGTTGGGTCAATTACTCAATATTCCTTAGTTCAAGTCAATGCATATTCCCCAAATATACCAGCCTCAAACTACAAAGTTACTGTTCAATTGGATTCACCTACGTGTAAAAATCAAGAATTCATACACCATCATCATGTTCTTCCCAACCACAAGATGCACCTCAATTGTCAACCAATCCAAGCTTTTAATTAACATGATTTTTACCTTCAATTTTATCCCATTTCAATTGCAATCTTACCATAACATTTCAGCTATTAATCCCAAATAAAAACACCCCAAAATCTTCCCTTTCTTCCGGCAAGCCACCGTGGCGCCGCCGCCTTCAACCACTCGCCGCCCCTCATCTTCCATTACTCTGTTTTCTCCTTGGTGCTTCCTTAATTATATTTTTTATTTATAATTTGGGTCTTTGATTTTCCTCCTTTTCTAACCAAAACTTTGAATAATTATGTATTTTTACTTTAGATGTTACTTACATTTTGGAGAAATATTTTGGATTTACTTTATTTATCGTTATATTATTATTATTGGATTTATATAGAATCATTAGCTTTGTTTTTTTAAAACTATATTTTAAATAATGATTCTTTCATGAATATTTGAGATCATACAATGGAATTCTCAAGAGTATTTCAGTGTTTTGCAAATAATATGACTAATTATTTAAGTGAATTTTATGAAATGATATATTTTCTCAAAACTCTAAACTACTACTATGGGTTTGTTTTCTTCGGCTTAATTTTAATTCAGTTTAGTTTGGTTCAGTTTAGTTCTTAATTTCTTTCTCTCGTAAACAATTCATTTCAATTCTATTTAATTCAGCTCAAATCAATTCAGTTCATTTCAACTCAATTTAATACATCAGAACATGCCCTAAGTCTACTTCGTACATTTTTTTTTTTGGAAAGCACTTGGTACATTTTTTGTCATTAGCTAATTTCTTTATTTAATATTTACAATGTTTTGTCATTAAAGTTATGATATACGATACGAATTGAAGTATGAAGTATATTCTAAATAGAATATTGTAGAAGGATATACTATAGCAAAAGCCAATATATTTTTTTTATATAAGTATTTTACTAAGTTATAATGTTCAAAATAACATCATAATCTAATAATGATTGAGGTCTTAAAGAGCTATGTTATTATTAACTCGATTACTCAAATTGTCACTAATACAGTACGTGATTCTTGGAAGCGCGAAGAAAAACAATCTATTGAGATTAGAAGAAAAGAATGTTCAATTTCATTCTCGACGGTTTGAGGTAACATCTATTGTTAACATCCTCGATTAAATTTGAGAAATGTGTCTATGACTCTATGAGCATGTCTAATGAATGTGTTTATGATATGGATTGTGGATTTGTGGGGCAATGCTTATTTATTAGGGAGTACGTAGTATTGAAATCCTAAATACAAGTAAAGCATAGTCTACAACTAAGTTTGATTTAGTGGGAAAGATTGTAATTTCTAATCTTGATGTTGGAGATTCAATCCTCATTAGAAGCACTTTGAGGGTAGGGATTTCTTACTCTTTCGGTCTTTCCCTCCTATTCTTAATGTGTCTAACTCGTAAATATCGGAATAAAAAAAGCGTGATGGTTGAGTTTCGATCAGGGTCTTTTTCCTTACCGTAATTTTTTTTTTTTTTTTAAAAACAAAAAAAAATAGTGAAGTAGAGTCGTACAATCGTACTCCCTCTGTTTCTGACCCTAGTAAAAATCTCTCCAACACCAAAATTTTTACCAACCTTTCTCTCTCTTCTCATTCAACCAATTTCCATCACATCGAACGATCCTTTGAATTCGAATCTGTCTCCTCCAAATTCATAAATTGTACAAGAAATTTCTAATAATAATAAGAAATCTAGGGTTTTGGAAAACAAATTGACAATGCCACAAACTAATCCAATTGAAGAAGAAAGCCATGATCAACAACCTTTGAATTCGAATCTCTCTCCTCCAAATTCATTTTCGGGTGTTGTTCTTGGCGGCACTTTCGACCGTTTGCACGATGGTCACCGTCTTTTTCTCAAGGTTCTATTTTTTCCTATCCTTAACTTAATTTCTTCTTTTTTATCTTCAATTTATTATCTAATATTAGTAATTAAAGGATTCTGGGTTGTAGGGTTCAACTACAAGTCAATTGGGATAAGTTGCTATTTTTGGTTTCAATTTTAAAGGAGATGTTGTTTTGGGAAATTTTGACAATTAATTTCTGGGATAAGTTGCTATACATTTACCTTATTATAGTCTGTTTAGGAATTTGTTTTGTTCATGAATTTGATCAACAATTTGTAGGCTTTGACTTTTCTGTAGTACTCTCATCTAATGACTAATTTGGATTTGGGTTTATATTTGCTTGGATTATTGTCTTACTGAATTTCCTAAGATAGTATACTGTAGGACATAGATGGATTACATATTTGTATATTACATAGATAGATTTAAGCTCATTATTACATGACAGAGATTTAAGCTCATTATTAATTAGAGTTTATATTCGGGTCGATTCTGAGATATGTTTATGATGTCTTAGTTCTATTATGCTAATAGTGTTGATGCTTGAGATGAATTTTATGGACTTCTGGCAAGAGCTCTCATATCCTAGACATTCTTATAGTAATGGCTTCTGGGATAGAAGTATTGAACCACAGTCAAGGTACACAAGTGTCGGCGTTGATAATCGTGGATGTGGCCTGCAGTTTTTTGGTTTTGCATATGAAATAATGTCTTTTCTAAAGCTTTCAGTTAATCTGATTATGACAAACTATTATAGGGATGGTGTTGTATGGGGTTGCCGTGTTTAAGGAAGAATGTGTCATTTTGAAAGCTATGATTATTGATCTAGGGAAGACATTTGGAAACTGCCTTTTTTGTTTTTAGACAACATACATGTTTCTGATTGATTTGACTTGGATGCTGAAACATTCCTGACAGAGCATTGTTAATTTAGGCTGCAGCTGATCTTGCTACAGACCGTGTTGTTATTGGAGTTTGTGATGGCCCTATGCTGGCTAAAAAGCAGGTGAATCCCTCCACCCGAAACTTCCCAATCGCTACATGTATATGCCTGTTTCATCTTTCTTTTTACTTTGCCATCCGTGAGAAGATTTGATCATGCATCTGAAAATATTTTGATATTATTTCTTTTGCTGCCTCATTTATTATGTTTACTATCTGGATAACCACTATAAGTTTACTATCTTGAAGATCTAAGTTTACTTGGCTATAATGAGGAGATATCAGATAACATACATGTCTTAGTACTTGACGAAGGGAACAATAACAAACGAGAATCACCGAGTGTCCTGTCTTTTTTATTAGCTTGTCAAATCTTAATGTTTCTGTCAAAATAATTCTAATTAATGACCATAAATTGTGTAGTAGGCAAGTGAAATGAAAGCTACAGAAATAGGATGTGAATTATTTGGGTTCAGTTTGAAATGAAAGCTGCTTTAGAGTGTGCTTGGCCATAACTGAGCTTCAGTGTCTCATGTAGTTGCGACCTTGTCTTATCATCCACCATACTAACACATGTTAATGACGTGGGACTTAAAATTATCCGCTGAGTTCAAACTGTGTTATTCATTCGTGTTAGTTTTTGTGAATTTGATTTTCCATATTTACATGCTCTTTTAGCCTAATGTTTGCTTATAAAATTACTACCCAAGGTCCACATAGCTGAACTCTAAGAACTCCATATGCTCTATTTATCAAGTATGGTTACAGAATTTCAATTATTTTTTACTGATAATTTCTACCCATCTTGAATTCTTTTGCAGTATGCAGAATTGATAGAACCTATCGAGAAAAGGATGCAGAACGTGCAAGATTATATTAAGGTGCACATTTTGTAATCATCAAGTACAAAGGCTAAGGCTCATATTTCTTAGAAATTATCTTCATAACCTATGTGGCATCATTCTAATACTGTTGCTACTTAATTTCTGCAAAACTCATGCTTGATAACATTTTGAAATTCAATCTTGTTTTTATAGAACTTATGAGTCTTTTTTGGCTATAGAAGTCCGTCTGGATTTGTTTTATATCTTTGGTTCTTTGCATATGACTACACAATTCTCCATTTTCTCACATTATTAATCAGAATTATCGTATTTTGTATATTCTCTTTTCTGCAGTCCATCAAACCAGAGCTAACTGTTCAAGTCGAACCCATTGTAGATCCTTATGGTCCTTCTATTACTGATGAAAATTTGGAGGCCATTGTAGTCAGGTATGTTATGTGGATTTAGGTGCAGGAAATAGCAGCCTAGCAGTCTTTTTTATTCTTAAGCGCTGCCCATTAATTCCACTGATTTCCACATACCCCCTTGTTATGACAGCTTTTGGGCTGTTTAGATTCTTTTTGTGCTCTTTTCTTCTGGCACATACTTCATGTGAAGTGTCTAATAGGAGTAATACATTTTTTGGTGTATACCATTACCTTATTATTGTAAAATTGTGAAAGATGGGAAGATTTACTATGCATTGAAACTGCTGAAATTGCTCGTCTTTTGCTGGATTCTGTTAAGGATAACTTTGTGCCATTGGTGTTGACTTCATGATCTGATTAAAACATAACTTATACGATTCTCAGTCACAATCCACACCTGACTGATTTATGCTTCTGCTTTCCTGGCAGTAAGGAGACGTATACCGGAGGATTGTCAGTCAATCGAAAGAGAGCTGAGAAGGGACTTTCAGAACTAAAGGTTTGATCATTAACTTGCAAACATTTTCTATTTTTAGTTTTCTGTAAGCTGAGCCTTTAAAACAAAAAAAAAATTGCTTCCATATTCTTGTGTTGGTCTGAAGCTCGCATTATATATTAATTGCAGATTGAAGTTGTTGATTTAGTATCTGATGCAACAAGTGATGATAAGCTGAGTTCGACAACCTTAAGAAAGCTTGAGGCAGAGAAGTTAGGAATTCAGCAAGAAACCTGAAATTTCTTCTTTTAGATATCGAATCACCATAGTGAAAGATATACTCCATATAATCATACACACATCATAACACGTGTACAAGAAATTTGCATACATAATATCTCAGAATTAACATTTGTGTGACAATTTGCGTTGTGGTTACCCATTGTTACAATTTTGTTAAGAGTTAATGGTTGCAATTTATAATTAAACATTTTCGAACTACTTGCTATAAGGTCTATAACACACACTCTTAAAAGGTTACAATTTTACGAGTTTTATACGACTCTAGTCTCATACTCTATTAGTATACGGAGTAACAACTAAAAGAATTTTTTAATTGAAGGCAATGGATTTTTAAGGTTCCTAGATCATGGGTAGCTCTGGCTCGTGGTTAAGACTCGTCAATGACGTTTTCCTTTTTGACCTTTTAGTGTTCACATTTACTTAATTTCACTTCAGTTTAGCTCTAATAAGTTCAGTTTATTTCAGGTCCAATCAGTTCAGTTTAGTTCAGCTTTTAATTTCCCTCTCTCATAAAATATTAATTTCACCTCAGTTCACTTTAGTTCCGCTCAAATCAATTTAATTCTGCTCAGTTCAGTAAATGTGAACAGACCCTTAGTCTTTTTTGTTTGTTTTTAGTTCCATTTGTAAAAAAAATAAAAAAAAAAAATAGGATTTTATATTTCTTTAAGATTTTGTTACCCTTGGATTAAATTCTTGTAAGGTGTTTGTCGTTTCAATTTATTTTACAATCAAACGTCATCGTTTTAAAACACAACATTTGTAAGCGGTTATGAAAATGTTAACGGTTGACTATTTAAAATTCAAAAAATCCCCTCTCAAATACAACCAACTCCCTCATTAACAGCTTCTTTCTCCATTTCTCCCTCACCAAAATTTCATTTCCAAACCCTTTTTATCTCTCTTCTTCTTATCCTCATTCATCTTAAAACAATTAAAATTCCCCAATTTTTGTTGAGAGAGAAAGAATTTAGTGAGAGGAAAAAAACCCCTTTTTTTCTTCTTGAAGAACACAGGAAAATAGACCAAAAAAGCGTTCTTCTTCAATCTTCAGCAAGGTAATCATATATTTCTTTCAAATTAGTTGTCGATTATGAATTTTTTCCAGAATTTGTTATTTGGGTTTTTTCAAATTTCTGTAATTTTCTACAATTAAGTTGTTATTTTTCTTATTTACGTTGATTATTGAAGTTAATCAGAATCTTGGTTTTATTTTATGAAATTTCTCATTTTGTTTTTGTAATTTATTCTTAATCAAGAATTTGAATACAATTTAGTAACCCATTTGAGTTTGTATTTGTTTATTTCAATAATCACAAAATTATGCTCTGTTTTTCCTTTAGTTTGATGAATTTTGTTGGATTCTGATAATTCTGTGTTGAATTGGCAGGTGCATTTTCAGAAATTGTTTCGAAAATGAATGATTTGATGACGAAATCGTTCTTAAGTTATGTTGATTTGAAGAAGCAAATTCAAACAGACCTTGAAACAGAGCTTTCTGATGCAGAAACATGGAAGGAATTAAATCCAATTGATCAAGAAAATCTCTCTGTTTTCTTCAAAGAAATCGATTTAATCAAATCCCAAATGGAGGAAATCAGTAATCTTCTTCATGAACTTGAGTCTCTTCATCAAGAATCCAAGACCACTCACAGTACTAAACTCCTCCGAGGGTTTCGAGATCGAATGGATTCCGACACCATTGCCATTCTTCGAAAGGTTAAGTCTCTCAAGTCCCGCCTCGAGTCTCTCGATAGCTCGAATGTAAGCAATCGAAGAGTATCGGTCTCGTTTCGTGAAGGAAGCACTGTGGATCGTACTAGGGTGGCAGTGACTAATGGGTTAAGAATCAAATTCAAGGATATGATATTTGATTTTACAGGGTTAAGGGAAACAATCATGAATGATCATAGGGATGATCTAAGGAGGAAGTACTATAATGCTACAGGAGAGGCCCCAAGTGAAGAAACTGTGGAGAAATTGCTGTCTGGCAGTCTGAAAATCGAGGTTTTCGAGGGGCGAGTGGGAGGGGCAGACAAGGAGGAAAAGGAAAGATATGAGGTTGTAAAGGATATACAAAGGAGCTTGAATAAACTGCATCAAGTTTTTCTCGATATGGCGGTTTTGATCGAGAAACAAGGGGAACAAATCAATGACATTGAACAGAATGTGGTGAATGCAGGAGAATATATCAGTGGAGGGACTAACAGTCTGTACTATGCTAAGCAGATGAAGAAGAAAAACAGGAATTGGGTGCATTGGGTTTGGGCTGTAGGATTCATCATCTTGTTGGTGTGTTTCATCTCCTTAATTGCTCTGAGATAAGAATAAATCATGTGTTTAGGTTAATTGGGGTTTAGATTTGCTAATGTAAATGCAGTTTATGGGGTTTTTTTTTTTGAGCTTTTCTGAGCTCTTTTAGTTGGCTACTTACCTAGTTTGTCAATTCTTTTAGTTCATTAGATACAAAAATTTCCATGATATAGCACTAATAAAAGTATGTTTCTTGCTTTTAGTTCTTCGTGTGTTTCTGATTATTGAACTTCATTATGTCGAACTCAATCATTTTCCAGAACTTATACCTTGTTATAGCGTGAATTGAAGCCTTTATACGTCATATACCACATATTCTGTGAGCCAAAATCTGGTACTGGAGTATGAAGTTGAATAACAATCAGTCTCACAGTAGTTGTTAAGGAATAGCTTCAACATAAACAATTAGTCTCAGAGTGACAGTATATAATTTTGGAATTGCTAGATTGTCCATTGAACAGGAATATGTTACAACAAGTCAACTAGATACAAAATATTTATTGAAGAATGCTGAACAATATACAAAATTTATTTTGATTATTCAAATGATAAGCTGCCAAATCCATGAAGAGTATTTCTAAGATGTTGACAAGAGAAACGTGTTCCTTAAATATGATGCTGCAAAAACTATCTCAAGCAACACTAAGTTGCTGTGTTGCTGTCCAAGATTGCTCAGGCTGTAGCTGGAGTTCTGTAATCTGCATGACAGAATGATCCATAATTAAAGATTTGAGTATAATAAGGGCTTTAAAAATCTCTCTGAAATGATCTAGTAGCAAATAGGTAGATCCTTTTTATCAGAAATTGACTCAACAAACAATTTTAGAGTTCATATGATGAATGAAAATAGTTACCCTACAGAAGTACAGAGAGAAGCTGAAGCATATAGCTCAGATATGTCATCCATTTACAATAATTAAGAATTTACCTTGGCATTCTCAACACAAACGAAATCTTTGTAACAAGCTTCCATCTGCAGATGTGGATTCCACAAGACCGCATCTAACCAACTGCATAGATTTAACAAGGTGTGAGGAATGACAAACTCAGGAAGTTGAGTCTGAACAGATGAACTCAGATAAGAAAGTACTTGGTATTCTTGACTGATATTTTATCCCCCAAACCATTATCGAGGAGTACTTCATTTGGTGCATCAAGATATACACAGTCCACAAATCCAGGAAATGTGACCACATCCCTGAAATCATTATAAGTCAATTGACCATGTGACTAAGATATGCAAAGCACAATCTAAAGCTTTTCTGGGACATTCTCAAAGGGAATATTTTCTCCACTTTCACATATGGTAAAGGCCTATTTAGCATTGAAAACTATTGTTCATTTTTAAACCACCACTGTCCGAGAAAAAAACTGCATTCCTAGTACGTTATAATTAAAAGCAGTTATGCAAAATACTATTTCGAGTGGAAATCATGACCAAAAAAAAAAAAAACTGCATAAACTTATGTATGTCGAGAGATGAATAATTAGAGAAGATAAGCACCAGCGTAAAATTGTAACATTAATGTACCCCAATCAAGCTGTCTACCGTCTACGTTATTTGGCAGCCACTTGAATAAACGTTAAAATCTTCCAGCTAAAACTGAAATAGATAACCCACTCGCATTTTATGATTATGATACGTACCTCTCCTCTGTACCCTCTTGAGGATTTTTAGGATCTAATTCTTTGCTGAGTGTTTTGCAACCTTTCAGACCTGTAACCGCCACCCCGTTGATCAAAGCCTGCACAGTAACCAAGGTAGTTCTGAATATCTGATGAAGTTTTCATTTTCACTTCAGAACAAGTTTGGAAGGCAGGAAGACTTATGATTGGGAATATGGAAAATAGCTTTTTGATGATTTATAATAGGGACTACTGGAAAAGGAAGTACTAACATTTTAGTAATTTATGATCATCCTTTAATTAAAAAGCATTCTATCCAGAACACTTTACAGCATTTAAAAGGCTCAAAATATATACAGATTACGCTTACAGCTTATCCACTCTCAAGCTTCCATTGAAGAAAGTGCAAACTAATTTGATTATGACTAATAACTTCATTGTTCAAAATGTGAGCAGGGTACTCACCCGGAAGTATGTATGCAAAGCAGTGCTAAAAGAGAAGGCCTTTTTGTCTGTATTAGTGACAGTTAACTCTGTTGAAAGGCTATTGGAATCCAAAATGATCTGAAACATGCAAGAGAAACACAAACGTTAAGCTAGTCTTGAAATCACAGCGTTGAAGATTAAGTTTCACTTAAAATAAGGTACAAGCATCATTCAAATGGAAGTATGATTGACACATGATACAAAAAAGGGATCTAAAATAGAAAAAGAAATAGAAATCTTTA
The DNA here is from genome assembly GCF_001683475.1 of Chenopodium quinoa. Taxonomy (NCBI): domain Eukaryota; kingdom Viridiplantae; phylum Streptophyta; class Magnoliopsida; order Caryophyllales; family Amaranthaceae; genus Chenopodium; species Chenopodium quinoa. Next base: position 8,183,562 of record NW_018743574.1, on the reverse strand, counting down.
ACATCCTTGAGTCATTTTGTTATTCTTCCTTTCACCTAATACTAAGCAAAGCAAGGCAGCTAACCTTATACAAAGCTTGGAAGCTGTAATCCCACATTGCCCGGCTGTAAGGATTATCCTTCAGTTCTAAAGTCAGAACAGGTTTCCCATCGATACTTTCAGAATCAACAACCGACCAGTTCATATTCCTTGCAAAACCATGCTGCAGAATGATAAATGAAAGCAGCATAATGAAGATGTTTGTAGATGGTAGAACAAAACAAAAGCAACAACAACAAAGATGAATTCTTAATTATTCATGATTATTCGATTAATAACCCACAAGTTGTTAGTCCATACCATTATATCATGAGAGGATGACTAGCAAAATGCAGAAAGAGGTATAACAACAACTCCTTTTATCCCCAAAAATAGGGGCAAAATCTCTATTTAGACAGTCCCAAACTATTAGGCTACATTCTAAGTTATTTCTGTCAGAAACCAGAAGTTCAGTTTACACAGAAAGCATTTTCATTTCTTAGTCCATCACCCTATCAACCCAAAATTTCAAATGTTATAATAACATATCAGGGATAGCATATCATAAATTAACATCAAAATCAGTACTTAAATCTATGCTTTTCAGAATGGGATGATGGAAAACATTGAAGAAGCAATAACAATCATACCTGCTGTATTTCCCCAGGTCCAAACTGAGGAAAACAATGTGGGATTCCTCCACTACCATGCAAAATCAGACATTATATCAGTAATCATACATCATTTAACCATTCAAAGACCCTTAAATCACCGGGCCGAGGCGAAGGGTTAGAAGAGAGGAACCTGATGGGTTTCTGGCCATTGAACACAGCATCAGGCCTGACAAAAAGAAGGTCTTTGCCATTTGGAATTTTCCATGAAGTCACACAACCTCCAAACAAGTATACTTCAGCCTCACTGCCTTCAACCCCATTCATCAACAATCACAGTATTAATATTCTACTACTAGTATTAGTAATCTACCACAGCAGCAGCAGCAGCAACAACAACAAATGGGTTTTTTTATAAAGTTCGGAATAAGTGACAAAATCACGCGTAAATTAGTGTTATCAATATTAGTGGACCTACCATGAGGAGAAGTGAGAACAACCTTGGGAAGATTACCCAATCCTTCAGTAAGCTTAATTCCTTGAGTGGAAATAGCTGCTCCATCAATACTTGCTGATGCTCTCATACTCACAGTTGTAAATCTTTACCAAAATGCAAATCCCAAAGAAATTACTACTCAATTTCACATCAATTTAAAACATTTTCAGCTGATTCAATCAATTAAATTAGACCATTTATTTGATTTAATTGAATGATTAGATCAATTGAGAGAGAAAGGTAAGAGGAATACCTATTGTAATTGGGACAATGGAGTTTGAGGTTGGTAAGAGAGGGTAATGAAGCTGCCATAGAAATTGATGCCATCTTCGATAAAGAATTTATGGTGTTGCAGAGCAGATGTGATTTTACTTTTTAGAGTTTAATATTGTGTGCCCCTGCACTTAGACCACGAGTCAATTTTCAGTTGTATTGCTTTTCGGACATTATATTATCTGTAATTAACTAATGTTATCTTTACTTCTTTACTATTAAATCAAAATAATTAAGATTTCATTAAACCATGATTTTTTTTTTTTTTTTTTTTTTGGTGATATTCTGTTTTTTTTTACACACAAGTACACAACTACTTCTTGTCTTCTTGTCCGATATTAAGAGTGGACAAATAAATGAATAATAACTTGTCTCCTTTTGCAAATATAGATTCGGATATACCATATTTGTGGAAGGTATCATCTACTACTTCGTTATACTAAGGGTCTATTCAATTCAGGTTAATTTTAGTTCAGTTCAATTCAATTTCAATTAGCTCCTAATTTCCTTCTCTCATAAAATATTCATTTCAGTTCTATTCACGTACTTTAGCTCATTGTTCAGTAAATGTGAACAGGCCTTAACACATATAACATCGTTGGAGATTTAAGAGAATGAACTATACTCTACTAATTTTAGTTAGGAGTAAAAAAGTCAGTAGGCCGAAACCTCCAAAGTTTCTCTAAAAGCATGGATATTGCCTTTAATTTTGGATTTTTTTGACTTTTTTTCACAAGGAAATAAAAATTGCCAAAATGTTTACCATGATCCCTATTACCATCCGGGAGTCCAATTGGCTGGGTGGAACCATCCAATTTGCCTTTAAACGTCCAATTTATCGGCTTACAACTTACACCGATTTCATTAACACATGCCTACCACGAACATTTATATCAATATATAATGATCATATATTGTTCCAAACGGCATTATATGACTCCGAGATGTATCCCCTTTCAATTTTAAAATTTTTGACTTTGTTTCGCCCGGAAATAAAAATTTCCGAAATGTTTCCCATGATCCCTAATACCGTTTGAGAGTGCCATTGGGTGAGTGGAACCATCCAATTTTCCTTTAAATGACCAATTTAGCGGTTTACAACCTGCACCGATTCCATTAATTCAAGCTTACTACGAACATTTATGACAACAAATAAGGATCATAAATGGTTCCAAGCGGCATTATATGACCCCGATATTTATCTCATAGAATTTCAAGACTTTTCGACATCGGGCCCGAATCCTCCAAAATTTCTCAAAAAGCGTGAATATTAGCCTTCAATTTTTAAAATTTTGACTTATTTTCGCCCGGAAATAAAAATTGTCGAAATATTTCTCATAATCCATAATACCGTCCAGGAGTCCTATTGGTTGGGTGGAACCATCCAATTTGCCTTTAAATGGCCAATTTACCGGTATACAACTTGCACCGATTTCATTAATTCAAGCCTACAACGAACATTTATGACAACAAATAATGATCGTAAATGGTTCCAAAAGGAATTATATGACCCCGAGATGTATCCCCTAGAATTTCAAGACTTTTCGACACTGGGCCCGAATCCTCAAAAATTTCTCAAAAAGCGTGGGTATTAGCCTTCAATTTTGAAAATTTTGTCTTTTTCCGCCTTGAAATAAAAATTGCCAAATCTTTCCCATGATCCCTAATACTGTCCGGGAGGTCCATTGGGTGGGTGGAACCATCCAATTTGCCGTTAAACAACCAATTTACAAGTTTACAACTTGCACCGTTTTCATTAATTAAAGCCTACCACGAACATTTATAAAAACAAATAACGATTATATATGGTTCCAACGACATTATATGACCCCGAGATATATCCCCTAGAATTTCTAGACTTTTCGACACCGGGCCCGAATCCTCCAAAATTTCTCAAAAAACGTGGATATTAGCCTTCAATTTTGAAATTTTTGACTTTTTTTTGGACGAAAATATAAATTGCCTAAATGTTTCCCATGATCCATAATATCGCCCGGGAGTCCCATTGGGTGGGTTGAGCCATTCAATTTGCCTTTAAAAGTCCAATTTAGCGGTTTACAACCTACATCGATTTCATTAATTCAAGCCTACCACAAACATTTATGACAAGAAATAATGATCATATATGGTTCCAAACGGCATTATATAACCCTGATATGTATCCCCAAAAGTTTCAAGACTTTTCGACACCGGAACCCGAAACCTCCAAAATTTCTCAAAAAGCGTGGATTTCAGTCTTCAATTTTGGATTTTTTTGCCTTTTTCGCTAGGAAATAAAAACTGCCTAAATATTTACAATGGTCCCTAATACCCTCCGAGAGTCCAATTGGGTTGGTGGAACCATCCAATTTGCATTTAAATAGCCAACTTACCGGTTTATAACTTGCACGGATTTCATTGACTCAAGCATACTACGAACATTTATGACAACATATAATGATCATGGGAAATTTTTATCCACGCTTTTGAGAAATTTTGAAAATTTTGACTTTTTTCGCCCAGAAATAAAAATTTCCGAAATGTTTCCCATGATCCCTAATACCGCCCGGGAGTCCCATTGGGTGGGTGGAACCATCCCATTTGCCTTTAAACGACCAATTTACCGGTTTAAAACTTGCACCGTTTTCATTATTTAAAGCCTACCATGAACATTTATAAAAACAAATAACGATTATATATGGTTCCAACGGCATTATATGACCCCGAGATGTATCCCCTATAATTTCAAGACTTTTCGACACCGGGCCCGAATCCTCCAAAATTTCTCAAAAAGCGTAGATATTAGCCTTCAATTTTGAAAATTTTGTCTTTTTTTTCGCCCAGAAATAAAAATTGCCGAAATCTTTCCCATGATCCCTAATACCGTTCGGGAGTCCCATTGGGTGGGTGGAACCATCCAATTTGCCCTTAAACGACCAATTTACCGGTTTACAACTTGCACCGTTTTCATTAATTAAAGTCTACCACGAACATTTATAAAAACAAATAACTATTATATATGGTTCCAACGACATTATATGACCCCGAGATGTATCCCCTATAATTTCAAGACTTTTCGACACCGGGCCCAAATCCTCCAAAATTTCTCAAAAAAGCGTTGATATTAGCCTTAAGTTTTGAAAATTTTGACTTTTTTCGCCCAGAAATAAAAATTATCGAAATCTTTCCCATGATCTCTAATATCGTTTGGGAGTCCCATTGTGTGGGTGGAACCATCCAATTTGCCTTTAAACGACCAATTTACCGGTTTATAACTTGCACCGATTTCATTAATTCAAGTCTACCACGAAACTTTATGACAACAAATAATGATCGTAAATGTTTCCAAACGACATTATATGACCCGGAGGTGTATCCCCTAGAATTTCAAGAATTTTCGACACCGGGCCCCGAATCCTCTAAAATTTCTCAAAAAGTGTGGATATGAGCCTTCAATTTTGAAATTTTTGACTTTTTTTTGCACGAAAATATAAATTGCCGAAATGTTTCTAATGATACCTAATACCGTGCGGGAGTCCCATTGGGTGGGTGGAGCCATCCAATTTGCCTTTAAAAGTCCAATTTAGCGGTTTACAACCCGCATCATTTCATTACTTCAAGCCTACCACAAAACATTTATGACAACAAATAATAATCATGTATAGTTCCAAACGGCATTATTTGACCACAAGATGTATCCCTAAGAGTTTTAAGACTTTTCGACACCGGACCCTGAAACCTCCAAAATTTCTCAAAAAGTGTTGATATTAGTCTTCAATTTTGGATTTTTTTTGCCTTTTTCGCTAGGAAATAAAAATTGCCTAAATGTTTACAATAGTCCCTAATTCCCTCCGGGAGTCCAATTGGGTTGGTGGAACCATCCAATTTTCATTTAAATAGCCAATTACCGGTTTACAACTTTCACGGATTTCATTAACTCAAGCATACTACGAACATTTATGACAACATATAATGATCATAAATTGTTCCAAATGGCATTATATGACCCCGAGATATATCCCCTAAAATTTCAAGACTTTTCGACACCGGGCCCCGAATCTTCCTAAATTTCTCAAAAACGTGGATATTAGCTTTCAATTTTTAAATTTTGGACTTTTTTTCGCCTTGAAATAAAAATTTCAGAAATGTTTCCCATGATCCCTAATACCGTCTGAGAGTGCCATTGGGTGGGTGGAACCATCCAATTTTCCTTTATATGACAAATTTAGCGGTTTACAACTTGCAGCGATTCCATTAATTCAAGCCTACCACAAACATTTATGACAACAAATATTGATCATAAATGGTTCCAAACGACATTATATCACCCCGATATTTATCTCCTCGAATTCAAGACTTTTCGACATCGGGCCTAAATCCTCAAAAATTTCTCAAAAAGCGTGAATATTAGCCTTCAATTTTGAAAATTTTGACTTTTTTTTGCCCAGAAATAAATATTTCCGAAATGTTTCCCATGATCCCTAATACCGTCCGGGAGTCCCATTGGGTCGGTGAAACCATCCAATTTGCCTTTAAACGACCAATTTATCGGTCTACAACTTGCACCGTTTTCATTAATTAAAGCCTACAACGAACATTTATAACAACAAATAATAATTATATATGGTTCCAACGACATTATTTGACCCCTAACTGTATCCCCTAGAATTTCAAATCTTTTCGACACCAGGCCCCGAAACCTCTAAAATTTCTCAAAAAGCGTGGATATTAGCCTTCAATTTCTCTAAAATATAATTTGCTTAAATTTTTACCATGGTCCCTAATATCCACCGGGAGTCTAAATGTGTTGATGGAACCATCCATTTTGCATTTAAACGGCCAATTTACCGGTTTACAACTTGTACGGATTTAATTAACTCAACCATACTACGAACGTTTATGACAACATATAATGATCATAAATGGTTCCAAACGAAATTATATGACCCCTAGATATATCCCATAAAATTTGAAGACTTTTCAACACCGGGCCCCGAATCTTCAAAAATTTCTCAAAAGCGTGGATATTAGCCTTCAATTTTTAAAATTTTGACTTTTTTCGCCAGGAAATAAAATTTGCAGAAATGTTTCCCATGATCCCTAATACTGTCCGGGAGTCCCATTGGGTGGGTCGAACCATCCAGTTTTCCTCTAAATTAACAATTTACCGGTTTACAACTTGCATCGATTTCATTAATTCAAGCCTACCACGAACATTTATGACAACAAATAAATGACCAATGATCTTAAATGGTTTCAAACGGCATTATATGACCCCGAGATGTAACCCCTAGAATTTCAAGACATTTCGACACCAGGCCCCAAATCTTCCAAAATTTCTTAAAAAGCGTGGATATTAACCTTTAATTTAGAAATTTTTGACTTTTTTTCGCAAGAAAAAAAAAATTGCCGAAATGATTCCCATGATCCTTATTACCGTCTGGGAGTCCCATTGGGTGGGTGGAACCATCCAATTTGCCTTTAAAAGACTATTTTTCCGGTTTAAAACTTGCACTGATTTCATTAATTCAAGCCTACCACGAACATTTATGACAACAAATAATGATGATAAATTGTTCCAAACGGCATTATATGACCTCAAGATGTATCCCCTAGAATTTCAAGACTTTTCGACACAGGGCCCCGAATCCTATTAAATTTCTCAAAAAGCTTGGATATTAGCCTTCAATTTTGAAATTTTTGACTTTTTTCGCATGGAAATAAAAATTGCCGAAAAATTCCCATGATTCCTCATACAGTCCAGGTGTCCCATTGGCTGGGTGGAACCATCCAATCTGTCTTTAAAAGACCAATTTAGCGGTTTACAACTTGCACCGATTTCATTAATTCAAGCTTACTACGAACATTTATGACAACAAATAATGATTATATATGGTTCAAAACGGCATTATATGACCCCAAGATGTATCCCCTAGAATTTCAAGACTTTTCGACACCGGACCCCAAAACCTCCCAAATTTCTTAAAAAATGTTGATATTAGTCTTCAATTTTTGATTTTTTTTTTTTTTACTTTTTTTTACCAGAAATATAATTTGCTTAAATGTTTAACATGGTCCTTAATACCTTCTAGGAGTCCAATTGAGTTGGTGGAACCATCCAATTTGCATTTAAACGACCAATTTATCGGTTGCATGGTTTCATTAACTCAAGATTACTACGAACATTTATGACAACATATAATGATCATAAATGGTTCCAAAAGGCATTATATGACCTCGAGATGTGTTTCGGGGTTTTCTGATGTCCTGCGGGAGAGTTACAATTCCGAGACTGGAACCGGACGCCTGTACCTGCAAAATAACGGAGACTCCTGAGAGCTCCGCCTCCAACGGTCAAGTTAGTACCTGATTAAGGAGTAATCAATACAGAAAATAAAGTAATCAGATCTCTCTAGGTGAGAGTGCTTAGTGTTGGTAATCTGTGTTGTTAGCGAGATTAGCCGGTTGTTAATAAGTCTGTTCTTCTCTGCTTGATCTCTTAATTATTCGGTCCTGTGATTAATGAGGATTAATCGAGTATTTATAGCCTTGGGAAGCGTGCAACTCTCTAGGTTTAAGGTAAACCTAGAGCTGATCGGGCCTCTAGACTGAAATGGGCCTTGATGGCCGGTTGTCCCATTTGGCATGGGTGGACACGTGGCGTGTCTTAAGTGGTCCGTGGAGGACGTATCTGTGACTGACACGTGGCAAGCTCATGTTGGCCTTCGTGAAGGACACGTGGCGGAACCTGGTTGGTCCACTTGTCAGACGGTGATTGGTGGATAAAAATCCCCTAATCATTTGCCCCTCACAGGTGGCACGCGACTGGTCACGTGTCGCCTGTGACAGGTGTCGCACGGTGACAGGCGACGGCCCGTTACAGGTGTCACCTTGCAGACGGCCGAAAGACTTCCCGCCCAAATTTTGAATTCGGAAGCGACCCTTCGCCTTCTCATTTTGCCTATAAAAGGAAGTGCTGACTTCGGTCATTTTCACATTTGAGAACTTTTGCGAGAACATTCGGACCCCTGAACTTGCTCTGACATTTCGGACTTTTTCTGCCTACCGCCTGTTCTGACAAGCCGACTGACCCGAACTTCCAGGACTTCATCAACCGTCACCCGTTCAGGTAACTCAGTTCTCTTACTCTTCATTTTCTTTTTATTTTTTGAAATGGCACCATGGAAGCACACGACACGCCCTAAGTTAGTGATCAGCCGGTCACCGGGGACGGCTGAATCTAGGACTAGGAGTGCCGCCTGCCCTTTTCTGGACCCATCTTTGCCCTTTATACAAAGTCCGACTGAATCTGTGTCTATGCAGAACGTGATGGCCAGAACAAAAAAGACTGCTATGATATCAAACTCAGACGGCTCCTCCCAAAGGGTGCTCCTTAGCGAAACATCTGACCAGGCGCCAGATGTAGAACGAGGCGACTGTCAAGCTGACAGTTCTGAGAGAGGGACCAAGGTGTTCCCTTCTCATCTTACCGTGGACATGTCTAATTTTCCTTCTGCTCCTTCTAAGGGAGAGGAGGCGGGCCCCTCTAGGAAAGGGGAGGAGTCGTCCTCTTCGGACTCGTCAGGGGACGAGTCCGAATCCAGCTCTTCTGACCATAGTTCTTCTGGCTCAGAAGAAAAAACATAGCCGCCTACAAGAGGCGAGAAGTTCTCATGCAGTGGAGAAGGGGGACAATTGGGCAGAACCGTCCGCCTCTTACAGAGAGGAAAACGCCCCTTACTACTGCAGGGTACCCCGGGGCCGGATCGCAACAATGCGAGACAACGTGGCGAGCTTTATTGCTAACCACAAAATGGGCCCGGAGTACTTACTGTTTGTGCCGGATCCAGAAGATACTGTCGTCTGGCCGGCTGGTACCAGCTATGGTGACGGCTGCTTTGGCTGCTATGTGGCAGCCATCAAAGCTGGACTGCGCTTCCCATTACATCCGGCTGTTCAGCGGATTTTAGATGGGTATGATCTGGGGTTATGGCAGTTAGCCCCCAACTCTTGGGTAAACGTACTCGGCTATGTGGCCGGGTGCGAATTGAACGGGGTGGAGCCAAGTTTTGAGGCTTTCGCCCACATGAACTATCTCAGCCGGACCCCTAAGTCGGGAGGTACCGGCTGGTATCAATTAACAAGCCATAGGGGTTACCTCATGACGAGAGGTAAGGCAAACAAATGGAAGGATTGGCGGAACACCTTCCTTATTATCGAGAGTTCAGACACGGAGCTGAACAAACGTTTTAACAAGTGGAACAGGGATCCGCCTCTTCTCGCAGGCGGCCGCAGCATGCCGCCTGTTCCCCCAAAGGCTAAAAAAGAGATCCTAGACAAAGGACTCTTCAAAGTAGAGACTAGGGTGAACTCTACTTCAGGGGTACGAGAGCAAGTACCCCTAAATTGCGTCCCGAGCTTCAAGTGGCTCTATGACGAGTACTTCTTGGCCGCCTGTGGCCTCGGCAGTCGGTGCTCTAGAGGTAGCCGGCCTGACGAATACTCTGTTTTTTCACGCCTTGTTTACTTGGGATTTTTACTAACTTTGCTGTTTATTTCTTTCAGCCGACGCCATGAGTAAAATAACAGCATCTAAGACTGCGGCGGCCATGCTGCGGGTCTCGCTAATGAAGCAGTCGTATGCCGACTCCCCCAGCAAGGAGGCACCCTTGGTAAGCTTTGAAAACTCTTCTCCTTTTAGTTGTATTATGCATATACTAACTCTTTTTGTTTTCAGTCTGGCACTCCAAGGGCTTCTTCCTCGCAATAGCCGGACCCCAAGGCCCGGAGGACGACTGTTGCAAGCTCTCCTGGGTCTTCCAGGAAAACAGTGGCGGCTGAGAAGCAGCCGGCCACTTCTTCAAAAACCCAGGCGGGGCCGCCTAGATGTATGGACCCTCACTTGTAAAAAACTCACCCTTGCTTCCTTCTTGATTAGATCTAACTTGTTTTTTCCTTTCGCTTAATGCAGCCGGCCCCCAGGGACTTGACTTGGTTGAGGTAGCCAAGTCAATGGTTAAAGTAGTTCCTCCATCTGACAGGGAGGCGGTCAAGGGTGCCGGCACCCTTGACCTCGATGGAATTTCGGGGATCCTAGCTGAGGTATACTTAGCACCTTTTTGAACTTTTGAGTTCAGGACGCCTGTTAACTCTTTTGATTGGAAACTGACGCCTGTTTTTCTTTGTACTTAGGCCCTGCTCCGAGTCAACAGCCTTCGCAAGCCGATTGATCGGAAAAAACAAAGAGCTAAAGGCCGCAAAGGCTATGGCCGCCTCCAGCTGTGATAAGGCAATGTTTCAAATTGCCCAAAATGAAGTACTGACCATTGATCTTCTTTATTATCAGGCGCAGGCGACCGCCGCTGTTCGGGCTCAGCTAGAGGCGGCCCAAAAGAAGGTTGACGAGCTGGAGGGGACCGTCACCAAACTTAAAGCCGAGCTGAAACCCCTTCGCCAGAAAATGCACTCTTACGAAGCCATGGAGAAATCTTTGGCTAACGTAAAAGAACGCCTGGTGAACCAGGAGAAGAGTCTCACCCAAGAGCTCTCGGACAAGGCCGAGCAAGAGAAACAAGAGCTCGTCCGGGAGATGGTGGAAGACTCCGCCCAAATCCAACGCATGACCTGGGAACGACTGTTCCCCAGTGCCGACTTTGCCTCATGGGAAAGAACGTACCGCCAGTGTTCGGAAATATATAATCAACAGATCCTGGCGGCTGCTGAAGAAGAGGCGTTGGACGTTGCGTTGGAGGAGGAAGAGCCGGTTGTGGCGCTTGTGCCACTTGGGGGTAAGGCATCAAAAGATGATGCAGCTAAGGCCGAGTCCAGCAAGAAGAGTGCTGACCAGGCGGCTGCTGCTGATACTGAACTGCCCCCTTCTTAAGCTTTAAGTATTTTTTTTCTTTTCACGGCCTGCGTGCCGTTTGCTTTGTAATTACCCGGCCAGGGGGCCGGGGTTTTGAATATTCTGCTGGTCTTTTATGGCCGGCTCATTTTAATCAAATTTTTTGTTTATGTTCAAATTTGTCTAAGTATTTGATATTTGCTCACTTGACCGACTGTTGTGTATGGCCGAACGTTAAGACAGGTACAAATAGTAAGTATGCCGCCTATGCCCCTGGACGACTGGTTGTCTGTTTCCAGGATAGATGATCAGTCGGCCATTTAATCAATCGGTATTCGAACTCTTTATTCAATTTGACCAAGTAAATAGAATTACCTAGTAGCCAAGGAATTTAAGTAGGAAAACAAGCGGCGGGTACCGGTTGTTTCCCTTTATTGCCAATGTTGGCTTTTAACTCGTTATTTGTTAACCTAGCAAGAGTATTGGTTGAGAGCCTTTGTTTAAAAACAAGTGGACGACTCATACCTTTTAGGCTCCATACTAAGTTTGAGTGACTATTAAGTTAACATAGGAGTTACTTAGTCTTTGTCACAATCTTGATTGAGTAGTAGAGGTATCAGGCGGCGTAGGCCGGCTAGACCCCTTGATTCACCAATGTTTGTTGGCTATTAACTCAATAGGTTATCCAGTAGGAATAGGGGTTCGAGTGCCCTCGTTTGTTTAAAACAGGCGGACGACTCAAACTTTTTAGATTCCATACCAAATTTGAAGGAGTGACTATGAGTTAACTTTGGAGTTACTCAGTCGCCATCACTTTTGTTTGAGAAGTAGAGGTACCAGGCGGTGTAGGCCGGCTAGACCCCTTGATTCGCCAATGTTTGTTGGCTATTAACTCAATAGGTACCCCCTGCATTTATCCCAAGTAATAAAGGCGGTTATCTGACTCAGATGTCAACTGCTACCACTGGTTTGGTTAGTGATAGAGTTATCCTTGTCTCAAAAACGGCTACGTGGTTGCCCTTTGGGACAGTCGTATAGGTGCCGTGTAATTAGTTTATAGAACAATGTTCCACCCAAAAGGGAGCTGCTCTCTGCGACGAATTTCATCCGGAGGGATGCCATCGGACGCCTGCTATGATGTTGGGACAGGTCGAATTAGTTTTGTAGTTTTGATCAGGTGGCTTGGCGCCTGGTCTGATCATTTGGCCAGTGGCCTTGGTAAGTTCTTGGTGAACGTAGGTGCTAAGTAAAAGAAGGGTAGCCGCCTGTTAGGTACAGGATCGGCCAGGCCCTAATCTTTTTAGCTAAGTATGGTGAGTAAAATACTCGATGGAGAGTAGCCGACTGTAAAGGAACAGACGGCATGCCCCTCTAAAGATAGAGTGAAAAACTCAATGGAGAGTAGCCGACTGTAAAGGTACAGACGGCATGCCCCTCGTAATACAAAATTGAATAGTAAGTGCAAACTTTATTAAGTAGCTCTTTACTTTACATCATTCAGAAAAAAATTTTTTTAAGGTTATCTATATTCCAGGTTCGAGGCAACGGTTGTCCGTCTGGTGATTCCAGACGGTAGGTACCGTCCCTGACTTCCGCATAGATTCGGTAGGGTCCTTCCCAGTTGGGAGTTAGTTTGCCAGACTCATTAGCCCTACCGACTGCTTCCATTTTTCTAAGTACAAAGTCCCCTACTTTGAGTGGACGCCTGTGTACTTTCTTGTTGTATGATCTAGTCATTCTTAGGCGATAGATCTCATGGCGCAAAACAGCATTGCCCCTTTTTTCAGGAAGTGAGTCTAATGCCAGGCGCATAGCTTCCCAGTTTGCCTCTTCGTCATATAGCATTACTCGAAGAGTCGGCTCGTAGTGTTCTATTGGAAGAACAGCTTCTGCACCATAAGTTAGGAGGAAGGGAGTTTCTCCAGTCGCCCCTTTTTCAGTCGTCCTAATGGCCCAAAGAACATGTGGTAGTTCATCTGCCCATAGGCCGCCTGCTCGTTCAATCTTTTTCTTGAGACCGTCTGAGATGATTTTATTAAAGGCTTCTACCTGGCCGTTTGCTTGTGGACGGCCGACAGATGCAAAGTAATGTGCAATTCCTTGGTCTCCCAACCAGCTTTTGAGAACAGGCGTCTCAAATTGGGGACCATTATCAAAAACCATAGACATGGGAACCCCGAACCGAGTGATGACGTTTTTCCAAATGAATGAAATTACATCTTTCGTCTTGATTCCCTTTACAGCCTCCGCCTCTACCCATTTAGTGAAGTAGTCAACGGCAACAAGTATATACCTTCTGCCGCCTGTAGCAGGCGTATATGGACCCAGAATGTCCATGCCCCACTTAGCAAACGGTAGTGGGCTGTGAATGGTAGTGAGGTCAAGGTCTGTTTTTTCTCCACTTGACCCAGTGACCATAGCAGTGGGCTTGACATCCGAGAGATAGCACTCTCGGGCCATCCTCTGATCTCCCCTTAGGGAGCCGACTATTCCATTGTCCCTTTCAAACTTAAGCAGCATAAGTGACGGGATTATAACAGCCTTGGAATTATTCAGGGTTGGTCGACCCAAAATCATGTTGTAGGCCGAGAGTTCCTCTACCACTAGGAACCGGACTACCATGTGTCGTCCTTCCCCTTTTTCGCCCAGGCGGACGGGTAGATCTACTCGTCCCAGTGGGTGGACGACTCCTCCTCCAAAACCTATTAAAGGGTGGGAGGCCGGATGTATGCAGTCCGTCTGATATTTCAGTTTTGACAGACATTTGCTGCTGATGAGATCTGAAGAGCTCCCGGTATCTATGAGGATTCGACCAACTCTCTGGTTGGCCACTTTACATTCAATAACGAGAGGGTCGTCATGCGGCCCCCTTATTCCTCCTAGATCCTCTTCAGTGATGACAATCTCAGGAAATGTATATTTAGACGGCCGTTCTTGGTGAACGAAATTTACATCTAACCGCCTTATATTATCTTTGTTGCCCCTAATAGTGGGGCCGCCTCCTGAGAAGCCGCCTGCAATGGTGTAGACGACTGCATCATCTGTATCAGAACTGTCGGCCTGTTGATTCTTTTTGGCCGACTGCTTTTTTGAGGCAGTATTCCCCGTAGATTTCTTGACATAAGTGTCAAGATCACCTTGATCAGCCAAGCGGTCTAGGTACCGCATGAGACTGATGCAATCATTGGTGTGATGACCAATGTCATCATGATAAGCGCAGATTTTGTCTTGGTTCCGGTTGCTCGCAGAACCCTTCATGGGGAGCGGCTTCTCAATTGAGAGCCGTCCCTTTATTTCTTTTAGGATAAACTGGTTATCCTTGTTAAACACATACTTTGGGGAGTATGGTTTGGATTCTTTTTTCTTTTTCTGGGCCGGCTGTTTAGAGGAATCAGCCGCCCAGACCCCTTTTCTTTTTTCATCTTTGTTGGACGACTGTTTCTGTCGTCCCTCTCTATTGTCGAACCTCTTCCCGTCCGACTGTTTCATCGTACACAGATCAGTCGCCTGTATATAGGCTTCTGCTTCAATCAAGGCCTCTTGAAGAGTCGCCACCCTTTTTCGAACTAAATCAAATTTGAAGGTAGACCCGTCTTTGAGACCTCTAAAAAAGTCAGTATAAGCTACCTCATCCGGTAACCCTTGAATCTGTATTCTCATCAGGTTGAACCGCCTGATGTAGGAACGAAGCCCCTCCTTTTCGCCCTGCTGAATTGTTCCCAAATCAAGGGTCGTTTTCTTCGCAGGGATGTTCATTGCGAAGTTGGAGGCAAATAAGTAAGCAAGCGTCCTGAAGCTGTTTACACAACCAGTCGGCAGGTTGCCGAACCATTGCTGTGCAATTCCCTTGAGAGTCGCTGGGAAACACTTGCACCAAGTGGGATCATCCAACCCTTGAAGGTACATCAGGTTGGTGAATGCCATCAGATGGTCTTCCGGGTTAGTAGTGCCATCATAGGCGCCTACTAAAACATTTTTTACTTTGGCCGGCTGAGCGGCTTCAGTAATTTCCTTGGAGAAGGCCGACGGCTGTTCACCAAGTCTAAGCAGCCGTAGCTGCCAGTCCATAGGTTGGACGTTTTTTGCTGCAGGTCCACCAAATGGAGGTGGCTGCATAAAATATTGTTGTTGCGGCACAAATGGCAAATTTGGTACCGCCTGCGCACTATGAAAGCCGGACTGACGGGAGGTGCCGCCTGACTGACTCTCATGGTACGACTGAGTTGGCCTCATCGAGGCATTTCGCAAACTGTCCTGAAAATTTGAAGTAGAAGCCGACTCTGATAATCGGTCACTCTTCTTCTGCTCTAGCAGGTGCCGAGCATCTGTGAACGTTTGCTTTGACCCGTCCGCCTGAATATGACGAACCGGTTTCCTATTTCCCGTAGGATAACGGAGTTTTGTGAAATCAAGAGCAGACGGCTCCCGCTTCTTAGATTTAGGATGGGGAGTCGCCTCTCGCCCTTGAACTGGCTTCCTCTTCAGTGAAGTGGAAGGTTTTTTGGCCGACTGCTCTTTGACTGAAGCAGGCGGTTTTTTGTTGATCAACTCTTGGATCTCTCCCTTGAAGCCCCTCATGAAGGTCATAAGTTCGTTCCTTGTGATGGGAGCAGAACCATCAGTCGGCTGTTGCCGAGCAAGCGGTGCGCCTGCTGGCTCGCTTCCTGTTTGAAGATACTCCCGTTCCCTTATTTCAGTATGACGGGTTCGGCGGGCCCTTAGGGTCCCGTCTGGAGCTGTATGAGTTTCAACTTCAAATTCACTTTCGGTATCATGGTCCGACTGAACTTGAGGGTCGTCTAGGGGACGCCTCTCTTCTGGAATCGGTACAGACTTGGATGCCATCTCTGAAGTACTCTCCCCACAGACGGCGCCAAATGTTTCGGGGTTTTCTGATGTCCTGCGGGAGAGTTACAATTCCGAGACTGGAACCGGACGCCTGTACCTGCAAAATAACGGAGACTCCTGAGAGCTCCGCCTCCAACGGTCAAGTTAGTACCTGATTAAGGAGTAATCAATACAGAAAATAAAGTAATCAGATCTCTCTAGGTGAGAGTGCTTAGTGTTGGTAATCTGTGTTGTTAGCGAGATTAGCCGGTTGTTAATAAGTCTGTTCTTCTCTGCTTGATCTCTTAATTATTCGGTCCTGTGATTAATGAGGATTAATCGAGTATTTATAGCCTTGGGAAGCGTGCAACTCTCTAGGTTTAAGGTAAACCTAGAGCTGATCGGGCCTCTAGACTGAAATGGGCCTTGATGGCCGGTTGTCCCATTTGGCATGGGTGGACACGTGGCGTGTCTTAAGTGGTCCATGGAGGACGTATCTGTGACTGACACGTGGCAAACTCCTGTTGGCCTTCGTGAAGGACACGTGGCGGAACCTGGTTGGTCCACTTGTCAGACGGTGATTGGTGGATAAAAATCCCCTAATCAAGATGTATCCCCTATAATTTCAAGACTTTTCGACACCGGGCCCGAATCATCTAAAATTTCTCAAAAAGCGTGGTCATTAGCCTTGAATTTTGAAAAGTTTGACTTTTTTCGCCCATAAATAAAAATTTCCGAAATATTTCCCATGATCCTTAATACCATCCGGAAATCCCATTGGGTGGGTGGAACTATCCAATTTGCATTGCCTTTAAACGATTAATTTATCGGTTTTCAACTTCCACTGATTTCTGTAATTCAAGTCTATTACGAACATTTATGATAACAAATAATGATCATAAATGGTTCCAAACGGCATAATATGACCCCGAGATGTTTACCCTAGAATTTCAAGACTTTTCGACACCGAGCACCGAATCCTCCAAATTTTCTCAAAAAGCGTGGATATTAGCCTTCAATTTTAAAATTTTTGACTTTTTTCGCACGGAAATAAAAATTGCCGAAATGTTTCCTATGATCTCTAATACCGTCCGGCAGTCCCATTGGGTTGGGTGGAACCATCCCATTTGCCTTTAAAAGACCAATTTACCGGTTTACAACTTGCACCGATTTCATTAATTCAAGCCTACCACGAATATTTATGACAACAAATAATGATCATATATGGTTCAAAATGGCATTAGATGACCCCGAAATGTATCCCTTAGAATTTAAAGACTTTTCAACACCGGACCTCGAAACCTCCAAAAAAATTTCAAACACTATGGATATTATTCTTCATTATTGGAATTTTTTTGCCCTAAAATAAAATTTGCTTAAATAATTACCATGGTCACTAATACCCTCCGAGAATCCAATTAGGTTGGTGATACCATCCGATTTGCATTTAAACGGCCTATTTACCGGTTTACAACTTTACAACTTACACGAATTTCACTAACTCAAGCATACTACGAACATTTATGACAACATATAATGATCATAAATGGTTCAAAACAGCAATAAATGACTCCGAGATATATCTCCTAAAATTTCAAAAAATTTTGAAACCGGGCCCCGAATCTTCCAAAATTTCTCAAAAGTGTGGATATTAGCCTTCAATTTGGAAATTTTTGTCGTTTTTTCGCCAGGAAATAAAAATTGCCGAAATGTTTCCCAAGAACCCTAATACCGTCCGGGAGTCCCATTGGGTTGGTGGAACCAACCAGTTTTTCTTTAAATGACCAATTTACCGTTTTACAACTTGCACCGATTTCATTAATTAAAACCTACCACGAACATTTATGACAACAAATAATGATAAAAAATGGTTTCAAACGGCATGATATGACCCTGAGATGTATCCCCTACAATTTCAAGACTTTTCGATACTGAACCCCAAATTCTCAAAAATTTAAAGCCTGGATATTAACTTTCAATTTTGAAATTTTTGAATTTTTTTCGCAAGAAAATAAAAATTGCCGAAATGTTTCCCATGATCCTTAATACCGTCCGGGAGTCCCATTGGGTGGGTGGAACCATCCAATTTGCCTTTCAAAGACCAATTTACCGGTTTAAAACTTGCAGTGATTTCATTAATTTAAGCCTGCCATGAATATTTATGACAACAAATAATGATCATTAATGGTTCCAAACGGCTTTATATGACCTCGAGATGTGTCCCCTATAATTTTAACTCTTCGACAGCGGGCCCTAAATCCTCAAAAATTTCCCAAAAAGCGTGGATATTAGCCTTCAATTTCGAAATTTTTGACTTTTTTTCGCACGGAAATAAAAAATGCCGAAATGTTTCCCATGATCCCTAGTACCGTCCGGGAGTCCCATTGGGTGGGTGGAACCATCCAATTTGTCTTTAAAAGACCAATTTACTGGTTTACAACTTGCACCAATTTCATTAATTCAAGCTTGCCATGAACATTTATGACAACAACTAATGATCATATATGGTTCCAAACATCATTATATGACCCCAAAACTTATCCCCTAGAATTTAAAGACTTTTCGACACCGGATCCCGACACCTCCTAAATTTATCAAAAACTGTGGATATTAGTTTTCAATTTTTAATTTTTTTGACTTTTTTCGCCCAGAAATAAAATTTTCTTAAATTTTACCTTGGTCCCTAATACCCTCCGGTAGTCCAATTGGGTTAATGAAACCATCCAATTTGCACTTAAACGACCAGTTTACCGGTTTACAACTTGCACGGATTTCACTAACTCAAGTATAGTATGAACATTTATGACAACATATAATGATCATAAATGGTTCCAAACGGCATTATATGACCTCGAGATGTATCCCCTAGAATTTCAAGACTTTTCGACACCGGGCCCCGAATCCTCCAAAATTTCTCAAAAAGCGTGGATATTAGCCTTCAATTTTCAAAGTTTTGACTTTTTTTTTTCTCTCGGAAATAAAAATTGACGAAATGTTTCCCATGATCCCTAATACCGTCCAGAAGTCTCAATGAGTGGGTGGAACCATCCAATATCCCTTTAAACAACTAATTTACCGGTTTACAACTTGCACCGATTTCATTAACTCAAACCTGCTACCACGAACATTTATGACAACAAATAATGATCATATATGGTTCCAAACGGAATTACATGACCTCGAGATGTATCCCCTAGAATTTCAATACTTTTCAATACCGGGCTCCGAATCTTCCAAAATGTCTCAAAAAGCGTGGATATTAGTATTTAATTTTTGCTTTTTTTTTTTTTTTTTTTACTTTTTTCGTCAGGAAATTAAAATTGCCGAAATGTTTACCATAGTCCCTAATACCCTCAGTAAGTCCAATTAAGTTGGTGGAACCATCTAATTTGCCTTTAGACGGCCAATTTACCGGTTTATCACTTGCATGGGTTTTATTAACACAAGCATACTACGAACATTATGACAACATATAATGATCATATATTGTTCTAAACGGCATTATATGACCCCGAGATGTATCCCCTAAAATATCAAGTCTTTTCTACACTAGGTCTTGTAACCTCCAAAATTTCTCAAAAAACGTGGATATTAGCCTTCAATTTTGGAATCTTTTGACTTTTGTTTGCCCGGAAATAAAAATTGGCGAAATGTTTACTATGGTCCTTATACGCTACGGGAGTCCAATTGGGAGTGTGGAACCATCTAATTTGCTGTTAAACGACCAATTTACAGGTTTACAACTTGGACCGATTTACCGGTTTATAACGGCCAATTTAATTAACTTGCACCAAACCCGACTTGAAAAAAAAATTGACCCTATCTCGAATTAACCCATTAAATTCCGAATTTAATCCGACTTGTTACTAACCTGACCTGAATTCAACCCAACCTATTCCGAACCAGACTCGAATTTAACATAACCTGTTACAAACCCGACCCGAAATCAACCCGGCTTGTTATTGACCTGACCCAAATTCAACCCGACTTATTACTGACACGACCCGCATTTTACCAGACCTATTACTTACCCGACCCAACTCGAATTAACATGAATTGTTATTGACCCGACTTAATTCAACCCAAATTGTTCCTGACCCGATTTCAAATCACCTTAAATGCAATTTAAACCACCTTATGGCCTGTTTGGTTTCAAGCATTTCATTTGAAATGCTGGATTTAGGCCAAATAACAAGTTTGGGTAATGTTATAATTTGAATTTGTATTTGATTTAAATCCAGCCCTTAAAGAATTATACCCAATTTATCAAAATTTCAAATTCCATCCCAAAACCTATCATTTCAAATCCTTAGTTTCTTATAAAAAAAAAAAAACAAAAAAAAACTGACTTTTCTCTCTCCTAGGGTTAGACCGATTTCCCCCCTTTTGATTTTCTCTCTCCTCATCTTGATTTCTCTCTCCTCCATTGAAGCATTTTATGAGCTCTCTACTCCATTGAAGATTGATGTGGTTTTTCGTACTCAAATTCTCCATTAAAGCAACAAGTGAGCTTTAATTTGTCTTCTCCATGAAAGTGTACTCTCAATTCTCCAAGGAAGCGTCTGAGCTTTTCTCTCTCCTCCATTGAAGTGGCTTATGAGCTTTCTCTCTCCTCCATTGAAATGGCGTATGAGCTTTCTCTCTCCTCCATTTAAACGGCGTGTGAACTTGATCTCTCCTTCACTGAACCGACTATCACTCCTCCATTGAAGAAGCTTTTGAGCTTTCTCTTGTCCTCCATTGAATCAGCTTTAATTTCCCGATGATATTGATTAATATCACAACTTTTGGTTGAAATTATCAATTGTATATGTTAATTTTTCACTAATTAATTTTTCAGGTTTTTCGATTAAATTTTTAATTACTGATTATAATTTCCTCAATTTTTAGTTAAATGTTGATTACTTGATTAGCTATTTTTTTTCTACTTGTTTTATTTAATTAATTATCTATCATGACTCATGAGTATTGATTAAGTAGATGTAATTTTTTATCTTAATGAAAATCTTATTTGCTTAATTCAAAATGTCACTCATCTCCAAACATAAGTTAGAATTTGAAATTTTGGAATTGAAATTCTAATGTTTCCCAAACACCCAACAATGGAATTGAATATCATGATTTCAATTTCTGAAATTCAATTCCAACATTTGAAATGAATATCATGTTTCCAAACACAACCTTATTATTTTTTATCAAATTATTTTGTCTAGGAAGACCAAGTCGGTCTAGGCCAGCAAAAGAAAGGAGTATCATACTTAAATTTAAGAGTTAAATATAGTATATATTTGTCGTATGGTCAAAGGAGATAATTATCTTCTTAAATTATATATTATAGTTCCCTAGTATATTGTCATATGTATTATAGTCAAAGGAAATAATTAGCTTGATAAAAATGATAATTATCTATTTATAGTTATTTGAACCCGAATATGACTTGACTTGGAAATGACCCGACCTGATTGTAATATAACCAGCAAATTATTGACTTGAACATAACCCGACTTGAATCCGAGAATGACCCGACTTGGAATGACCCAACCTGATTATAACCCGCAAATTATTGACTAGAACCGAACCCGACTTAAACCCGAGGATGACCCGACCTGATTATAATCCGCAAATTATTGACTTGAACCGAACCCGACTCAAACTTGAGAATGACCTGACCTGATTCTAACCCGCAAATTATTGACTTTAATCGAACCCGAGAATTACCCTAACCCGTTTTAACCCATGAAAACCCGCATTAAACCCGACCTATTGTTCACCCGACCCGAATTTAACCTGACCTGTTATTAATCCGACCTATTCTTCACTCGACCCGAATGTAACCTGACCTGTTATTAACCCGACCTAAACCCGACCCAAACCCGATAAAAAGTATGACCCGACGTGACCCGACTCAAGCATAACCCAACCCAAACCCGACCCGCATATGGAATTATTCCGAATTGACCCGACTTGAGTTGACCCGACCCACTCTTACCCGACTTAAAGCCGACCCGTTTACTCGAATTGATAGCTCTAGTCAGTATTGTGGTACAAGGGTAAATTGATACGGAGTACTATTCCATGCCAAACCTAACCTGTACGGAGTAGTTTCAAGTCTTTTACTAAGATAGTACACTTATGACCTGTTCTCTTCAGCTTAATTTCAACTCAGTTTTTAAATTGCTTCTCTTATAAACAATTCATTTCAGCTCTATTCAGTTCAGTTCAACTCCAATCAATTCAATTCATGCAGTTCACTTCAGTTCACTTCATTTCAGTAAATCAAAACATACCTTTGTTGTCACCTATGATAATGTTAATCAACTTTCAAGAAATAATCAAAATTCTAGCTTGAATTGATTGGATTATCGAGGATGTATGTCTAAATCTTATGCTTAATTAAGCTAACATATGAGATATAGAGACATATATACAATGAGACAACAATGTTTATTATTTTGACATTGAGTTGGTAAATGTTGTGGAACAAGAACAAGTGAACAACAATAGGAAAAACCAACAATCATCATATCCATCAAACGTTTTGCTGAAAATCTGTATTACAGTTGAGAGTATGCTACAAATTACAATTTTCGTTAATGATGCTCATCAAACAATGCAATAATTTTTCCTCAAAGTAAGCTCAAATCTCAACTCCCAACCACTCCTGCAACTCTTACAAGTTACACCCAGGGAACATTAATAAAGAAGGCAACTTTCATGGTTTTATACTTGAGAGTTATTAGCATTGTGGAAGATCCTTAGGTGGAGGCAACACAGAGTACTCGGGTCTGGGTCCATCTTCAACCACGAACGCGATCTTTAATCCCCAACCGGTATGAAGCTCCAAATGACAATGCATAAACCATACTCCTGCAATCATATATAATCAATAATTATTAGCAAATATAGTGTAGCACCTCAAAATATATATACTAATACAAGTAATGTATATATATGTGCAACGTTAGTGCATGTTAGACTATAACACACCCTAGCTAGTCAATGTCACGTATAATTTGTATAATTTATGTAATAAAATGTGTACGTAGATGTTACATACTCTTTCAGAAGGCATTTGAAAATGTTAGTATTAAATTACCTGGATTATCGGCTCTAAATCTGATAGCAGTCCAACCTCCGGTAGGAACTCCTACAGTATTCCTCTCAGGAGGATCAACCAAGTTAAATTTAGTCGGGTCCTTAGCAGGATCAAAGTTACCAACCCCAGTACCGACCACAAAAAAGTTGTAGCCATGAAGATGGAAAGGATGAGACTCTACAGAAAGCAAATTGGTGTCCTGCAAAACAAGCTCAACCGTGGAGTTGAAAGCAATCTTGCTGAGTCGCGGCATTGTTGATTGGACCGTCCTAAGGTTAGCTGTCAATGGAGCCCCGGTGTAGTTAAAAGGCTTAGGAGGCTTGTCCGGGAAGTCAGTCTTGAACACCCCGGACATGTTGAAGTAATGAGCTTGTAAGAGCGCGGTTTTAGGCATGACAAAGGTGATGTTGTTCAATGAGGCCGTAAAACGAGTCCCATTTACACATGTAGGGCATGGGTTTGCTCCTAATCCAATCGTGAAGAACAATTTTCGGTCAACTTTCAAAGGTACCTTAGCAGGAAATTGAGGGGTGTTAAGGCTTCTAAGCTTCCTGTTGTAGGATAGCGCGTATGAAGTGTCATTTGGTGCTGGAAGTTGAGGTAAAGAAGGGATGATGGTGTTAGGGACACCTTTGTATTGGAAAATCGCGGTGGCTGTCTTGTTGTCTACTGGGATGGGTACGTCCATAAAGGTTCTAGTGGCCATAAAGTAACGGTTTGGGGGTTGATCTGCTCGAACCAACACGTTGGTGGTTTGTCCTGGAGCTATAAGGATGGAACTAGTTGTGAATGGTTTGACATAGACCGCGTCTATTTCTACCACTGTCATAGAGTGGCCTGCTATGCCAAAGAATAGCTCGTCGTTGAGTGCAGCATTGATAACCCGAAGGAGGTACGTCTTTCCTTGTTCAACCTCCATTGCATAAGTGTCTACAAAACAAACAAAATTAAAGGAAAATATTGTCAGCAGGAAAATTAATGTTCTGTATTTAGCAAGCCTAACATTTTTTTTTTTTTTTTTTGAAAACTAGCAAGCCTAACATAGTAACATGTAATTGTGTTATGTTATTTCGATTAGTCTTACGTTTCTCCGAGCAAGGGAACAAGGGTCCTGGTTTTCCATTGATAGTGTGAGCATCTGACATGTTCGGAGGCAAACCAAGTTGATTGCCTTGTTTAACAAGCGTCTCAACATCAGTGTTCCACCATTCCCCTGCACAATTGTACATACAACCACTTACAAACCAACAAAATTAATTATTTAAGATAAATTAAGGAAGTTATATATATATATATATATATATATATATATATATATATATATATATATATATATATATATATATATATATTTGAGTATTTACTTCACCTAAAACAATGCTTTCTTCCAAGTGAGGTTGAGGAAAAGGGTATGAAGTCCCTTCTTTTGGCATGATGACAATGGCACCATAAACAGTGGCCCTTAGCCATGAAATATGTGCGTGCCACCATAGTGTCCCTCTTTGTCCTGTAACGTTGAAGTCGTAGACATAGCTATTCCCGGTCTGAATTGGACATTGAGTTACGTATGCTGGTCCGTCTGCCCAACCATTTCGATATTGTTTCAGCCCATGCCTACAATTTTTTCCCAACCAAAACATTGTTTCAAATATATAGCATATTAAAGAAACCAAGATCAAAGTAGATAGATTAAAATCATCTAAGCTAAGGTTTATTATAGACTACATAAGTAGGTGTCTAATTAAACTAATAAAAGATCATCGAATTATAACAAATATCTCACCAATGGATAGAAATGTTATATTGTGCATGATTTGTAACGTTAATCACAACTCTATCCCCTTCTCTAGCATAAATAGTTGGTCCAGGATACATTCCATTCACGGTTACTATAGGCTTTGCATGGCATAGCCTGCTTACATTCGTCACTTGTATCTGAATTAATCAATAAAATCATATGTTAAAATCTTATTTTATTAAATCATACATGCTTCTTATGTAGTACATGCAGTTTAATTTAATTTAAATGCAACACTAATTAAGGAAGTTATATGACCGAATTAAGAAAGTGGTGAGACGTTTAAATTATAAACTCACGTCGAATTGGTAGTTCTTCACAGCTGCTTCTGATGGGAGAAAGAATGTAGCTAGGAAAATGAAAATGAGACATTTGTAAGCATGGTGAAAGTTGCTCGAGCTCGAGGCCGCCATCTTTATGGAGCCAATAAGCTCCTTGATGTATTCTGTTAGAAATGTGAGAAATAGAGAGATTTTGGATGATGTTGGTGAGAAAGGTGTAGGAATGATTGTAATATATAGATGTAAAAATATCTACATATGTAATACGTTATACATATTTAGGGTGGTAGAACAAATAAATCAGTTAGTTGTAAATTATACAGAAAATGACTTGCATTGTATTGGCAGGTGATTGACTGACTTAGAGGCTGAGATAACATGAACCCTAAATCAAGTTTTTCCTACAATAGATATATGTCAAAACAATTTATGTTTTTATTTAATTTACAATAGTATATATGAAGGTAAAAAAAATAATATGAACAAATAAAAAAAATCATATATTAAAAGTAAAATGATCGAGGGAAACTAAGGGCCAACCTACTTTACTTTTGGTCCCTTAGAACTTAGGCTTTAAGGAGAAGGGATATTTAGCTTGTTATTTTGTTAATGTTGACAATTCCATTGGCTAAAAAGTTTACTTATGTGGTATAAAATTTTATACATTCACTAATATTATTTCTGTAATGAAAGCTCCTTCTGACCAATTATGAGCAACTTTTGTAAAGTGTACTGTACCAGCTATATTATTCAAGCACTTAAATATTAAACATACAAGTATATAGAAATGGTAAAAGGATGTTATAGGTCTCATACTTGAACAATTAATAAAAATGTCGATGTCGATGACCTAGAGTTTTTTTTACTTAACTTTCTATCGACATTATATCAAAAGATGCCCTACTATAACGTACTCGTATTAGGAGTCTATGTAGTAATAATGTAGATAGGAGCTTGAATCAACTTTGTCGAAGAACAAAGCAAAAAAAATACAGTGTGAACCGATATTTTTTTATTCTCTATTTGTGATTAGTAATTATTGTAGACATTTTTTTTTATGCTTTAGACATCTATCTATATGTACATTACTTTGACAATTTAGTATAAGGTGTGAAGTTTATTGCCGTTAACTGAGGAAGTCCAGCTGCAAAAATGTATGCCTGCTCCAAAAGGAAATAAATGGATTAGTTGGAAATGAAGGAAGTTCTCCTTATTTGATTTGTTTTTATGTTGTGTTTTATAAGTGTGGTCAATGAAATAACTTTAAGTTGCAGCACCTAATTTATTAAATATTTTTAAAAATAAATAAAATAAAAGCTTTGCAAAACTAGAATTCTAAAGAAGATTGAAGTTTAAAATTTCTAAAATTAGAATAAACATTGAATCTTTAATGTCTAAATATTGTTAATTTATAAACTTATTTTTTTATGCATATGCTCAGGTATGGGGGTTTGGATAATGTATGGCCTATAAATCCCCAGAACAGACTCACGTGTAATTAAAATTTTAGCCCACACACAATTTGGTAGGCCCAAAAATCATATTTCATTTTGTTGGTTAGTTCAAGTTCTTAGCCCATTTCCCTTACACTTTTCTGCCATACCGCGCCACCTTGCATAGTTGCATGTCATTCCAATCATTTTAAGAAGAAAAAATGACTAGTAGTATTGTAGGAGTATAACTGTAAATGTGTAACTGTATAACACAATTGAGATAAAGGATCATATCGGACTAACATTGAGTCCATTTTGAGGTTCGTATACAATATATTACATGTTTAAATTTCGCACACTCATTTGTAATTTGTATTGTCTTGTAACTCATTTAATTTTTTGAACAAGGTACAAAATAGGTTCATGCAACCGAGTCCCATCCTAAACCACTAATTGTAAAATAAAATAAAAATTTAACTCTTTACAATGCAAATTGTGAGAAGAGAAGTATGAAGTATTTATAATTATATATAGATGGTATATATAATACTACCTTCGATTTTTTTCTAATTGTAATTTTAGGGTATTATTTGAGATATATAAAATATTCTAAAGTTGTAACTAATAAAAATCGGAGGTAATAACAAAGTGATAGAATATAAAACATATTCCTGGGCCTCAACCATCAGCTTAAGCTTTTGGTTGAGATGATCCTCTAACACACACACACAAAAAAAAAGAACGTTCTGTTATAGGTACATTTACTTTTTATGGACGTTTTAGCCAAATTATCTTATGACTACGATTTTGTCATTGTTGGTATATACTTGTATATATAAGAGTATTATAAAAGAAATTCCTAAGAGTATTATAAAAGAAATTCGCTCAATTATTACATAATAGGAGTATAAATTATAAAGTTGACTAATCTACGACAACTAGCCATACATGCGAACATTCGATCGTGGATATCTTTATTATTTTGACTTCTAAAGCATAAATAAATTGATAAATGTATTGATATACATACATGGACTAAAGATTTAACCCCTTATTTCCATCTAAATTCCCTCTTACACTCTTCTCCAGCCAAGTACAAATCTTTCCGGAAAAAGTAAAGAATACCAAAAATGTCAAAGGCAATTTTTTAAAGAAAAGTTATAAAAAAATGACTGTATAACTTGACATATATATCAATTATTAACCATTTATATCATTGAGCATGAATATTGATCACCTCATATATTATGATGATGAGATAGTCCAGATCATTTTCATGTTTGTGATGAAAACATGGGAAGACAAGATTAACTAACCACCTACTTCACTTCAACTGATCCATCTGTATGACTCTATATAGAGAGTTTGGTTGGATTTGGGACTCTATATATGGTTGGTGTTTTCTAAGCAAATGGATTTTAACATTGCATGTGCCCGTCATCCCATCTTAGTCCTTCTTTGCCCCTTTTTTGTTGCATCTTGGCACGGATTACCTAATCAAGGGGGCCTACTCGTTTTCCGGTACTTCCTCCCTTCTCTTCCCGATAAACTTATTTAAACTACTTATTCCGTTTTTGTAAGCTATTCTTATTTGAACGGTGATTGTTTTAAAATAAGAATTTTTTTAAAAAGCAGAATGAGTAATTTTGAATGGTGATTGTCTCATAAGTCATATGAATGGAAAGTTAAAACATGAAAAGCTTTTATAGCTAGAAAGATTACTTATCTCTTGTGCGGTTCTACATACTAATAGAACTACGTAATTAAAAAATAATAATTAGAAAAATCATATAAATTACTACGTATTAAAGCTATTGCATTCATTTAATTAGAGTGCTATTAGATTTCCATAATCATCAAAAGTTTATCCAAAGTTTTTACTAATTGTGTCTTTTAAATGAAAAAAGCGGAGTAATAATGAATTTGTGGATATATTAATTGACAATATTGAATAAAAACTCTTTAGTAAAAAATAATTTTGTAGATAAGAAGGAATACATGCTTTAAAAAAGACTTCATAACTTTTTTTCTACTTTATTTACATTTCTCTTATCTTTTGATTATGGGCCCTATAAAAGTTAAGTATGCAGTTTGATTTAATCATGACCATTTAATCAAAATGTTTATTATAAATACAAGCATGCCATGAATATTGTAAATAGTCCGTTGTTAGAAAAAAAAAATGTACCAAGTAAAATCGAAAATTTTAAGTACACGAAGAGTTAATTTCTCTTATATCAAAATTTAAACCAAATACTTTATTATTCTAACATATTGGAAAAATTACCTCAATCCAATGCATCTATTGACAATTACTTGTATACCATATATAATTCATTAATTTGCTTTTCTATTGGATATGAACATATGATTCATTCTTATAAGAAAAGTCACATTTTTTTAAGTCAATAAATCTACTTAGTACGGAGTACTCACATATTGAAAGAAAGTCAAATATAATTTTTAAATATTATATTGCAGAATAAAAAATACTAAAAAAAAAAAACATTTTATAAATTTCAAAATAAAAAGAGGTTATAAATAATCAACCAATCTAAATAAGGAAATGAAAAACGGGGTTGGGTTGAATGCATTCACACCCATGCTAATACGGTATCAATGGACAAACTCAATGCCTTCAAAGCAAATCTGACCGTTACTTTTGTCATGATTCATTGATTGTAATAATATGAATATCAGTATATCACCAATATTCTTAAGCCACCGTATTATGAGGTCTTGGTCTACTGATATACAATAGATTACTAGTCAAATCTTTCCCTTTTTACTTGGTATTTGTACTGTTTTTATGACTTCTTTGGACAATAAAATTTATCAAAAATCCAATAATTCGTGCAAGTATCAGTGTACATGAAAATATACCCAGTACATACTAGAACTAAAAAAACAAGTTGTATATCCTATAAGGAAATCAATCAACAAACACATAAACTAGTCTGCTACAAACTTTTCTATTAGATCAAATTTAGCTCGGTAAAATACTCTGTAGCATGGACTATGTAGTGTGTAATAGTGAAAACATCAATACCGAGTATGATGTATTTATTAATTTATTTATACTCTATTAGAAAAATTAAAATAACCGTTGAATATCCTATGAGGCGCTACTAGCAAACACATAAACTAGTCTAGTACTCTAGCTATCCAGCATGACTGTATGTCACACATACATATATAAAACGGATAAGCCTTTATTCAATCCATTTTTTTTTTTTTACAGAAAACTCAAAAACCTTTTCTTATTAAAAAAAAAATAATTAAACAAAAATAGCCCAGAAATCTTTTTTCTTTTCTTTTACAAAGTAAATTTCTTTTTTTTTTTGGGAAGCGGCGCAAAAATCGAGGAGAGAGAAACGAAAATGAGAAGAGAGCCTGAATTCTGAAAACATTAGAAAAAGCAAAAAAAGTAGTGAGAGAAAAGAAAGGTAGAAGAGTAAAATGGGGATCTAAAATACTCTCTCAAATTTACGGGCAGAAGGTGGGGGGGCAGCGGGCAGTTCTCGGGCATCACCGGAACTTCCGACCGTTACCGGCGGTGATCTGACGGCGGAGATTGAAAGAATGAGAAATGTTGATCAGATCCAACCGTTCATCTGAAAAATTATTCTGATTTGATTTTTGATTGATTCCAAAATTTTCATTCAATCTCTCTCTCTTTGATCTGATCGCTGCTCACTTTTTTCTGGGTTTTGAATTTATACCCACTCTTTCTCTCTCCTATTCTATCTATTCCCAGCTTTTTTTACCCAGGTTGGTTTTTTTTTTTTGGTTATTGTTGGGGTTTGAAAAATTGCTATTTTTGGGGTTAAAGTTGATAAGATCGACATTTATTGAAATTTTTAGTGGATAAATTTGTTAAAATTTTTGTGAAAATGTGATAGTTTTTTAATTTAATCATCTAGAAATGTTCAAATTAGTTAATGCTAATTTAATGTTCACCAAATTATATGAAAATTGGTTGTTAATCGGATCATTTCTTGCTACTCTCCACATCAGAAGTTCTCTTCTTTGAGTTTTATTTTTTATTTTTAATTAGTGTTATAATCACCGTCCAAATAAGAACTTTTAGAGACGAAAAGGGTTTTGGCTTAGTTTTTGGAGTAGAGTTTTGAATTGTTATAAAAATCATAATTTACAACTGCCCATTTAATTATTTTTATCTTAGGTTTTAGGGTTTGGATTTTTATGTCGACTTAAAGGTTGTTGTAGATCTGCATATACAGATGCTTAAAAAAATGAAAAAAAATTAAAGCTCTCATCTTTTTAATTTTTTTTTTTTGACGGGAAGAGATAAGAATAATAGTAAGTAGAAGAAAGGCCTAAATTAGCCATTACAACCTCATGTATCTCAATGGGATACTCTTCCAACCAAACTCTAAGAGAAACAAACTTACTACTAAGCTTAGCAAGACTATGAGCAACCTGATTTCCTGATCTCTTCACAAAAGCAAATGAGCATTCATGGCAAGAAGAAAGTATTGTTAAAAATCTCAACTTTTTTAGGTGTATGATGATGTATTTTGGCTAAAATTAAGTTGTTCTTATTTAGAGCATTGAATAATGATAATAAAAATGGTATATTTTGTTTGTTTTTTAGTTGTGTTTGAGGGTTTAGTTGAAATTTGTTTTATTGTTTATATTTTGATAATTAATACAAGTAATAATTTGGTTCAATGTCATCATCAAAGTATTAAGCTACAAAACACTATTGTAATTTGGCAAATTGACAACTGCTTATTTTGATGTATCTTAATCTGATTAGGTAGGAAGTGTTGAAAGATTATAGCTTATCTAAATCAAGATAATAACAGATTGTTTTTATGTTTAATAAACATAATAGTTGGATGCCTTGAAAGACCGACCTTTCTTTGTCTAAATCATGATAACATTAGTTTGGTTTCAGGTGTCATCAAGCTCATTAGGTGCATGTATTAAAAGACCAGACTAGTCCAAAATAAGATGTCCTTCAAGGGCATTGTAAGGGAGCTGAAAGAGATGAGAGAGGGGATCGGAAACCGGTCCAGACGGGGAGGAGAAGGAGGGAGGCAGTGGCGTGGGAGAACGAGATCACATATTGCACCTGACCAAGCATCACCTAATATTGAAGAAGTTGAGCAAGGTCGGTGGGCGAATTTGCCATCTGAATTGCTTTTGGATATCATTAGGAGGGTTGAAGATACTGAGACATCATGGCCTGCTAGAAGTGTTGTAGTATTTTGTGCTGCCGTTTGTAGATCGTGGAGAGATGTTACGAAAGAAATAGTTCAGACTCCAGAACAGTGTGGAAGGATCACTTTTCCGATCTCTTTGAAGCAGGTATAACTGGAATTTTAGTGTGGTTTACTGCTTGAAAGTTGTAACATTCTTATACTTGTTCTCCTTGACATCTAATTTCCGTTGTATGTGAATTTCTTGTAGCCTGGATCGCGTGATCAGCCTATACAATGTTTCATCAAAAGGGATAGAGCAACTTCTACTTTTCGCCTTTACTATGGATTGACGCCATGTAAGTTAGTTTCTTTTTATTCTTTTGTATAAATGTATTATTCAGATGCAAATGTCAGTTTCTGAATATGTTTCTAGGAGCATTTTTCTCGGAGATTTTTGTGTTATTTGTAGGACATCTACTGAACAAGCTTAGGTTAAGTGGAGTAACTATGTATATGTCTATATTAATAGTTCACTTTTGCAGCTGAAGATGAAAACGATAAATTATTATTGGCTGCTAGGAAGATCAGAAGAGCAACAAGCACAGATTTTGTAATATCTTTAGTTGCAGACGACTTCTCAAGAGCTAGCAATGCATATGTTGGAAAGCTCAGGCAAGCTTACGTTATCACATCAGATGTCAATTGCTGTCCAAATGGTTCAATGAAAAACATCTGACAAATTATTATTGTTATTGTTTCAGGTCAAATTTTTTGGGTACCAAGTTCACCGTGTATGACAGCCAACCCCCACAAGATGCAGCAGTTAAAACTAACAGTCGGTCTAGCCGAAGGTTTCATTCTAAGCAGGTTTCTCCTAGAGTGCCTGCTTACAATTACAGCATAGCAACCATCTCTTATGAGCTTAGTGTTCTCCGCACCCGAGGGCCTAGAAGACTACATTGTGTCATTCACTCCATTCCTCTAGCTTCCATTCAAGAGGGAGGGTCTGCCCCAACTCCTCAATCATTTCCTCAATCAATTAATGAGCAATGTCCACCCTCACCAGGCTTGCCAGGGAAGGAACAACCTATCAGTTTTAGCTCCACCAGTCTATCAGAGCCACCGCCTACCTTCTCAGATGACCGACTCATACTTAAAAACAAAGCTCCTAGATGGCATGAGCAGCTGCAGTGTTGGTGCTTGAACTTCAGAGGCAGGGTAACAGTTGCCTCTGTCAAGAATTTTCAGCTTGTGGCAGCTGTTGAGCCACACCACAACATTCCTGTTGCTGAGCAAGAAAAGGTTATACTACAGTTTGGAAAGATTGGAAAAGATATATTCACCATGGATTATCGCTATCCGCTCTCTGCTTTTCAAGCCTTTGCAATCTGTCTTAGCAGCTTTGACACAAAGCCAGCATGCGAATGACTTCTAGGGTTAGTTTTCACGAGTTTCTCATCCCTTGTAAGGCTTGCCCTGTGATAGTTGATCACTGGGCATCTGCATCGATGGCCATGAGTGCCACTCTGCAGGTTGTGGCGAGTGATCTTAACTGTGCAGTCATGGAAATTTTTATTGCAAAACATCAATGGATGTATATTTATGGTGCCAGGGGAAGTAGGTTATGTTGTAATTTCATTTTCCTTCAACTCGGTATTATTTACATATACTCGCCTCAAGAGATTCCGGTGGTTCATGCAAACTCCTTTTGGTTAGTTTGATCTGCTTATCAGTTATGCACTGAGAATGGCTTAATCCTGATATTGAATTGAGATAAGCTATATACCAAAGCATAGTTGGCAATGTTGATATTGAATTTTGTTTGTAAGTAGGTAGGATGTGGAGACTGTTAGCAGACCTTTCCTGAAGTTAAACCCCAAACAGGATAATGCCCTAACCAGAAGGGCACAGAGGCCACTCCCCCCCCCCCCCCCCAGGTGCCTCTTAGAAGATGGGAGAGCCAAACTATCGAGCTCTTACTCGATCCACGTTAATGTTGATATTGACATCGATTGAGATCACATCTATCTTCTTACTTCGTATATCGTATTAATATGGTACCAACAGCCATATCTTGTTTTCAACTTGTATGTGGTTACCTTGAAAACAGAATGGTGCTGCAACGGTAAATGATGTCTCCAGTGCTGATACAGCCAGTCAGCTAGCTAGATATGTGCACTTGTTTAGGCCAGGAGTTTGTAACATCACAATTCGTATTATATTAGTGGGAGAGTTTTTTGTGAAGAGGAGCATGCACCTGCACCCACAGGCACACATGTAACATGCTCTACTCGGACCAGACAACGCGGCCTGCACTGCTGCACATGTGTCATGTGTGGCTTCGGAGCTCAAGTTTTCTCACTCTAAGACAAGGTATATATGAACTTTTGGACTTAATTTATTACAGTTACAAATTTACAATTCAAGATGTCAAGCATAAATAATAAAGGTAAGAAAAAAATACTAGTAGGAAATATTGAGAGACTCTTTTCACAAGAAAAATGCATGTCAAAACTCAGAAAGCCCAATTTGATACTCTGTGAGTTGTAACTTTTTTTTTTTGAGGGAATGTGAGTTGTAACTTTGTAAGGCCAAGTTAAACAACTAATTTTACAGTGTGTTATTTTGTTGATTATGTTATAGAACATTCCAATATTATGATTCGTATTTTTAAGAGGATAGTATTTCTTCAGGATATTTTAGTTCATGTTTACTGCTGTTTGCACATCAGCTGATCATTCCAATATTATGACATGCAACTGATGCTGTTCATTCAGATGTATAGCACAAACTAAGAAATTTTATTGATATTCTGTGAGGAAACTAGGAAAGTGATATTACATAGTTCAACGTTACAGACTAACTTTTACAGTTTTACCTATAGAAAAAGAAAAAATATTAGTATTTCCTTCATTTTTAGAGGCTCTGTACTAGAGCTGTCAACTCGGGTAAACGGGTCGGGTTTGGGTCGGGTAAAAGTGGGTCAGGTCAACTCAGGTCGGGTCAATTTAGATTAATTTCATAACCTATACGGGTCGGTTTGGGTTGGGTCAAGCTTGAGTCGGGTCACGTCGGGTCATACTTCTTACCGGGTTTGGGTCGGGTTTAGGTCGGGTTAATAACAGGTCGAGTTACATTCGGGTCGGGTGGACAATAAGTCGGGTTTAATTCGGGTTTCACGGGTTAAAACGGGTTAGGGTAATTCTCAGGTTCGAGTCGGGTTTGGTTCAAGTCAATAATTTGCGGGTTAGAATCAGGTCGGGCCATTCTCGGGTTTGAGTCAAGTTCGGTTCAAGTCAAAAATTTGCGGATTATAATCAGGTCGGGTCATTTACAAGTCGGGTCATTCTCGGGTTCTAATCGGGTTTGGTTCAAGTCAATAATTTGCGGGGTATAATCAGGTTGGGTCATTTTCAAGTTGGGTCATTCTCGGATTCAAGTCGGGTTATGTTCAAGTCAATAATTTGCAGGTTACAATCAAGTTGGGTCATTTCCAAGTCGGGTCATATTCGGGTTCA
This sequence comes from Chenopodium quinoa, assembly GCF_001683475.1. Lineage (NCBI taxonomy): Eukaryota > Viridiplantae > Streptophyta > Magnoliopsida > Caryophyllales > Amaranthaceae > Chenopodium > Chenopodium quinoa. The sequence continues at coordinate 8,148,217 of NW_018743574.1, read as the reverse complement.
ACTAATTATAAATAGATAATTATCATTTTTATCAAACTAATTATATTTTTTGACTATAATATATATGACAATATACTAGGGAACAATAGTCTATAATTTAGGAAGATAATTATCTCCTTTGACTGTACAACAAATATATATACTATATTTAACACTTAAATTTGAGGATGATGCTCCGTTCTTTTGTTGGCCTAGACCGACTTGGTCTCCCAAGACAAAATGCTTTGATAAAAAATAATAAGGTAGTCTAAATTGCTATTAAGGTGAGTTGAAATCGGGTCAGGAACAATTTGGGTTGAATTTAGGTCGGGTCAATAACAAGTCGTGTTAATTTCGAGTCGGGTTAGTAACAGATAAGGTTGAATTTTTGGGTTGGGTAAGTAATAGGTATGGTAAAATTCGGGTCGGGTCAATAACAAGTCGGGTTGAATTTGGGTCAGGTCTATAATAAGTCGGGTTGATTTCGGGTCGGGTTTGTAACAAGTTAGGTTAAATTCGGGTCGGGTTGAGTTCAGGTCAGGTAAGTAACAAGTCGGGTTAAATTCGGGTTTTGACGAGTTAAAATGGGTTTGGGACAATATTTGTTCAAGTCGGGTTCGGTGCAAGTTAATTAAATTGGGCGTTGTAAAACCAGTATATCAGTGCAAGTTGTAAACCGGTAAATTAGCCGTTTAAAAGAAAATTGAATGGTTCCACACACTCAATTGGACTCCAAGAGGATATTAGGTGCCATGGTAAACATTTCGGTAATTTTTATTTCTGGGCGAAAAAAAAAGTCAAAAAATTCCTAAATTGAAGGTATTAATCCACGTTTTTTGAGAAATTTTGGAGGTTTCGGGGCCCGGTGTCGAAAAGTCTTGAAATTCAATGAGATACATCTCGTAGTCATATAATGACATTTGGAACCATATGTGATCATTATTCATTGTCATAAATGTTCGTGGCAGGCTTGAATTGATGAAATCAATGCAAGTTGTAAACCAGTAAATTGGTCGTTTAAAGGCAAATTGGATGGTTCCACCCACCCAATTGGACTCCCGGAGAGTATAGGGACCATTGTAAACATTTTGGCAATTTTTATTTTCGGGCGAAAAAATAATCAAAAAATTTCAAAATTGAATGCTAATATTCACGCTTTTTGAGAAATTTTGGAGGTTTTGGGGGCCGGTATAGAAAAGTATTAATTTTGTAGGGGATACATCTTGGGGTCATATAATGTCGTTTGGAACCATATATGATCATTATATGTTGTCATAAATGTTCGTAGTAGGAATGAATTAATGAAATACGTGCAAGTTGTAAACTGGTAATTTAATTAGCCGTTTAAAGTCAGATTGGATGGTTCCACAAACCCAATTATTGGACTCCCGGAGGCTATTAGGACCATGGTAAACATTTCGACAATTTTTATTTCCAGTCGAAAAAAGTCAAAAATTCAAAAATTAAAGACTAATATCCACGCTTTTTGAGAAATTTTAGAGGTTTTGGAGCCCGTTGTCGAAAAGTCTTGAAATTTTAGGTGATATATCTCGGGGTCACATAATGTTGTTTGGAACCATATATGATCATTAATTGTTGTCATAAATGTTCGTGTTATGCTTGAATTAATGAAATCGGTGCAAGTTGTAAACCGGTAAATTGGTCTTTTAAAATAAAATTGGATGGTTCCACCCACCCAATGGGACTCCTGAACGGTATTGGAGACCACAGTAAACATTTCGGCAATTTTTACTTTCGGGCGAAAAAAGTCAAAAATTTCAAAATTGAAGGCTAATGGCCATGAATTTTGAGAAATTTTAGAGGATTCGGTTCCCGGTGTCGAAATTTTTTGAAATTCTAGATGATACATCTCAAGGTTATTTAATGCTTTTAGAAACCATATATGATCATTATTTGTTGTCATAAATGTTCGTGGTAGGCTTGAGTTAATGAAATTCTCGAAATTCTAGATGATACATCTCAAGGTCATTTAATGCTTTTAGAAACCATATATGATCATTATTTGTTGTCATAAATGTTCGTGGTAGGCTTGAGTTAATGAAATTGGTGCAAGTTATAAACTTGTAAATAGGCTAAAGGCAAATTGAATGCTTCCTCCCATCCAATTAGACTTCCGAAGGATATTAGGGACCATGGTAAACAATTCTACAATTTTTATTTTCGGGCGAAAAAAAGTCGAAAAATTCCAAAATTAAAGTCTAAGATTCATGCTTGTTGAGAAATTTTGGAGATTTTGAGGCCCGGTGTCGAAAAGCCTTTAAATTTTAGGATTACGTCTCAGGGTCATATAATGCCGTTTGGAACCATATATGTTCATTATATGTTGTCATAAATGTTCGTGGTAAACTTGAGTTAATGAAATCGGTTCAAGTTAGAAACCGGTAAATATGTCGTTCAAAGGCAAATTGGAAGGTTCCACCCACATAATTGGTCTCCCGAATGGTATTAGGGACGATGGTAAAGATTTCGACAATTTTAATTTAAGGGCGAAAAAAAGGTAAAAATTCAAAAATTGAATGGTAATATCAACGTTTTTTCAGAAATTTTGGTGTGTTCAGGGCCCGGTGTTTAAAAGTTTTGAAACTCGAGGGAATACATCTCTGGGTCATATAATGTAGTTTGGAACCATGTTTGATCATTATTTGTTGTCCTAAATGTTCGTTGTAGGGTTGAGTTAATGAAATCGGTGCAAGTTGTTAACCGATAAATTCACCATTTAAAGGCAAATTGGATGGTCCCACCCACCTAATTGGACTCCAGGAGGGTATTAAAGACCTGGCAAACATTTTGGCAATTTTTATTCTCAGGCAAAAAAAAAGTCAGAAAATTCCAAAATTTAAGGCTAATGTCCACGCTTTTTGAGAAATTTTGTAGGTTTCGATGCCCGGTGCTGAAAATCGTTGAGATTTTAGGGGATACATCTCGGGGTCATATATTGTCGTTTGGAATCATATATGATCATTATATGTTGTCATAAATGTTCGTGGTAGGCTTTAGTTAATGAAATCCATGAAATTTGTAAACCGATAAATTGGTCGTTTAAAGACAAATTTTAGGGGATATATCTCGGGGACAAATTTTAGGTAAAGATTTCGACAATTTTTATTTCCAGGCAAAATAAAATCAAAAAATTCCAAAATCGAAGGATAATATCCACACTTTTTGAGAAATTTTGGAGGTTACGGAGCCCGGTGTCGAAAAGGCTTAAGATTTTAGGAGATACATCTCGAGGTCATATACTGTTGTTTTGAACCTTGTATGATCATTATATGTTGTCGTAAATAATCGTGGTAGACTTGAATTAATGAAATCGGTGCAAGTTGTAAACGTGTAATTAGGTCGTTTAAAGGCAAATTGGATGGTTCTACCCACCCAATTGGACTCCCAGAGGGTAATAGTGATCATGGTAAACATTTCGGCGGTTTTTATTTCCGAGCGAAAATAAGTCAAAAAAATTCAAAAATTGAAAGCTAATATCCACGCTTTTTGAGAATTTTGGAGGTTTTGGTGCCCGGTGTCGAAAAGGCTTGAGATTTTAGGGGATACATCTCGGATTGAAATAATTCCATTTGGAACCATATATGATCATTATATGTTGTCATAAATGTTCATGGTAGGCTTGAATTAATGAAATTGGTGCAAGTTGTAAATCGGTAAATTGGTAGTTAAAAGGCAAATTGGATGGTTCTACCCATCCAGTTGGACTCCCGGAGGATGTTAGGAACCACGGTAAACATTTCGTCAATTTTTATTTCTGGTCCAAAAAAAGTTTAAAATTTCCAAAATTGAAGGCTAATATCCAAACTTTTTGAGAAATTTTAAAGGTTTCAGGGCCCGGTATCGTAAAGGCTTGAGATTTTAGGAGATATATCTCGGGGTCATATAATGTCGTTTGGAACCATATATGATCAATATATGTTGTCATAAATGCTCATTGTAGACTTGACTTAATGAAATCGGTACAAGTTGTAAATCGTAAATTGGCCGTTTAAAGGTAGATTGGATGGTTCTACCCATCCAATTGGACTCCCAAAAGGTATTAGGGATCATGGTAAACATTTCGATAATTTTTATTTTCGGGCAAAAAGAAAGTCAAAAAATTAAAAATTTAATAGTTTTTTTAGAAAGTCAAAAGGGTATTAGGGATCCACGCTTTTGAGAAATTTTGGAGGTTTCAGGGCCAAATGTCGAAAAGTCTTGAAATTCAATGAGATAAATCTCGGGGTCATATAATGCCGCCGGGAATAATATATGATCATTATATGTTGTCATACATGTTCGTAATAAGTTTGAGTTAATTAAATCGGTGAAAGTTGTAAACCGGTAAATTGGCCGTTTAAAAGCAAATAGGATGGTTCAACCCATCCAATTGGAATCCTGGAGGGTATTAGGGACCATTGTAAACATTTTGGCAATTTATTTCCGGGAGAGAAAATGTAAAAAAAAATTCCAAAATTGAAATCTAATATCCACACTTTTTGAGAAATTTTAAAGGTTTTCAGGCCCAGTGTCGAAAAGGCTTGAGACATAAGAAGATTCATTTCGGCGTCATATAATGCTGTTTGGAACCATATATGATCATTATATGTTGTCAAAAATGTTCATGATAGGCTTGAATTAAGGAAATCGATGCAAGTTGTAAACCAGTAAATTGGTCGTTTAAAGCCAAATTAGATGGTTCCACCCACCCAAATGGACTCCGAGAGGGTAATAGGGATCATGGTAAACATTTAGGACATTTTTAGTTCCGGGAAAAAATAAGTTTAAAAAAATAAAAAATTGGCTTTTTGAGAAATTTTGACATTTCGGGGCCCGGTGTCGAAAAGACTAGAAATTCTATGGGAAATATCTTGGGCTCATACAATGCCGTTTGGAACCATAAATGATAATTATTTGTTTTCATACATGTTCGTGGTTGGCTTGAATTAATGAAATCGGGGTAAGTTGTAAACCGGTAAATTGGTTGTTTAATGGCAAATTTAATGGTTCCACCCACCCAATCGGACTCCCGGAGGGTATTTGGGACCATGGTTAACGTTTTGGCAATTTTTATTTCGGGCTAAAAAAAGTCTAAAAACTCCAAAATTGAAGGCTAATATCCACGCTTTTTGAGAAATATTTGAAGTTTCGGGGCCCGGTGTCGAAAAGACTTGAAATTTTATGGGTTACATCTCGGGGTCATATAATGCCGTTTGGAACCATATATGATCGTTATTGGTGTCATAAATGTTCGTGGTTGGCTTGAATGAATGAAATCGGTGTAAGTTGTAAACCGGTAAATTGGTCGTTTAATGGCAAATTGAATGGTTCCACCAACCCAATCGGACTCCTGGAGGATATTTGGGACCATGGTAAACGTTTTGGCAGTTTTTATTTCCGGGCTAAAAAAAGTCTAAAAATTTCAAAATTGAAGGCTAATATCCACGCTTTTTGAGAAATATTTGAAGTTTCGGGGCCCGGTGTCGGAAAGACTTGAAATTCTATGGGTTAAATCTCGAGGTCATATAATTTCGTTTGGAACCATATATGATCATTATTGGTTGTATTAAATGTTCGTGGTTGGCTTTAATTAATTAATAAAATCGGTGTAAGTTGTAAACCGGTAAATTGGCCGTTTAATGGCAAATTGAATGGTTCCACCTACCCAATCGGACTCTCGGAGGGTATTTGGTATCATGGTAAACATTTCGGCAATTTTTAATTCTGGGTTAAAAAGAGTCAAAAAATTCCAAAATTGAAGGCTAATCCACGCTTTTTGAGAAATTTTGACGTTTCGGGTCCTGTTGTCGAAAAGTCATTAAATTCTGTGAGATACATCTCGGGATCATATAATTTCGTTTTTAACCACATATGATCATTATTTGTTGTCATAAATGTTCGTGGTTGGTTTGAATTAATGAAATCGTGGTAAGTTTTAAACCGGTAAATTTGTCGTTTAATGGCAAATTGTATGGTTCCACCAACCCAATCGGACTCCCAGAGGGTATTTGGGACCATAGTAAACATTTCGGTAATTTTTATTTCCAGGCTAAAAAAAGGCATAAAAAAACCAAAATTGAAGGCTAATATCCACGATTTTTGAGAAATTTTTACGTTTCGAAGCTCGGTGTTGAAAAAACTTGAAATTTTATAGGATACATCTTAGGGTCATATAATACCGTTTGGAACCATATATGATCATTATTTGTTGTCATAAATGTTCATGGTTGAAATGAATTAATGAATTAATGAATTAAGGGTAAGTTGTAAACCGGTAAATTGGTAGTTTAATGGCAAATTGAATGGTTCCACCAACCCAATCGGACTCCTGGAGGGTATTTCGGACCATGGTAAACATTTCAGCAATTCTTATTTTCGAGCAAAAAAAAGTCTAAAAATTCCAAAATTGAAGGTAAATATCCACGCTTTTTGAGAAATTTTGACGTTTCGGGGCCCGGTGTCGAAAAGACTTGAAATTCTATGTGTTACATCTCGGGGTCATATAATGCCACTTGGAACCATATATGATCATTATTTGTTGTCATAAATGTTCTTGGTTGGCTTGAATTAATTAAATTGGGGTAAGTTGTAAACCGGTAAATTGGCCGTTTAATGACAAATTGAATGGTTGCACCAATCCAATTGGACTCCCGGAGGGTATTTGGGACCATGGTAAAAGTTTCGGCAATTTTTATTTCCTGGCTAAAAATAGTCTAAAAATTCCAAAATTGAAGGCTAACATCCACGCTTTATGAGAAATTTTTACGTTTCGGGTCCCGTTTTCGAAAAGATATTAAATTCTATGGGATACATCTCGGGATCATATAATTTCGTTTTGAACCACATATGATCATTATTTGTTGTCAGAAATGTTCGTGGTTGGCTTTGTTCCACCAACCCAATCGGACTCCCAAATGGTATTTGGGATCATGGTAAACATTTCGGCAATTTTAATTTCGGGTTAAAAAAAAGTCAAAAAAAATCCAAAATTGAAGGCTAATATCCACGCTTTTTGAGAAATTTTGACGTTTCGGGTCCCATTTTCGAAAAGACATTAAATTCTATGGGATACATCTCGGGATCATATAATCCCGTTTTGAACCACATATGATCATTAGTTGTTGGCATAAATGTTCGTGGTTGGCTTTAATTAATTAATGAAATCGGTGTAAGTTGTAAACCAGTAAATTGGCCGTTTAATGGCAAATTGAATGGTTCCACCCACCCAATCGGACTCCCGGAGGGTATTTGGGACCATGGTAAACATTTCGGCAATTTTTATTTTCGGGCTAAAAAAAGTAAAAAATTCAAAATTGAAGGCTAATTGAGAAATTTTGACGTTTCGGGTTCCGTTGTCGAAAAGATATTAAATTCTACGGGATGCATCTCGGGATCATACCGTTTTGAACCACATTTGAGCATTATTTGTTGTCATAAATATTTGTGGTTGGCTTGAATTAATGAAATCGGTGTAAGTTGTAAACCGATAAATTGGCCGTTTGATGGCAAATTGAATGGTTCCACCCACCCAATCGGACTCCAGGAGGGTATTTGGGACCATGGTAAACATTTCAGAAATATTTTTTTCCCGGGCTAAAAAAGTAAAAACATTCCAAAAATGAAGGTTGAAATTCTATGGTTTACATATCATGGTCATATAATGCCGTTTGGAACCATATAAGATCATTATTTGTTGTCATAAATTTTCGTGGTTGGCTTGAATTAATGAAATCGGTGTAAGTTGTAAACTGGTATATTGGCCGTTTAATGGCAAATTGAATGGTTCCACCCACCCAATCGGGCTCCCGGAGGGTATTAGGGACCATGGTAACGTTTCGACAATATTTATTTTCGGGTTAAAAAAAGTCTAAAAATTCCAAAATTGAAAGATAATATCCACGCTTTTTGAGAAATTTTGACGTTTCGGGGCTCGGTGTTGAAAAAACTTGAAATTTTATAGGATACATCTTGGAGTCATATAATGCCGTTTGAAAGCATATATGATCATTATTTGTTGTCATAAATGTTCGTGGTTGACTTGAATTAATGAAATTGGGGTAAGTTATAAACCGGTAAATTGGCCGTTTAATGGCAAATTGAATAATTCCATTGAACCAATCGGAATCCCGGAGAGTATTTCGGACCATGGTAAACATTTCGACAATTTTTATTTTCGGGCTAAAAAAAGTCTAAAAATTCCAAAATTGAAGGTTAATATCCACGCTTTTTGAGAAATTTCGACGTTTCGGGGCCCGGTGGCGAAAAGACTTGAAATTCTATGGGATACATTTCGGGGTCATATAATTCCGTTTGGAACCATATACGATCATTATTTGTTGTCATAAATGTTCGTGGTTGGCTTGAATTAATGAAATCGGTGCAAATTGTAAACCGGTAAATTGGTGTTTAAAGGCAAATAGGATGGTTCCACCCACCCAATCGGACTCCCGGAGGATATTTGGGACCATGGTAAACGTTTTGGCAATTTTAATTTCCAGGCTAAAAAAAAGTCTAAAAATTCCAAAATTGAAGGCTAATATCCACGCTTTTTGAGAAATAATAATAGTTTCGGGGCCCAGTGACGAAAAGACTTGAAATTCTATGGGTTTTATCTCGGGGTTATATAATGCCGTTTGGAACCATATATGATCATTATTGGTGTCATAAATGTTCGTGGTTGGCTTGAATTAATGAAATCGGTGTAAGTTTTAAACCGGTAAAATGGTCGTTTAATGGCAAATTGAATGGTTCCACCAACCCAATCGGACTCCCGGAGGGTATTTGGGACCATGGTAAAATTTTGGCAATTTTTATTTCCAGGCTAAAAAAAGTCTAAAAATTCCAAAATTGAAGGCTAATTATCCACGCTTTTTGAAAAATTTTGACGTTTCGGGGCTCGGTGTTGAAAAAACTTGAAATTTTATAGGATACATCTTGGGGTCATATAATGACGTTTGGAATTATATATGATCATTATTTGTTGTCATAAATGTTCGCGGTTGGCTTGAATTAATTAAATTGGGGTAAGTTGTAAACCGGTAAATTGGCCGTTTAATAGCAAATTGAATAATTCCATTAACCCAATCGGACTCCCGGAGAGTATTTCGGACCATGGTAAAAATTTCGCCAATTTTTATTTTCGGGCTAAAAAAAGTCTAAAAATTCCAAAATTGAAGGCTAATATCCACGCTTTTTGATAAATATTTGAAGTTTCGGGGCCCGGTGTCGAAAAGACTTGAAATTCAGTGGGATACAACTCGGAGTTCAATAATGCCGTTTGGAACCATATACGATCATTATTTGTTGTCATTAATGTTCGTGGTAGGCTTGAATTAATGAAATCGGTGCAAATTGTAAATCGGTAAATTGGTGTTTAAAGGCAAATTGGATGGTTCTACCCATCCAATTGGACTCCCGAAGGATATTAGGGACCATGGTAAACATTTCGTCAATTTTTTTTGGGCCAAAAAAGTTTAAAAATTCCAAAATTGAAGGCTAATATCCACACTTTATGAGAAATTTTGGATGTTTCGGGGCCGGTGTTGAAAATGCTTGAGATTTAAGGAGATATATCTCGGGGTCATATAAAGTTGTTTGGATCCAAATATGATCATTATATGTTGTAATAAATGTTCATGGTAGGTTTGAATTCATGAAATCGGTGCAAGTTGTAAATCGGTAAATTCGTCGTTTAAAGTCAAATTGGATGGTTCCACCCACCCAATTGGACTCCAAGAGGGTAATAGTGATCATGGTAAACATTTCGTCAATTTTTTTTCCGGTCGAAAATAAGTCAAAAAATTCAAAAATTGAAGACTAATATCCACGCTTTTTGAGAATTTTGGAGGTTTATGTACCCGGTGTCGAAAAGGTTTGAGATTTTAGGGGATACATCATGGATTCAAATTTTTCCGTTTGAAACCATATATGATCATTATATGTTGTCATAAATGTTCGTGGTAGACTTGAATTAATGAAATCGGTGCAAGATGTAAATCATTAAATTGCTCGTTTAAAGGCAAATTGGATGGTTATACCCATCCAAATGGACTCCCGGAGGGTGTTAGGACTATGGTAAACATTTCGTCAATTTTTATTTCCGGGCCAAAAAAAAGTTTAAAAATTTCAAAATTGAAGGCTAATATCCACACTTTTTGAGAAATTTTAATGGTTTCGGGGCCCGGTGTCGAAAAGGCTTGAGATTTTAGGAGATATTTATCGAGGTCATATAATGCCGTTTGGAACCATATATGATCATAATATGTTATCATAAATGCTCGTGGTAGGCTTGAATTAATGAAATCGATGTTAGTTGTAAATCGTTAAATTGGTCGTTTAAAGGAAAATTGGATGGTTCCACCCACCCAATTGGACTCCCAAAGGGTATTAGGGATCATGGTAAACATTTCGGCAATTTTTATTTTCGGGCGAAAAAAAGGTTAAAAAATTAAAGGCTAATATTTACGCTTTTAGAGAAATTTTGGAGGTTACGGGGCTTGGTATCGAAAAGTATTGAAATTAAAAGAGATACATCTCGGGGTCATATAATGTTGTCGGGAACCATATATGATCATTATATGTTGTCATATAAGTTCTAGTAGGTTTGAGTGAACGATGAAAGTTTTAAACCGGTAAATTAGCCGTTTAAAGGCAAATAGAATGGTTTCATCCACCCAATTAGAAGCCCGGAGGGTATTAGGGAACATGGTAAAAATTTTGGTAATTTTTAATTCCGGGCGAAAAAATGTAAAAAAATTCCAAAATTGAAGGCTAATATCCACACTTTTTGAGAAATTTTGGAGGTTTCGTGGCCCGGTGTCGAAAATGCTTGAGATTTTTGGGGATATTTCTCGGGGTCATATAATATCGTTTGGAACCATATATGATCATTATTTGTAGTCATAAATGTTCGTGGTAGGCTTGAGTTAATGAAATAGATGTAAGTTGTGAATCGGTAAATTGGTCGTTTAAAGGCAAATTGGATGGTTCCACCCACCCAATTGGACTTCCGGAGGGTATTAGGGACCATGGTAAACATTTCGACAATATTTATTTCCGCGCGAAAAAAGTAAAAAAAATCTAAAATTGAAGGCTTATATCCACGTTTTTTGAGAAATTTTGGAGGTTTCAGGACCCGGTTTCGAAAAGCCTTTAGATTTTAGGAGATACATCTCGGGGGTCATATAATGTCGTTTGGGACCATACATGATCAATATATGTTGTTATAAATGTTTGTGGTAGGCTTGAGTTTATGAAATCGGTGCAAGTTGTAAAACGGTAATGTGGTCGTTTAAAGGCAAATTGGACTCCCGAAGGATATTAAGGACCATAGTAAACATTTCGTTAATTTTCATTTCCAGGTGAAAAAAGTCAAAATATTCCAAAATTAAAGGCTAATATCCACGCTTTTTGAGAATTTTTGAGGTTTTGGGTAGAGCTTTCAATTTGGGTAAACGGGTCGGGTTTGAGTCGGTAAGAGTGCATCGGGTCAATTCGGGTCAGGTCGGGTCAATTCGAATTAATTCCATAACCTATGCGGGTCGGGTTTGGGTTGGGTCATGCTTGAGTCGGGTCACGTCGGGTCATACTTCTTATCGGGTTTCGGTCGGGTTTAGGTCGGGTAATAACAGGTCGGGTTACATTTGGGTCGGGTGAATATAGGTCGGGTTTATTCAGGTTAAAACGGGTTAGGATAATTCTCGGGTTCGATTCGGGTTCGGTTCAAGTCAATAATTTGTGGGTTAGAATCAGGTCGGGTCATTCTCGGGTTTGTGTCGGGTCCGGTTAAAGTCAATAATTTGTGGGTTATAATCAGGGCGGGTCATTTTCAAGTCGGGTCATTCTTGGGTTCAAGTCGGGTTCGGTTCAAGTCAATAGTTTACGGATTATAATCATGTTGGGTCATTTCCAAGTCGAGTAATTCTCGGAGTCAAGTCGGGTTATGTTTAAGTCAATAATTTGCAGGTTACAACCAGGTCGTGTCATTTTCAAGTTAGGTCATATTCGAATTCAACTCTTAAATTTAACTCTTAAATTTGAGGATGATGCTCCTTTCTTTTGCCGGCCTAGATCGACTTAGTCTCCATAGACAAAATGCTTTGATCAACAATAATAAGGTGGTCTAAATTGCATTTAAGGTGATTTGAAATCGGGTCAGGAACAATTTGGGTTGAATTTAGGTCGAGTCAATAACAAGTCGTGTTGATTTTGAGTCGGGTTAGTAACACATCGGGTTGAATTTTTTGGTCGGGTTAGTAATAGGTCTGTTAAAATTCGAATCAGGTCAATAACAAGTCCGGTTGAATTTGGGTCAGGTCAATAACAAGTCGGGTTGATTTTGGGTCGGGTTTGTAACAAGTTGGGTTAAATTCGGATCGGGTAAGGAACGGGTCGGGTTGAATTCAGGTCAGGTTATTAACAAGTCGGGTTAAATTCGGGTTTTGACAGGTTAAAACAGGTTTGGGTCAATTTCGGTTCAAGTCGGGTTCGATTCAGGTCAATAATTTACAGGTTACATTCGGGTTGGGTAATCTCCAGGTCAGTTCATGTTCGGGTTTGGGTCTCACATACTCGGGTCAACTCGGGTCTAGGGTTGATTTCAGGTCGGGTTTGGGTCACTATTTTTTCGGGTTCAGATAGATCGGTTAATAATCGGGTTTGAGTCGGTATTTCGGGTCAACTTTTAACAGCTCTACTCTGTACAAGTTCCTAATCCTATTTGATATAGGGGTGAGCATGGGACGGGTACCCGTACCGTTAGTACTAACGGTTCGGGTACCCGATAACCAATATCACTAAAAGTGATATCCATAACCCGAACCGATAAGTTCGAGTACCCGGACTTCGGGTACCCGAATTTTTGGAACGGTTATCGGGTATCCTATAAAGTATCCAATAGTGATAATTAAACTTAAAAAATTAGTTATTATGATATTTTTTAACACTAATTAACAACAATACCACATGAACTTGACCAAATTATTAATAACATTACTAATTATTGATATTGATATTTATAGTGATTATGAAGTAATGTAAGAGTTTAAATATTGAAAAGATAGATAATAGATTTAAGTAGGAAAAAAACACAAAATAATTGCTTATCGGAACGGAATGGGTACTCGTTAATTTTAAAATGATACCCAAAAACCATACCCGATAACAAATTATCAGAACGGGTACCCGAACCGTTATGGTTATCGGATCGGGTACCCTAATTTTCGAAACGGTAACGAAACGGGTTTTCAATTTTTCGGGTAGTTTTGCTTAGCCCTAATTTGATATTCCATTTCATGCAAATCAAAGAGAAACTATACACTAATCAAAACAAAGAAACTACAGGTTATCCTAACGGCCCGTTTGATACAGCATACAAGACGATGAATGGAGGTAACTAAAACGAGTAATTTTGGTAATTCAGTGGCAAAGTTCCATAGTCTAAATATTTTACCTACAATTGTTACCTCATACCAAGCAGGTGAAAAAAAATTCACACGGCCGACCGAAAACATGAATGCTATATACATCAGTACATATAGAAGCAACTACATCAGTAATGGATCAGTTAGCAACTAGTAGTAAGTTAGCAAGTAGCAAATTAACCAATTTGACACTCTTTATCTACATCATTAGTTGTTTAAAAAAAAAAAAACTACATCATTAGTTTACTTCAAAATTTTGGTTAAGGAATCAGCAAAGTTGTTACCTTTCATACCATTTGAAAAGAGCATCACTTCTTTCTGAAGAGTTTCCTGATAAAACCAGGTGATTTGGAAGACTTTTGAGCATCATTTCCCACATGAAAAGCCACGGGTACATCACCAGTAGATCTAAGGCACTCTTGCTTTTCTTCTTCAAATCTAGTCTCATTCAGCTGCCGGAGCAATTCTGATGCGATTGCCTTTCCTTTGTCGCTTCCTTTGACTGATACATAATGGACAGCAGGTATACATCCCTCACGTATGACCTTTTGACAAAAATATTCGCGTTGAGAACATAAATCAAGAAGAATACGGACTGCATGTTCTTGGTCCTTGTAGCTGCAATCCTCAAGTACCTTAATGATTGATGCAATGCAGCCTTGGGTCTCAGCAATAGAAATCCTAGTCTCTTCAAACTGACACAACTTCTCCAAAATGCCTAAACAAGTTCCAGCAACTGAGCTATCTTCCAAGAAAGGAACCAATATAGGTATCCAATCTGGAGCTAAGTTGCACGATGAACTATCAATTCTCGATGAAAGACTATACAGTAGTTTAAGGGCTGATTCTTGAAGATCTTTTTTGTGGCTATCATCAAGTATTTTGAGAATTGAATTCAGAGCACCTGATGCTGCAAATATGAAAAAATCAACCTCAGTAGATAATAATTCCATTATGGCAAGTGTTTCAGCAGCAGCTTCAGTTGCAAGGAAAGAAGCCAAGAGACAATATATATCCTCATTTAAAAGTGCGGGTTCCTTCCTGCAATACATCAATGGAAGTTAATAACATCATGTAAGCGAAGAATTATGATCTTGTTAGTTAAAACCTTGAAGGATATACGTTTAGATCAAAATGAGGAAAATCACCTCTTTGATTGGAGAAAAGTTGATAGCACTTCAATTCCAGCTTTTTGAGCATCTTTATCACACTTGCCAAGAGCATCTTCCAAGAACAAAATCAGTGGATCCAGAAAATTCTCGGAAGAGACAAAAGAACAAGAAGGATTATAGTCATTCAAATAAGTATTAACATCTTGAATAGCTGTACACTGTGATTCCCAAGGAAGTTCCCTGACATTAGATAAGAACTGCTTTCTAATGTCATTAATGCTAGAGTAGAACTGAAATCTATGAAATTCAACAGCAGAAGACTTCTTAATAGAGCCAAAACTGTTCTCAAGCTTAGCATGTGATATAGTACTGTAACTGCTATCAAGAGATCCAAGGGATAAGTTGCTTATATCTATTTGAAGATTTATATCTTTCATAGAACTTGCAGTGCTACGGATGGAATTTGAAGAAGTCTCAAGGGAGCCATATACTGATGCAACTATACTTGGGTCAGAAAATTCACTGCCATATTCCATAGACCACTTTAAGATCAACTTCCTCATGGTAGTATTGGGTGTAATGGACAGATTCGATAGCTTCATCCCTGTTTTTGGACAGGTATCATGACCCTCATCAAACCATTTTTGTATGGATGCCCTTTCATAAGTTTGTCCAGAAGAAATCATAACAGGGTCATACATCAACCTTGAGGATAGGGGGCATATAAATCCCTCAGGTGGGTCAGGCCTGCGAAGATAGTTGAAATTGTCTGCACGGGAATCAAGATCAGGAGACTGGGTTGTTATAGATTCGCTATCAGACTTCACAGAAAAAGCTAAATCATGCTGAGTTGAGAAGCTTCTTGTTTGCCCTTGCACAATAAGTTTTTCATACTTGTTCAGGAGATAAAGAAGGTATTTCAGAGTCTTCCATTTTGTTGACCCTTCCTCTTTCACGTCATTAAGGAGATTCTTTAAGCGTCTTCTTTCTATCTTAAGGTCTTTTTGTGTCGTTAGATGAAGCATTGAAGCTGCGAACTGAAGCAACTCTATCTCCGAATTTCCAGCAGAATTTACAAGAGAAGGATCTTGCTGCAGTATTGCTCGTAATGCTTTGCCAGCCAATTCTTCACATGAGTCCAAGGAGAATTTTATACCTCTTAGACCAACAAGTATGTCAGACATCTGCCAAACAAAAATATAGCTACTTAATTGGTTTTATCCCAGACAAATAATATTTAAGCATGAATTAGCAGTTTAGCACCACAGAACAAGAGTTTGGGAGGGCTGAGTGTGAGAGGTTGTTAGATGTCCTTTCTTCTTATTGCCCATGGAAGGAGTGGGTTTCACAGCAGCATAAAGCGATATATGGGAAAAATATAAAATGAAGAAAGAAACATGCATGAGCTGAAGAAGCAAATAAAGTATGACAGACCTCCTGTTTCAAAGCCACAGGAACCATATTTTGAAGTTGGCTCAAATTTTGCTCCATACGATTTTTTGCTTTCTCAAATCTCGATTTTACTGTCTCCCCTGTCATTGCCTGAAGTATAAAATAGAAAATCTTTATGTTGATATCATTAAAGAAAGAGCCAAGGATAAACTTCTTCATGCCTATTCAAACTGGGAAATCTCATATTCAAACTCACAGGAAATATGGAATTGCAACTATAAATTTCATAAATATCCCGGTTAATCCACTGAACTACATGCTTGAGAATCTACTGGAGGTATTTTTGTTGTATTGGTTTTACATACCAGGTACAGCTTACTAGACATGCAGCAATTCTGAACAAGTTCCCTGGCTTTCTCAATTGCAATGCGTAAATGGGAAAGTGCCTGTAATCCTAGGGAGCACCTAGGTTGAGCTGCTTCAATAACTGGAATTATACTATCGATAATTTCAACAAGTCCCAGGAGTTGTGTACACATAGATATATGCACCTGCATATGCAATAAAGAAGATTGTTATGAGTCAAAAAGTTAGACTGATTGAGGAGGGAGACAACTATTTATCCATTTCCATAGATCTTTTTAGCAGAAACTTTTCATTCACCATCGAAATTCTGTTTTCCAATTCTGTATTCTAATTGACCTCAATGGAAAAGGAACTGCATACTCATTACCTTATACTCAACATAATCAAGAAGCGTAACAACTGAAGATGAAACAAAACAAGAACTGCATACTAATTAGTAATTACCTTAATAGAAAGGGTTTGTGTTGATTTTTCCTGCACTTCAGAGACATCAGATCCCATGTCCTGGATCAAAAATTGAATTAGGGTGGCTAATATTGTTAAGACCAAATTCTGAAATAATGCATAGTTTTCACTTTTCAACACCAAACTAGTGAAATTACATGTGTCTATTTGAGCATTCAGGAAAAAGATTGGATTTTGATGCACATCAGTCATTCACATAAAGTTAAATCACACAAGGAGGGATGCACAGCAAGTCAAGTAGCACATTGACTAACGAGGTATAAATAACACATTTAACCATAGCAAGAACTCCAGAAGTTTCCTGGGATTTGTTGAAACAGATAGACCAACCATACAAGGAAACCAATGGATGCAACCCATTATCCAATCCATCAATAAAATTTGTTCCAGCTCTTACTAGACCTACGCTAGACATGAGTGATGAGCCTGAATCATAATTTGGACTAGAGGGCTAGATGGACTTTCAAGCAGCTATAAATTTCTGTGCCATTGCCCAAGCTACAAGCAACTCATTATCATCACTACATCATATATTCATACCCTACGTTCTATACTCGCAATAATGCCAAAGCATCATCATCATTAAAACTGGTGCTAGCCTGCTTGATCATGCCTGATTGCCAGCTAATTTTAGAAAATCTTAACCCAAGCACAACATGTGGCCTGGACATGCCATTGTAAGGTTAGGCCAGCTGGCCAGGCCAACTTTGTGCCGGAAAAGCTCATTGCCAACTTCAATCATCCTAAATTCCTAGAGAATGAGTACCTTTCTATCCAAACCAAGACTGATCAACCTATTGACCCATAAATTCAATCCTCAAGAACCAAAATGTCAACCAAGTAAAGATCTAAACAGGCAAGGCAGCATGCAGTATACAATAAATATACATGAAAAGTGACAATTTAACATTGAACTACTCTATCTTCAATAAAAAAGAATAGCCAGGAATAAAGCAAGCAAAATACAAGCAGTCAAGAATCCACTACAGCTTTGGTTGACATATTATAATAATGATTTCAAAATAAACTTATTCCAAAATAATTATACCAATAATTACAAAGTAAAAAGAAAAATAGGGAGTACCAGAATACCAATAGTAGAGAGCAACCCAGAAAATTGTTGGTTTGTTATATTCTTCCTTTATCAAACCTTCACTGTTTACCCTTGATTGTCCGATTAGCACCCAGGACAAAAATTACACTTCATTAAACCCCAAAAAAAACCTTTAAAACAAAATCATATTCCTACTGCATCATACAATTCAGAAATTCTCCCAACACCCACCTCTAAATGAAAAAATTACAAAGCAGAAGAACAAGAGAAAGGACTTTTTTTAAAAAAAATTAAACAATTTTATATTTTGTGGTAGGTAAGAAGAATTTACAGAGAAATGAATTAGTGACAATAGAGAATCCGAATTATATCAAGATGAAAGTTGCAGAAGAAAGCAGAGAGAAACACAATAAAGTTAAAAAAAAAAAAGATGATGTTTTTTTTAAAAAGATGAAACTATTAAAGCTAAGTATCCCGGCAAAAAAAAAGCAGCTTGACCATTTCTAAATTTCTACTTGTACAAAGATAAACAAGAAGGGGGCCGCCGCACGATTTTGATGGACATCGTTCTTTACTTGTTGGTTTTGTTTCTGGTAATATTGGTCATTGGAAGACTTGTCAATTCAATCAGAAAAATATTTTCTTTATTTTCCTGTATTTATTTATTTAATTTTCTATTCTTGGTCAATCCAATGACAAACTTTGTCTAGCATTGTGTATATAACTAGGAAAACTATAATCCTGTTTAATTCTCAACATTAGTTTAGTTTAGTTTAGTGGTTGTGGTCAATTGTTGCACACCATAAGTTAAACTCTTTAGGAATTAGCAAATCTTAAGATATTCTAATTTATGAAATTTGTTTAAAATCTTTTTGAATATGTGAAGTTGGACTTCCTGTGTAAAGGTAGAAAAGAAAAACGAAAAAGTCATTCCTGCAAAGAATTATACACTTCTTATTTACAAATAGCTCATCACTCAAATATGACTCGGACTAATCTAACCTGAGCCAAAACCAGGGTAAAATAAACCAAGGTGTAGAGTTTAGTGAACCAGTGAAAAATGACGGCTGTTTGTTCTACTCCTAGAGTTTTGGGGGTAGGTAAGAAATTCAATACAAAAATAATGACCAATTCCAAAAAGTGACCATGCACGATGCACCCTCTAAATCCTATCCATTTATACTACCATCATAAATTCATAATTAATCTCTTGTCTCCCATAATAGCATGATGATTGTCTTGTATAGTTGTACTAACGTACTACACTACTACAGTACTCAATAACAATATTCTCTTTCGTGGGACTTTTTTTAATCCAACTAAACCAATACTAGAAATTAAATAGACAATGAGAGAAGTTAACTAGTAAAGACCAAGTTCTACTAATCTACTTCCTCCATTTCTTAAGATTGTTCCATTTTTCTTTTCAAGTCTCCCGCATTATATTCCCCCTTTTCATTTTCAGTTAAACATATTCCCACCATGTACTCTCTAAATTACCTGTTATCCGATGTATTAAACAACAAATCTATCTACTCGCTCAATACAATTGATGTAGTGAACATTGAAAACGGGACAATCTGATCTTTTAATGAACGGATGTAGAATCTTATTAACTTGGTTCAAACACCCAAAGGGGATTGTGATGAACTTGTTCCCTATATATTGACCCAAATTTACATCGCTAACGTGTAAACAAGTAAGTACATATGTACAAAGATTTCAATAAAAGAGCATATGCCAAGTTTCCCTGACTTCAATAAGCAAACTTTGTCCTAAGAGTCCAAGACATATCATAATAAATGGCACACAAAAATTGAACTATTGCATTTGAATTCTTCTACTGTATGATACATGAATGCATACAACCTCCAGCCTCCTGCATCATCTAAATTGGATTCTTGCATGGTTATGATCTTCCCTAGAACCTTTTCCTACCAAGCACCAATTTACAATACTTCATCTCATAATTCATAATTGTGATCACAAATTGAAGAAAAACAAAATACTCGTAAGAGTAAACTCAATCACGTATCTAAAGAGTGTTGGAAAATTAATCAATAAGCTTTTAAATAACACCGAAAGCCAAAAGAATGTATTACTACTACAAATGTCTAGGATACAAAAATGTTATGTACCACATCACCAACCATCTTTTAAATACTACTCGTATGAAGTACGAAGTATAAAACTTTATTTCCTGTAAAAAATTACTCGTACTACAAAACTCATTTAGTGTGTCACCAATAAATTACTCCGTATGAATGAAATTTTTTCTATGGAGGCGGATGCACGATGCTCCGTGTATCCGTTTTCTCTTTAAAAACGCGGAATGAACATTCCGTTGTCCAGTAAAGAACATACATTTGTTTTGTAAAGAACATATAGCTTTTTGATAAAGAACATCACATATAGTTGTATTGTAATGAACATATAGTTGTTTTATAAAGAACATATACCTATTTTGTAAAAAAAACATCCAACTTCATGTTCTTTATATATATCTAAAGAACATCCGTAATATTAATTAAAAACATGATAATTAGAGGTAATCAACTTTGGTCCGACCCTACCCGGCCCAGCCCGATCCAACCCGAAAATAGGGCGGGTTTAGACGAGCCTAAAAATGCATTTTTAGTTAAAAAATCCAAACTCGGACCGAAAAAAAGCCGAAAAACCCACTACATTTTTCGGGTTTTTTGGACACGAGATATTATGTTATAGCCCAGCCCGACCCGAATTTTTATCACCTTTAATGATAATATAATGTAATGAACATTATTTTTATTCAACCACCATAATCTAAAGACAAAATTCAAAAAACATTTCAAATTAAACAATTAACATATGTCACAAATAAAAGTACATTATTCTGACAATCAAAGAACATGAAGATAAAGAACATTATTTAATTGCACGTTATGTTCTTTACAATTTTATAACATGTTCTTTGCACTATAACGGAATGTTCTTTACAATTCTATAATATGTTCTTTTCACTTAAACTAAATGTTCTTTATATTTCTATGCAATGTTCTTTCCGCTTTTTTTTGGAAGACATGCATCATGTGGATCGTGGATCCGCCTGCACGAACCATGCATTGCCGTATGAAATGGACTATTTTGTTATCTCTGAAATCTAATATGAGCTCCTCCAAATTTTTGGGCATTACCTTAAAGAGGGTAACACTCACTTCGGCTAGGGCATCATAACTTTAAATTCAATTCTTTCACATGTGTTGAACATGCATTTACATTAAAGGCCAAATAATTCATAAGCATGCTACCTAATGGACTACGTATTCTATAAAGATAATCATACCATGTGATCATCAATCGGTTGAAAATCACCAAGTGAAGAACTTAGCTTTCAATGCCAAATCAAATGATCCTCAACTTTTGGATACGAGTATATCAATATAAGATGGAATGAAAAACATCCATGCTTTACAAAATTCTATGGTCATGATTAATCTCATTCTCTTACTTCACGATTCTTTTGGTCAGGAGATTTTTTACTTATATAATTGTAGACGGAGGGAGTAGTTTTAATATAATCCTAATTATCGAGAGGTCACTAATCAAAGAATTTCAACAAAAGCCATCCACATCAAATATAATACCCAAGACCTCGTATCTTAATTAATCCAATTATGTACGTCATTACCACGTTGGAAAATTATAGTTTTTGTTTGTTAAATTTTATTCTAATTTCCTGAAAAAAATATTATAATAACCATAAAATTGATTATATTCTCTCTCACAAGACACACCCAACATATATTAAAATATTCTTGTAGGCCAACATGAATAAAATAAATTCGAAATTCCAATAGGCCAATAGGATAAGAAAAAAAAAAAAGGCATTGACTTCACATGTTATAAACTATAGAAGTAAATGCATAATATGAAAAGGTTCCTTTTCATTAAACTTAAACCTCATACAGTACTTGGGTTAACAAATTAAAGCTTTGATGTAAGCATCGAAGGTAATATCCAAATATGCCGCTGTTGCACTAGCTGTCATGCACTCGTAGCGTTTATGGTGTAAGATCAGGTCCATCGTTATATACATGCACCATTACAATGTGCCATTGAGACTGAAAGTCTATGTACGATAAACGATAGGTCATATCACTCATATGTTAAATGCTCTTATGGTGGCCTCATTAGTAATTTATATTGTCCTATGGCTCATTCGTACCCCCCAAAAAAAAGGACGCATATGAAACTGTTTATCCTTTAGGATCCGAAAGCAAGATTAGAATGATATGGCTCGTTCGCATAAAAATAAATAATAAAAAAAAGGAACACATGAAACCGTTTCTCCTTTAGGATCCGAAGGCAAGATTAGAAGGGTGCAGAGATACACAACACACCTAATTGCACAATATAATTTGTAGTCAAGGTTCCAAAATTTACAATAATTAGTTGCATAGAGCCTAAGAACAATTCAAGGATAAGCATAAGATGCAAGACTTAACTTTATTCATTCATTTCCATTCCAACATAAAACAAAAACCACTTTGGTCATTCATTAAACTTAGGGAGCAAGTCAGCAAGATGGGCCACGGACATACATGTAAAATGTTACGTTAAACGTAGGACGCATACTTAATGATTAATAAATACATCTAAATATAGGAAAATAAACGATATATACCACTAAAAAAACGATATTAAATTAGTCCTAACTCCGTATTATTATAGAGTTTTATCATTGATGTAAACTAAGTTATTTTTTAATTGCGTATGCTTCACTGTCCATCAAAGAGAATCATGCAATTCTCTATCAATTCATTCGTAATTTTGCATTGATGCCCTCAGCTAAAGAAGGGAATGAGAGGTCTATAATTATTACATAGTTCAGAGATAGAATTTTCTTTAGGAGTCTAGGATAAATACACTGTTAACCCTTGCATATATCGTGATAGCATGAAGGGTTCAACTACGGTCTCCTCTTAAGATAGGACAAGCCGTTGGTTAGTCTTTGTGTGTGTGTGTGTGTTGGGGGGGGGGGGGGGTGGGGGGATGGTTAATTTTTTAGCCAATTTGAGCTCACGTAAGAAGCAGGATATGTTCAATTCTATCCTTCTTAGACAAGTTGAAGTAGGTTTTGTTGGACATTATCATATTATTTTGGTGTTTAACTGGTTTGAACTTTGACAAACTGTATTTTACTACTTGTAACAAAAAGGTAAAATGATACGGAGTAAGGGTTCAGCTTAAGTTCAATTCAACTCCAATCAGTTCAGTTCAGTTCAGCTCCCCAATTTTCTTCTCTCATAAAATATTCATTTCATCTCTATTCACTTCAGTTCAGTTCAACAAATGCGAACATACCCTAATTAAGAACTAAATAGTAAATAATGACAAAAATATGCTTTAATTGGAGTAGTTTACTTTTTATTTAGCTTACAATTTTTATTTATAGCTTCTTAAATAGTACAGTCCTAATAATTATACACTCCTTTAATCATTTTCCATAATAAATAATACGAGTTTAAAACGTTCTTAAAACTTTCTCTTACTCTAGTCAAATATCTACTCAAGGTGATTATTGATTTATGAATAGGGATGGCAACAAGTCAGACTTTGAGCGGATTATACTAAATTCAACTCCGGCCCTACAGTAAGTCGAAGGCTAAATCTGCATCCAACTCCGATCCAACTTCAATATCCGACCTCCAAGTCCAACTCCGATCCAACCCAACTCCGAGTTTTTCTTCGGTTGCAATTGGGCTATTTGGGCCTTTGCAACCCACACCCACTGCCACCACGACCCACACCCAAATCCACAATCCAACGGAGTCAAAGTCAGATAATCTGTCAAAATTGGATTTTTTTGTAGGATCCGACTCTGACCCTCCTTCGACTTGGAGTCAAATTATTTTAACAGAGTCGGATTGCCTTTTTCTCGGACTCAAAACGGAATTTTTTTTCTTAGATCGGGGCAGAGTACGGTTGGAATTGGACTAGATTGTCATCCCTAATTATGGATTTATGGTTATTCAAAAAAAAAAAATTATGGATTTATGGTCACCTAGTAATTGTTGTAGAAAATATTGTACTTTCTATGACGTAAATGAATGTCTATGGAATAACAAACGTCTAACACTATTGATTATTGACTTATTGTCTTTTACTCTGTAAGAAATATTTTAAAGATTACGAATCTGTCAAATACTGTTGCTTGTCAAAGTATATGACGTACTCTAATCTCTACATACAATATTTAATTTCTCTCACAAACTCACAATATATTACAGAGTATTGGAGTATCATTAGCGACTAATTCCTTCTTCTGTTCTACATATTATAAAAAAAATATAAATAAAAATAAAAATAAAAAAAGGATTGTACAATCAACCAAACCCACCACCTCCTCCCACGAAAAAATAAACAAATTAAATACAATAATAACAAAGCTTCTTTGTTTGATCAAAATTGCAATAGTTTGACTTATGTACCATTTATATACTTGTATAAAATTTAGATAATATATATTTATTATTAGTAATAAGATAAAAATGCGTATAATGTAATTTTATTTTATTTTCGGCAAAAGCAAATTGTTATTGAATTAATTTAATGTACGTTTTTCATATACTTCTACGTTGTAGGTAGGTCGGGCTAAAGGAGAAAATAAACTGAGAAAAGATTATGTTTGGGTCCAATTTATCTAATTGGGCCTAGTCATGTATTTGGGTCCAATTTATTTAATTGGGCCTAGTCATGAATTTGAGTTCAATTATCTTATTGGGCCTGGTCACTAAATGACTCCATGTTCCAAGGTCAAGGCCCGAGCCTCCAATCAAGCCAAGTCAACCAAGAGTCCTTTGGTCCAAATTGCCATGGTCAGCCCATGACTATTTAAAGGTCCAATTACTCTCCTCTCATCATGAGCAAAGGTATAAAAGTCTTCAATTCATTCATTTGTACAATAACATACAAAAGCCTCAAGCACTAAATCTCTTGCATAGCTTTCTCTCTCTAAACACTGTTTGACTTCGGCATCGGAGGGGTCTTCCTCGGATCCACCCCCGAGACCAGTTTACGTGTTTTAGTTGTGCAGGAAACCTTCGGCCCAGCATCAATTGGACCGAACCAGTCTTCAGCCACTTCAGCGGGCCTTCGGCAAGGCCCCATTGTTTTCACCCGAAACAATTTGGCGCCGTCTGTGGGGAAGACTTTCAAAAAATTTTAAGCCAAATCTTTAATCAAAATCATCTTGCAATCATCTTAGTAGCAATGGCTAAGAACCGCAAGAGCAAAAGCCTCCGTCAAGGAGCGGGCGAAAGGCCTAAAACTCCTACACCATCACCCTCACCGGACCGGAACTCTCCCAAGGGTGCCAGTTCGGGGGGAGGATCATACAGGGAGGATTCTCTTTCTCCCGTAATTCACAACTTTCATCATAGGCCGAGTCCCTCTCGGTCTAACAGAGGTCAGTCCGATCATAGGACTCATTCAGTGCCCCAAAGCCAACCATCGACCATCCTGTCACGACTCACACATTCCCACCCCTCACTAGGGCCACAAGGCAGCAAGTTATAATCGTGGTCAGGGGGAATGCCCTTGGTGCATGGCTAGCAAGGCCAGAACACCCTTCCCCCTATAGAGCTTTATTTAGCTCCCTGCCATTTACCCTAGTGAACACGCCCATGACAGTAACACAATAATGGGCCATGGGCTGGGCTTAATGGACTCCAAATGAGCCCAAACTTGGTGGCCCACCGTTTTTGGGCCCAATAAAGATGATGGTGCAGCCAGAATTTGAAGATGAGGCCCACAACTTTCCAGAATGCACGAAGAGGTTCGTGGTGCATCCGGAGGTCTCTAGAAGCCACTAGGGACAACTTGTACATACTTGAGATGCTAGAACTTTGTAGATGGTTCTAGAATATTGTACATAAGCCTATGTAATCAGAAAGTGTATAGAGTTCTCTAGAACCCTCCATTTGAGGAGGTTAGGAAGCATCTAGGTTAGAACACTCTAGAAAGGGATGGTGCCTATAAATAGGAAACCTCCCACCCATTCTTGCTCATGTACAGACACTTGTATTCTCTCAAGCATTTATAAAAAGCCTTCTTCCTTAAAGCTTTCTCATATATTCTCACTTGTGCTTTCCAAGCAAACCACACTTAACTAACAACATCAATATTTAGCTTTGCTAAGAAATTGGGAGCCTTGACTAGTAGTCTAACGGGTGGTGACTCTAGTAGGCCGCGTGCAAAAGACTAAGGGAATTAGTCAGCGCGTGACAATCCGATCTCATTCCCACATTCAGCCGAGGACCCCTTTGACGGGGCCCAGCTCGGAAGAGGTGGCGAGAGCGCTGACAGTGCTCATGGAGGCAATGAGGGCACAAAATATACCTCCACCTCGCGATCGAACTCCTCCGCATACCCGGCATCAGCGGAGGAAGCTAGACCATGATGGTGGGAAACCTCCCTCTTTCCGGGAACTGGAAAAGTGGGAAGAGGATACCTCGAGAACTGAAAGAGAGAGGAAAAAGAACCCTCAATTTTTCAGAGGATCCTCAACCTCTCGACCAGAAACGCATAAGAGCAGCAGCTCAGCTTCTCGACCAGAATCTGCTCGCCGAGAGCAACCTGAGACTGTTCGCCGAAGCGTACTCGACCGACTCGGCGGCAGGGAGCCGAGCGTGCACAACCGCCTCTCGTTCCCTGTAGCCGAGGCCCAGACTTCCCAGCCAGGGACGAAAACCACTCCTACCTCTCTAAGAGGGCGGAGCGCGGTCCCTTTGGCCAGGAACAAAGGCAAGGTCGTTATGCTACCCACCAGTTCCCCATTCGAGCAATGGATACTGGAAGAGCACGTGCCCACGGTTAAAATACCGTCGCACATCACATATGATGGGACTTCGGATCCGAAGGACCACATTGCCTCGTATGAGGCTCATATGCATCTTTGCCCCAGGTCCGAAGTGACTTGGTGCAAATATTTTCCAACCACTCTCAAGGGGGTCGCGCAAGCGGGGATCTCCAAGGGAGTGAAGCAAGGATCTATAACAGGGTGGGACGATCTGTCCTCCAAATTTAGGAGCAAGTTCTCCACGGAAAATCTCCGAGAGAAGACCACTGCAGAACTCATGGGTCTGCAACAAGGAGAGGCTGAAAGCCTCCGAGACTATCTGACCCGTTTCAGCAACAAGTAGTCCAGCATTTCTAAGCTGGACCAAGGCCAAGCAATTTTCGCCCTTCAGCACGGCCTCAAAGCAGGGCAGTTCTCCGACTTCATGGTCATGAATTCACCCAAGAGCTTGGAGGAGGCGCTGAATGCTTCGGATAAGTTCATCCGAGCAGAAGAGTGGAACAAAACAAAAACCCAACCTCAATCTGGGGGAGGGAAGCAAAAACAAACACCCTTGTCTGAAGGCCAAGGCCAGAGGACAAAGGGAAAGGCCAAGGCCTCGGAACAATCTTCGGCCAACGAGCCGAAGAAGGAAAAATCTGCCTCATACACAGGCAGATACGAGTCCTACACTCCGCTCTCTCTTCCACGCGCCAAAATTTACAGCGTGACGAAGGAAGAGCAGAGTTACCGAAAGCCGAGACCACTCCCAGAGTGGTATCAGCGAAAAAATAAAAATCAGTGGTGCGAGTTCCACGAATCTCCGGGACATAACACTGAGGAGTGTATCCAGCTGAAGGACCAGATCGAGGACATGGTCCGGAAGGGATACTTGAAAAAATATATCGCGGATCACCGCGAGAAAGAGGAGGCCGAGAAGTCAGCAAAGGACTCTCGGCAGGACCTCGACTTCCCCCGGAAGAACAGCAAAAGTGCGGATGTAAAATTCTCTCCAATCAATGTCATCTCGGGGGAATATGTTCTCGGAGGGAACACAAGCGGCACCTTAGGGCTCTGACCCACCAGGTGAATAACGCTGACATTCAGCCTCCCCAGTCGCCGGTGCCGAACATGACGTTCACAGCCGCCGACTGCCGGGGGGTAACGTTCCCTCATGAGGATCCGTTGGTGATCATCGCCACGGTGGCCAACCACGACGTCAGCAAGGTCCTTGTTGATGGTGGCAGCGGAGCAAACATTCTGTTCCGAAAGGCTTACAATCAAATCAAGCTGAAGCCCAAGCACCTTACGCCGGTACCCTACCCGGTATCCGGATTCAACGGGGCTTCAACTTACCCAGATGGGAAGGTGACACTTCCTATCACCATCGGCTGCGATGAGGCAGCCAGGAATGTCATGACTGAATTTTTGGTCATTGACACTCCTTCAGTGTACAACGTGATTTTGGGAAGACCCATAATTCACGAGATCCAAGGGGTCGTCTCATCCTATCATCAGCTGATGATTTACGTCTCAGACGCCGGCTTCCCCGAAAGGATCCAAGGCAACCAAAAGGACGCCCGAAGGTGTAACTACCTCAAACCATCCACTAGTCGCCCAGACGACGACGACAAGGATGAGGAGGAGAAAGAAAGAGAGCCAAGCACAAAAAAACCGAAAGGCCTAAGTGCTTCGGCCCAAGGTTCTGTGCCTAGAGAAAAAGGGCCAGAAAGGGAAAAGGCTAGCTCTTCATCTGAGCAGAAAGACTCAGAGAGCCAGCCGAAGAACAAAAAGCCTGGGACACCTGCCGACATAGACAGCAGGCCAGATTGTGAAGAGTCCAGTCCATCAACAATGGACATGGACCAGCAGACTGAAACGGTCGAGTTGGCCGAAGGAGACGCTGAGAAATGTGTAACAATCGGGATGGACCTTGATCCGAACACCCGTTGTGAACTTATTCAGCTCCTTCGGGACAACAGAGATGTGTTTGCTTTCTCGGCAGTTGATATGCCCGGGATAAGTCCAGACCTCATCTCCCATAAGCTTAATGTTGACCCAACGTGTCGACCAATTAAGCAAAATAAGCGGAATTACTCCGCTAATAAGAACCGAGACATCGCTGCCGAGGTTAAAAAGTTGCTGGAGGCAGGCTTCATCGAGCCTTGTCAATATCCAGAATGGCTGGCAAATGTGGTGATGGTTCAGAAGGCCAATGGTACCTGGAGGATGTGCGTTGACTTCACGGACCTAAATAAGGCTTGTCCAAAGGATTTCTATCCTTTGCCGAGGATCGATCAGCTAGTCGATTCGACAAGTGGCCATGCCTTGCTTAGTTTCATGGACGCATTCTTGGGGTATCATCAGATCTTCATGCACCCCGACGATCGAGCAAAGACGACATTCGTCACGAACGCCGGGGTGTACAATTATAAAATGATGCCTTTCGGATTGAAAAATGCGGGGGCAACCTATCAAAGGCTGGTGGATCAAGTTTTCGCCGATCAAAAGGGCCGAAACATGGAAGTCTATGTTGACGATTCAATCGTCAAAAGCAAAAAATCTGAGGACCATGTTAAGGAGCTGGCTGAAACCTTCGCCACTTTAAGAAAGCACCAAATGAAGTTGAATCCGAAGAAGTGTGTCTTCGGCGTGAAGTAAGGGAAATTCCTTGGGTTCATGGTCAGCAAGAGGGGGATTGATGCCAATCCCTCCAAAGTCAAAGCAGCGCTCGACCTTCCTGAGCCGAAAAAAAGCGGGATGTTCAGCGGCTCACCGGAAGAATGGCAGCCCTCTCGAGGTTCATTTCCAGAGCTTCGGATAAGGGGTTACCTTTCTTCAAAGCCCTGAAACTCCCGAAAACAAAAGAGCTCGTTTGGGAGGAAGAGCAAAAAGAGGCCTTCAAGCAGCTTCGGGAGCATCTGGCTCAACTCCCAACGCTGGCTAGCCCAGCAGAGGGAGAAACTTTGTATCTGTACGTGGCTGTCAGCCCAGCCACCATCATTGCAGTGTTGCTGAGGGAAGAAAACAAAATTCAGGAACCAATCTACTTCGTCAGTCACACTCTGACGGATGCCGAGACTCGCTACCCTCTACTTGAGAAAGTCGCCTTTGCAGTAGTGGTAGCTGCTCGGAAGCTGAGGCCCTATTTTGATTGCCATCAGATAGTGGTCTTAACTGATCAGCCGCTGGAAAAAGTTCTCGGCAAAGTTGAAAAATCTGGTAGGCTGGCCAAGTGGGCTTTTTAGCTCACCGAATTCAGTATCAGCTACCAGCCGAGGGCTTCCATCAAGGCTCAAGCTCTAGCGGATTTCTTGGCCGAATTCTCGTACCAAGAGACGCTAGACAATGAAAGGAAAGTCTGGACCGTGTTTACGGATGGATCCTCCACCGTAAATGGTTCGGGGGCAAGAGTAGTGATAACCTCTCCCGAAGGCAAATCCTTTGAGTATGCACTAAAATTTTCTTTTAAGGCTTCGAACAACGAAGCTAAATATGAGGCAGCAATCGCTGGACTAGAATTGTGCATCTCTTTGGAAGTCGAGCATGTCTGCCTGAAAACAGAATCTCAGCTAGTTGCATATCAGATCAGTGGCAGCTACGAGGCCAAAGAGCCCTCCATGATAGCCTATCTTTCCAAGATCAAATCAGTCGTTGCAAAGCTGAGAACTTTTGAGGTGCGTCGAGAAAGAAGTATCGACGAAGCACCTGAAGTGTGCTGCGCTGACCCAGAGCCCAGCTGGATGGACCCCATCCTAGCTTTCAAGCTTCAGGGAGAAATTCCCGAAGATAGAATTTTGGCCTCCAAGCTGAAGAGAACCAGCTCAAGGTTCATTGTCTTCAGAGGGGAGCTTCTGAAAAAGTCCTTCTCAGCCCCATTGCTGAAATGCGTGGGACCAACAGATGCAGATTATATCCTTCGGGAGATTCACCTCGGCATCTACGGGAACCACATCGGGGGAAGGACCTTAGCCCACAAGGCATTGAGGGCTGGATACTACTGGCCCACCATGAACTCAGATGCTAAGGAGCTGGTTCGGAAATGCGAAAAATGTCAAAAATTCGCACCAGTTATCCATCAGCCAGCTAGGGATCTTCAGTCGATCCTCAATCCACTCCCGTTTGCCCAATGGGGACTGGATATATTAGGACCATTTCCAGATGCTACGTACCAGAAAAAATGACTGATAGTCGGTGTCGACTATTTCAGTAAATGGATCGAGGCCGAAGCAGCCTCAAACATTACAGAGCCAACTGTCAGAAAGTTTAACTGGCAGAATATCATCACTCGTTTCGGCATCCCAAAAGTATTTGTCTTCGATCATGGAAGGCAGTTCGATAACTTGCCGCTGAAGCGGTATACCGATCAGTTCGGTATCAAACTGGCATATTCAGCGGTATGCCACCCGCAAAGTAACGGACAAGCCGAAGCTGCAAATAAATAGATCCTGAACGCCCTCAAAAAGAGGGTGGAAAATCAAAAGTCCAAGTGGCTGGAGGAGCTCCCAGGAACCCTTTGGTCCCTTCGGACAACTGAAAAAGAGGTAACGGGCTATTCGCCTTTTAAGCTGGTGTATGGTGCCGAAGCCGTTCTTCCAGTGGAAATCGGCTCTGAGAGTCTGCGAGTGCACCACTTCTCGGCTGAGAATGAGCAACTGATGAAGGAATCTCTCGATTTCCTCGACGAAGTAAGAGACTCAGCCCGAGACAGAATGGCTGCTTATAAGCAGAGAATCAGCAAATTTTACAACCGGAGGGTCCATGCAAGGCCTCTCAAAATTGGAGACCTTGTCCTTCGAAATGCTGTTGCGGTTCAGAAAGGCCGAATCCATGGGAAACTCTCAGCTGTATGGGAGGGACCCTACGAAATCTGTGATGAGCTTCAGCCAGGGACATACCGACTTCTGCAGTTGGATGGAACTGAGTTGAAAAATCACTGGAATGCTGATGTACTTAAGAAATATCATGTGCGAACCCTTCGGGGCAGAACAATCTTTGTAAGTACATTTTAAATTAATGAAAGGCCTTGGAGCAACCATTTATATAAATATTTGCAACTTTTTATTCTTTCAAAGTTTTCTTTATTCTATCTACTCTTGAAGGGTTTTTATTCAGCCTCGTCTGAAACCTTCGCCTCCGGGTAACTGGGTTTCAGATTGCTGACAAACTCGTCTTTTTAAAGAACACTGGTCTTTCAGCTGAAGTCAAACTTCAGTAAGACTTGTTCTCCAAAGACATGAGTCCATGGACAAGTCTGGGATATTGCCTTAACTGAGCCTTGTATCCCAGAGAGCCATTATCCGAAGCATTGCCTTCAGTTGGCCCTGTGTTTCGGATATCCATTTTTAAAAGATAGACAGAAAATCAAGGATAACAGCAACTGTTATAAATTTTTTATTCAGCCTCGTCTGAAACCTTCGCCTCCGGGTAACTGGGTTTCAGATTGCTGACAAACTCGTCTTTTTAAAGAACACTGGTCTTTCAGCTGAAGTCAGACTTCAGTAAGACTTGTTCTCCAAAGACATGAGTCCATGGGCGAGTCTGGGATATTGCCTTAACTGAGCCTTGTATCCCAGAAAGCCATTATCCGAAGCATTGCCTTCAGTTGACCCTGTGTTTCGGATATCCATTTTTAAAAGATAGAGAAACAAAACCCAACTCAGTAATCCAAAGACTTGAATCTTCAGATTTCTGGGGGGCAAGAGGCACTATCAGTGCAAGTTTATATTCAGTAGAATTCTTCAAGCCGAAAGGTTTGTACTTAGCAAATTTTTGCGAGAATTTCTCAAGCTCAGAAACAGTAAAGCATTCAAAATAAGGCAAAGCAGTTGAAGAAAGGAGCATCAGATTAATGATTCATGCTCAGAAAGTGAGCTACAAGTTCAAATAAATTAAAGACTATATCGGCAGCCGCCCACAAGCGGAAAATAACAGCTGCCGAAATACTTACAGAAACAAAAATAAACTGTTTGTACATCAAGGCAAGCTGAAGCAAAAAAATAAGGCAAAAAGAGATTCAGAAAGCGGTGAGTGAAGTTAAGCACATGTTGATCCGCAAGATTCTGAACACGATTGCCCGATTTCCTATGCTTCAATTGGAGGATCAGGCTGATCAGCCGGGCCAAGCCCCGGGGCACTCTCGGTTCCAGCAACAGAGGAGGCAGGTTGGGCCCTTGCCTGAGCTTCAGCGGCTCGCTGTTCAGCCTCCAACTCCTGCCGCTCAGCTTCCTCCTCGGCTTGTTCAGCCTGAAGGATCTCATGCTCAGCAGGAGTGGCATACAGCATGTGCGGATCTTCGGGGTCCTGAGCCCAAAGCGCACACTTGGACCAATCCAGCGAAGGCTCAGCATGGAGAGCCAACCTCCGAGCCACCTTAAACCCATTTATGTAGCCCATCTCATACTCTTCTTGGGTATAGAGGCGGACTTGGAGTAAGGCTTCAGCGTCGGCCAACTTCTTTTGACTCTCCTCCAAATCCTTTTTAGATTTTTCTAACTCTTCTGAGAGTTTGGAGGAAGAAGTCTTCTGCTCAGTAAGCTCCAGCTGGACGTTGGAAGCTTCGGTTTTGGCCTGGGTCAGCTCATCTCCCTTAACTCTCAGCTGATCCTCCAACTCCTTCAGCTTCTGGTCCTGGCTCTCAGCAGCAGCTTGGGCAGCAGAAAGGTGAACATCCCTAGCCTGTAAGCCTCTTCAGCAGCCATCCTGCTGGCTTCAAGAGCTTCCAGCTTCTGCTGCACTTCAGCTTGTGCAGCAGCTCCTTCTTGAATTCGGCTCTCGATGGCAGCTTTAAATTTGGAGATGTCCACTCCCATTTTCTCCTGAAGGAATTTCTCCCCTTCCATCAGCGGGGGAAAAACTTCCTTCTCCATAGCCGAGCATAAGGTTTGAATGGCTTTAGCAGCTCTCTTTTCATACTCTTCACTCTGTTGCTGCTTCTCTTCAGCAGCCTGCTGCTTCAGCTCAGCAAGCTTCGCCTCCTCCCGGGCAATCTTTGCATCCTCCCAGGCATGCTCCAGCTTGTCTTGGAGGGTGTCAATCAACTCTACAATAAGAGTCTGATTGTGCACAACCTGTTTGCAGGGGCACATCAGTTAAAATAGATAAAATAATAAAAAAGGAAAGCCAAAAAGGAGAAAAAGAGCTGAATGAAAGCAAAACTAAATGGTTAAGTACCTGCATCAGCAAACGCTGGTTGTCTCTTGTAGGGTCAGGGACCCTTCGGCTAGATTCTCCCATCCCAGCCGTGGCCTTCAGCGACCACGCCCTTGCTCGGTCCACTTCGGACATGCTAGTTAAGTCGTCGAAGTAGCTTGCAGCCCCTTCACGGTTCTGGCCCCAAATTCGTTCCCAAACAGGTTTTGGGACTGTGATACGGGGGGCCGAGAAACCCAAATCTCCAGAGTTCAGCGTCTGGAATGAGGGGAAGGAAGAAGAGGGAACCTCCTGAATCTTCTCAGGCTCAGCATGACCTTCTCCTTCGGCGGAGCCCAGTTGGTCTTCACCAGGGTCAGCAGCAACGACCTTCTCTGCTTCCTCCCCCAGATCAGGTTGACGAAAAAAAGCGTCAACCTCCCTATCAATATCATTTGAGAAGCCTTCAGCAATCGGCTTCTCAGATTCTTCAGCAGGGTGTCCCTGAACCCTCCCCTTCGGATCAGGAGTTCTTTGGTCCACCTCCATCTCTTGAGTTTCGGGAGGTGGAAGGGGGTTTGAGAATGCGGAGCTTCCGGCGGAGGGGGAGCCCTCGACGAGCATCTACCTTCATCAGGCTCCCGTATGAGGATGCCCCCGGTTTGACTCATCCCCATCTGAAACTGCCGAGGCCCCAGCACGGCTAACCTCCTCCTCCTCTTTGCTAAGGGCTGCTCGTCCATTTCTTCAGATTCTGACGAAGATGGATCCTCAGAACGAGCAGGCGCCTTTCCTTTTCTTCTTTCGCTCCCTTCCTCATACTGCAGAAAGGGGGGGGGGCAGCAAAGTGTGAGTAAAAAAAAAAAAAAAAAAAAAAAAAAAAAAAAAAAAAAAAGCAAGTCAGGAACTTACTGGAACCTTCGGCTGAGCTTCAGATGCGGGGATACCCCTCTCAGCAGCACCAGATGTCCCAAAACCTCCTTCCAAGGAGTCGATTGCTCGGGACACGTCAGCTGCTGTCTGAGCAGCCTGTGCTTCCTCAGGTAATAAAGGCCGAAGGGGATCTCGCTTCTCCCACCAAGGCTTCTGCTTGGTGCATTCAGCGGCAGCTTCGATCTGAAGTCCTGTTTCGTGCAGATGCAGCGGACGGTCCTTCGGAGCTGTGATCGCTGGAGCCCGGTCTAAAATGACTCGTTCAGCGTTCACCCCAAGCCGATTATAGTCAACCCCCGAAGTAGCTTCGCTCAGCTCTGAAAAGAACAGACAAAGGTTAGACTAAGGGAATAAGCATCAAAAATGAACAAAAATTAAACAAGTCAGAGTCCTCGGCCCCAGCCGAACATACTTACCATCCCTGTACTTTCGGCTGAGGCCGACAACTGCCAACATCTTCTCTTGGAAGACGTAATGGTTATCTGGAAGCCATCTGGCCGGGATAAATCTCATTCGGCCAATTCCCCCAGGGTTATTCTGAAGAAGCTCATTTGCTCATAGCTGGGATGACGAGCGGCATCAGGATCCTCAGGACCCAAATCCTGCATGTTCGGATCAGGCCTGAAGAGGTATCGAGGAGCCCCGAAAAAATAGGGATGCTCGGGATCAGCGGGGACTCTCACCCAGACCCATTGACCTCTCCAATCCTTGTCCGAAGAATCGTTCGGCCACATAGTCAGATAATGGGGGCGGCTCTCTATTCGCCACCAGCCTGAAGACCCATGTTGGTCGTATGTGCTCTGAAGGTTTTGCACCAGCTGATGCATCTTTCGGAAGCAGTGCAAATTCGGCTCAACAGCAAAAAACCGGCACACCCAGAGATAAGTCATCACCCGCCGAATACTAACGGGTGTTAATTGGCACAGGGAGATCCTGTACTTTATTAAAATGTCCCTGACGAAGGGATCCAAAGGAAACCGAAGCCCGTATTGTAATTGCCGAGTGTAAACCCCTATATACCCAGGAGGGGGACGGTGAATCCTGTCAGTCGGCGAGGGCATTCGGCACCAGTGCCCATTCTCTTCAAAAATGTCGTAGTGCAACTCAATTTGCTCGGCGAATCGGTAGGTTTTGGCATGCCGAACCCACCATGAGTATGGGGTATTTCTCACCATGGCGTCCTGGGCCTCAGCGTCCTGCCATTCAGCATGCCCAGGAAGCAGGTCCCAGAGCACAGGGGGCAAATCTTCAGCCTGCCCAGCCTGTTCTCTCTGCTCAGGTTGCTCTGCCTCGCCGGCCTCGGCGTCCTGCTGAGGCGGCACGGCGCTTAAAGGAACTGCCGGAATCCCCCTTTCCGGGTCATCACCGGCTCGTTCCCCGTTCCAAACGTCGGCGCGGTCACGGGGATCCCCAACCTGACCCCGTCGACCCGGCTGACGCCTCCTTTCTCGAGCCATAATCAAATTCAGAGAAGGAAAGAAGGGAGAAGAAGAATTTCCCTAAAAAAAAAAGGCAAGAAAATCGAAAAACTCGAGGAAAATTACCTTCAAATTGGCCGGAGTACGCCGGTCAAACTAGTGGAAGCAATGGATTTGAGTATCGAACTCGGATTCGAGAAGGGTACGCTGGAAATTCGGAGCGAAGATGGGTTTGCGCGAGAATTTGAGTGTAAGTTGGTAAAGAAATGAGGTTGAAATGCGAATCAGACCTTATAATTCCAAGAAGGAGAATCCCAAAGGTCGAAAAGTTCAAATTTCTCTTAAATGCCTCCTTAATTAACTGTTAAACACTCTCTCTCACTTGAATTAACCGCCCACTATCCACTCCACTTCCTGTTAATTATCCAAATTACAGTTATTTAATTAATGACTGTTTAAAAATTTAAATCTTTTGATTTAATTAAATCATTTACTTCCCTCCATTTCTTATTGGATTCAGACCCGACCCGTCATCCTTCCAAATCGGGTCTGGGGGGCAAGTTGTTTGGGTCCAATTTATCTAATTGGGCCTAGTCATGTATTTGAGTTCAATTATCTTATTGGGCCTGGTCACTAAATGACTCCATGTTCCAAGGTCAAGGCCCGAGCCTCCAATCAAGCCAAGTCAACCAAGAGTCCTTTGGTCCAAATTGCCATGGTCAGCCCATGACTATTTAAAGGTCCAATTACTCTCCTCTCATCATGAGCAAAGGTATAAAAGCCTTCAATTCATTCATTTGTACAATAACATACAAAAGCCTCAAGCACTAAATCTCTTGCATAGCTTTCTCTCTCTAAACACTGTTTGACTTCGGCATCGGAGGGGTCTTCCTCGGATCCACCCCCGAGGCCAGTTTACGTGTTTTAGTTGTGCAGGAAACCTTCAGCCCAGCATCAATTGGACCGAACCAGTCTTCAGCCACTTCATCGGGCCTTCAGCAAGGTCCCATTGTTTTCACCCGAAACAGATTATATGCTTGCAAAGTTGCAATGACTCTTAAAATGGTTTTATAAGAGTTAAACGGTCTTACAATAATAAAATGATCCTACACAAATGTCATATGAAGTACTTAATTAATAGTATAAATTGATAAAAGTGATGATCAAACTAACAATTTAAGATTAAGTAAATTAGGATTAGTAATACTCCGTAACGAGTGCATCTCAGCGCGTTTTTGGCAAGCTTCTTAAAAAAAAACTGACTCTACAATGGTACATTATAATGCACCATTATGCATGTATAATGTACCATTAAAGTATGAGTTGTCTTAATAGTACTTTTTTTGTACTATTATGCTAATAGTGGCACTTTTTACCATCTTATAGGTCAAATATAATCTTCCAAAATACTTACCACTTGTCACCTATTATGCATGTAGTGGTACATTTTTTTTATCCTATATGTTTAAGAGTTAACCCTCCGTAACTTACAAGGAGTACTCGTAGTTTCTACTACGGAGTATTAAGTCAACATCTGAAGAACGAAGTCATTAGCTCACTCTCCGGGAGGGCTCCACCGTGACGTAGATCAATTATTCTTATTGACCGCTAAATATGAGGTCAAGATCCACAACCCCACTTCTAAATAACCCTTTCACACTACTAGTAAGGTAATATTAAGAGAGGCTGAAAACAACCCCCTTATTTTGTAGGTGTGATTTGTTATATTGACACACTGCCACAACAAACTTTTTACAAGAATGAGGATAGGAATTTCCCTCCCGATTCTATAAGATTCTGAAAAACAGATTTTTTACGACTCTATGATGCATTTTAAACATTAGACATCTTCATTTTTATTTTATTTTTTTTGTGTACAAAATTTCTTTCGTTTTCTCATGCACAGAGAATTGTACTTCGCATTACAAAATATCCCGTGACTATGCCCTTTCTTATAGGTTAACGGAAGTTTATGGACAATGTTTTAAGTTTTTAACATTTGAGTGATTAAACAAAAAAAATGGAGGGAGTTTATGCGGAGTACAAACACTGATGACCTAAAACAAATGAAACGAAATCCATGACACATTAGCCATACAAGAATTGTTCTCCACCTTTTTTAATAGGAGTACTACGTAAAAGGAATCATGGAAAGCAAATAAGCAATCAACTTATCAAGGCATCCACTTTTTATAAAGATTGAATTTTGATTATATATTTATAACAGGAAAATATGAAAATGATACATACAAATACAATCCTTCAAGCAACATATAAGGAGTAAAAAATGATCCCTAAAAAAAAAAATAAGCCACAAATGAAGACATTAAAGGCATGTTCTGATTGACTGAATGAGCTGAATTGAACTTATTACAACTGAACTTATTAAAGTTGAACTGAACTCAACTAATTAGAGCTCAACTGAACTGAATATTTTATAAGAGAAGGAAATTAGGAGTTGAATTGAACTTATTAGAGCTGAGTTGAACTGAAGATAATCGTATCAGAACAGGCCATAAGTTATACTCCCTCCGTTCTTTTTTATTTAACTCATTTTGACTTTTACACTATTCACCAACTCATACATACTTCCTCCGTTTCTATTTAGTTGACGCGTTTGATTTAGGCACATATATTAAGGAGAGGAGAAAGAGTGAGAGAGAATGAAAAAACAAGTGGGGTAGCTTGTAAATGCAAGGTAAAAAATTTACCCAAAAGGAAACGTGTCAACTATTAAAAAAAACTTCCTAAAAAGGAATACGTGTCAACTAAAAATAAACGAAGGTAGTAAACTTTTATAATTTTTACTTAGAGAGAATTAAAGTTATTGATAGTTAAAAGTTGTGTATCAGCAAGCATGATAAAAGAAAAAAGTCAAGTAAAAAAAAACGGAGAAAGTATAAAGTATAGTAAAAAAAAATATTAAATCATCAATTTCCCTATTGATTACTTGAATTTATCATTCAAAATGCTTATAATTTATGACATTTTTAACATTAGTTCTTTTCTTATCTCTCCGTCTCTCCGATCTAAAAACAGGGAATTTGTATTTAAAACAAAATGGTTTCTCCAAATAATTTCTAACTTTACCCCCTAAATTTATTGTGCACTTGGGAAAACGCTGCTCCAAACCTCCTACATGCAGTTACGGCACACCCACTGACCCACCTGAGAGGGTCACAAGGACTCACAACTAATTGACTGACCTTTACGTCACAATTAAGGTGCAAATAACTCGACTACTCAAACAGTGAAACCTCATTTCCCAGCAACCATATTCCTCTTAGCTATGTCATTCACAACTTCACTAATAATGTTACTAACACAAGTACAAACTTCCTAGAAAGCTTAAAATCCTGTGCTTTAGTCAAACAAACATCAGATTCTTCCACTTCTGATAGTTTTTTTTTTTTTTTTTTTTTTTTTTTGGGTTCATCATACAAGCACATTTAAGGCTCCAAACAATGACTAAATCATTTATATTATTAGCTCATAATTCAGGGGTAGCTTTCTCAGTTTCTTTCTTTATGCAATCTATCTTTCGGGCTGCTCTTTGCTTGCTAAGCAAAAGAATCAGCTCCTTTTCGTCTCCTCTTAACCAACAATTCCGTTGTTGCATTAAGTATACATTATCACCTACCGAGTACTTCATATGATTCACGTTGGAGGAGAGAATAAAACATTACATCATTAACAGAACAGAAGAGATAACATGCAATTCAAATTTGGGTTCTTGGGTTCACTTAACTATCTTTGTACTCGGATGCTCATAGGTGCATATTCGCTTTTTTTTTGTCACTTTCTAGGGTGCAAAAAACATGTGCAGCAGTACAAAGAATCCTTGTAAAATGAATCCTACTTGGGGATTATTTGGAATGGTGAAAATCATTTAGGGGAATCCTGGAGTTATTAAAAAGGTTATAGATGGGTGTAGGCGATGGTAGTGATTAAAAGCGCCTGGTTCCACTGCAAATTTACAAAAATATCCCAAGAGAACAACAATTATGTAGTAATCCCATACGTAGCCATAACCTTCCACCCATACATAGACTATTCCTACCTCCCAAGTCCTTAGAGACCCACACGAAATGATATTGAAATACGAATAGGCAAATCAAGATTTAGTGTAATCAAATCATAACAGAGAGGTACGGCCTGTAGTCTCTGTACGGATCAATACATACACTGCAATAATCATAGTTTTAATGGGTGTTTTTCTATATGCAAGCCATACATAGAACATTTTGGGATGATCCTCGGTAGATAAGGGGATATTTGGGGAAGAAAATCTCTTGATATTGGGTGATTTGCCCGTCTCTGAACAGAGTAATCATGATTTTACGGACAAGGCTCAAAGCTTAAGGGCATTGACACATAATCTTAGCAAAAAAACTTTTTACTCGCCTGTTATTTACTTTCTCACGGCTTCCCAGCTTCATGCTTTCGCTTTTCAGCCTCCATATCTCATTACAAGCTGAGAAAACCTATGTCACAAAAAAAAAATTGCATTAGACTCCCAGCTAATGTTTTCATTTCATTTGAATTTCTTGGATGTTCATGTCCGATAAATTTTTCAATCTCACAGGTAGTTTTACAACACCGTTGTGCACCACTTGTGTGAGGGGATGAAGATGGCCTCCGTATATGAATCCATTCTTACATGTGGTGCACAACAGCTCAAAATCCAAATTCATTAACATAAAATAGCACCGAACTATTGGTCATTGAGGTACAGGGTTCGGCAGTCAGCCATATGGTTAATTGGTTAGGCACACATCTCCCATATCAAATTCATGGGTCTAAGTCTAACCAGCTAAACACACATAATTGGGGCAGGGGCAGTGGATTGGGGTCATGATCATAGGTTGCACTTGAGTTAGCTGGGCTAGGCTAGTAAACACATGCCCAAGTTAATCATCAAAAGAAGGGAGTGCCAAAATTATGCTCAGATAATATTCGTACACACATCTCATATCTTTGTATTCACTATGAGACAAAGTGGAAAAAACACTATGGTCTACTCTAGTTTTTCATCCTTGGCATCAAAGTAGAGAGAATAATCTCCTATACGTGCTTCAAGATGGAGACATAATTAGATTCGAAACAAAACCATTTCAATTCTTTCTAACAAACAAACAGGAGTAAGAAGATCTTAGCTTAAGCCTAATATACCCTGCCTTTTTTATTTGTTTAACCTGCAAATATTACTTAACCATGCACATCAGCACATTTATCAGACATCATTGATATATTACAGTACTAGCTTACGGATAAAATTAGTGACCATAAAATATGCATGAGTGAAGAAGACTTAGAAGATAACGAGATTCGAGATATTAGCATCATCATCATGATCAACCTTAAGGACCATTGTGGGTGGATATCTCTTTCACATTTTTAGATCCCTCTTCCTCCAATGGTACACAGGTACATGCTCCACCCAGTCACACACCTTACTCTCTTTCCTTCCTGGAAAATTAAAACCAATCAAGGTGTCCATCCTGCGCTAAATTATAATCTTCTAGACTAGTCCAACAAATTAGAATTTAATAAGAAAATATATCAAGATTAGCACTACTTCCTTGTATCTAATGTTCCTTTATCCTCAAGGCGTCACCAGAAAAGTACAGATATATGAATGAAATATATTATATAAATCGAAATAAACTCTATTCACTGACATTATCCTCTTGAATTTTTCCCTATCTAGATTCTCTCCTTTCTCTTTATATAAGCTTTAATATTTGATTGTTATTAATAACAAATACTCATTTACTTATGCATCCATACGCAATTAATTATTTGGGGAGGGGAGTAAAGTCAACAATAATATGATTTCATGTACCCTATTACCTTACACATAAAACAAAAAGGAAATCTAACCGGTCATTTGGAATTCTAGAAACCTAAAGTAGTATGTGTCAACGAAAATGTAATACTTGTCTACACAAATACATAGGTCACATACTTGCAAATTACTCTGAAAGCAAGTCAGGAATCCACTTGGACATATTTTACTAATTGGAAAGCAAACACCATTAAAATGCCAAATTATAAGTATAGGCTATGCTTTATTCCATACCTCAGCATTTGAAAGAAGAATTTCATGTTTTAATGACTGAATAGAGACAAAGATGTACTTGCATTTAATTGAAATGAATGGACAGCAGTCATTCCACTTAATAAAAGGGTTAGATGCTACAAGCAACTTGCTCAAGAGAAAATAAAATGCAAAAAATCATCCATGATAGTTTTACAGTATATGCTATATGTTTCAACAAGAAATAAACTACTCGCTCACTGAATAAATGCACTCCATATCTTGATTGAATAAAAGCAAGTGGAAGAATAACAATCCGCTCAGATATAAGAATCACAAGCGAGAAGATCTTTGAAGATGTGACGGGAACCCAATTGAAGTGTATTAGTTCCTATATATGGTATCTGTGTATGATGTTGGCTAAAGGAATCATGTAGCTAGGTAGGTATAAAAGGTTATTTGATCCGTACAAAGTGGTGAACAAGACCTTTTTGGAGCTTTCTTCTCCAACCACTAAAACCACCTAAATATAAAAAAGTGGAGTTATTCTCCAGTGTAGTGCAGCAAATTAACCAATACACACGATAATGTCAGCTGAAGTCAGATATTGATGCTTGGTTGCTAAGAAGATGCTGCTGCTCTCACTTGAGCAATTCATAAAAAGAACAATTATTATGATAATGATCTCGAGTTTAGCTTTTGGCTTTTCATTATCACTCCATTAGATTTGGCTCCCTGGCCAAACACTAGGAGAGCCAGGGAGTGAAGCCTGAAGTTGGGTGTCTATTCAGACTCCTTTGCCACAGGTCATTACCCACGCTGTTTCAATAAGGGGAATCTACAGAAAGCCAATTTCAGATACAAGTTGCAATACATTTGTACATCATATTATCAGCTCTACTATGAAAATAAATTTTTTGATATTAGCAGCATATTCTTTATTAGACTGCATCTAGGATTATACAAAGTACCACATTTAAGTCCTGGACAAGTTGATTGTATCAATATATGTGAACTAAACCCAATAAACAGTATAACACAGGCCACTGGGAGGAAAAGAGAAAATATTTACCAAAAAACTAGATTGGAAATCATGCACATTGAGTTGGGTATCATTCTGGGGAACATACCAAAAAAGAACAACATGGGAATAAATGACGAGGGTTAATTAATGGAGAATACACTAGTGGTGATTAAATTATCCTCAGGAAATTAAAAAAAAAAAACAAGTAGGAAACTTAGCAACTAATGACAAATGCGAAGAGAATTAGTCTGCTATTATATGATAAGCAAGATAATCTGGCTCAGGAACGGTATGTCCTATACAGACGCTCGTTGGCCTGATCAATTTGTGGTTTCAAAAGAGGGAAGGGTCACCACTTGGAATACCTTTTGCAGGATTCTCACAGCTGGGACTAACCCCACAAACAACTTTTCCTCCAGTTTATAAGGAGGTAACTCTGTTAATCTCAAACCATTCCCATCCTCAATCCAAGGAGTCTTCCTGTACTTAAGTGACTAGTCTTTTTCTCCGGTCACAATTCTTTTGCTGCTCATTTCCTCCTTGAACGTTTGGATTGTCAACCAAAAAATAACCTCCCTGACCTCATTCGTCCTATACGCTTCCAGAAACACCAAGAGTTCAATTAGTCATTTTAAAGTCACAGATGGCATCATGCAGTTCCAACTCCTCATGGACAACCAAGCAAAACAAACTGTTCGAAAAGGCCTTGGCTTTATATGATAAGGACACCCAAGACCGCTGGCAAAAGGTTGCCAATGTCGTTGGAAAATCTCCAGAAGAAGTAAAAAGGCACTATGAAATCCTTGTTGAGGATGTTAAAAGCATTGAGCAAGGTCAAGTTCCATATCCTTATAGATCAACAGGAAACAATG
This sequence comes from Chenopodium quinoa, assembly GCF_001683475.1. Taxonomy (NCBI): domain Eukaryota; kingdom Viridiplantae; phylum Streptophyta; class Magnoliopsida; order Caryophyllales; family Amaranthaceae; genus Chenopodium; species Chenopodium quinoa. Next base: position 8,104,192 of record NW_018743574.1, on the reverse strand, counting down.
GCTAAACATCAAAAATCTGCAAGTGAAGGTAATCTTAATCTAGCTCTTGACTGATCAGCTGAAACAGCAATCACTTGCCACCATACATTGCATATATCATACCTCATGCAGTCATAACTTCCTAGATTAATTCATATTTAACAATTGTCATTGTTCATAGGCAATATTTAAAGCATAGGATCTTGAGCAACTTCTTTAGTTTTGAGAGAAAACAGCTAACTCTTGTCTATCCATCCACCTTCTAAAAAGCATGATAATCAATCAACTACCTTAAACTATACGTTATATACTGCACATCCAATTCACACACGAGGATCTAAGCATGACACAGGAAGAGCACTGGAAGTTAATTTTATGGATATCAACCTTGTATTTCATATTACATCATACATGTAGTACTTCCTGAGTTCCTGACCACAGTCCACAGTACATGCAACTCCTTATCCTGTCCCAAATCCCTCACTAACTAAAAAAAAGGAACCCATTTGACATTCAATTAGATTTTGGATAATATATCCTGTGTTTCGTGTGCTTGCAACTTGCAAATCCAACCAGCTTATCTTTTAAGATTCCTAATAATTAGATGGACTAAAATGGATGATGATACTCCAATATCACGTACCCAACGCCTTTTCCTCTTTTCGCTTTATAGTTCCTAGTCTTTTATAAAGTAATGGAGAAAATATAAAGCTAACCATTTGTCCACGCTTAGAGCCACTGTTTTATCAACCCAACATAGCACACTTTTCACAAGCATCAGTTCTGAAACTGAAATTTGTGGCATACTTGGTAGTATATAAAACTCTGCCCCTTCATATACCCACCAGTTAAAGTAATTAAACCCATAATTAACAACCAAGTTTTGATTAATTTTCCTACACTATTATCACATGCAACATCTACATGCATGATTATTTCTAGTATTCTGTAAACTGAATTTTGTAACTGAAAATTATTTCATTTGTTTGGGTGTTTAACAGGCTATATGCTCAAATTGCAGTAATGGAGTTATAGTAATTAAATTATCCTACCATGTGTAAAGACGGCGAAAGCGGAATTCTGGGTACACCCATCCATAATTATTCCAAGGAAGTTCTCTTGGGCAATTTATCAGTCAATTTAAGTACATTTCCAATTTTCAGTGCAATTAGCCAAGAATTATTATGTGTATTCCATTATCAGATGACCTAGTAATTGTGTTCTTAATTATTATTATGTGTATTCCATCATCAAATGATCTATTGTAATTGTTGTTTCGGTTGAAAACAATGGGACCTTGCCGAAGGTCCGTTGAAATGGAGAAGACTGGATTCGATCCAAGTTGTGTTGGGCCGAAGGTTTCCTGCACAGTGAACACACGTAAACTAGCCTCGGGGGTGTTTCCGAGGAAGGCCCCTCCGATGCTAAAGTCAGTATAATGTGTAAAAGGAAGACACTATGCAAGAGAGTTTGTAGCTTGAGGCTTTTGTGGAATATTTCTGAATGCAAGAATGAGCATACGAATTGGAATATGACTCTCCCCTTGAATGTGTTAATATGAGGGCTTTTATACCTCATCATACTTGGAGAGGTTGGGCTTTAGCCCAATTGGCTTACTTTGTGGGCTGACTTTTGACTTTTGAGCAATTGGAGAGTTGAACCTTGACCTTGGGCTTTTAATTGGATCATTTAGTGCTCAGGCCCAATTTTGACTAAATTGGACCCAAACAACTTGCCCCCCAGACCCGATTTGGAAGAATGACGGGTCGGGTTTGATTTAACTCAGAAAAGGAGGGAAGTAAATGATTTAATTGATCCAAAAATTTGAATTTAAACCGTAATTAATGAGATAACAACGGTTAATGATTTGCGGAAGTTGGACGGATAATGGGCGGTTTAATCACAAGACATGTGTTTAATGGTTACTTAGTGGGTACTTAAGAGAAATTAAAGCACAGACTCTTCGTATCCCGTACCTGGAGATATAAACAGAGGCGCGTCATTCTCCTCACTTATTCACCAACACAAACCCAGAATTCTTCGAGAGAGAAACCAAGAACCCGCATCAAAACTTCGCAAATTCCCCCGAGCATTGAGCTTAGAAACTGAGACTTGCCACTACGAACTCGTAAATCGGCAACTTTCGCTTCAGATTAAGGTAAATTCCTTTGATTTCAGTTTATTTTTCTTCGAATTCGAACTCCTTCCCCTTTTCTTTCGACTTTTCTCTTCGAAATAATCCATGGCAAGAGGAGTTAGAGGTAGAGCCCGTGCTCCAAGAAGAGCAAGGCCGATTCCCGATCCTAGGAATAGGATTGGGACCTGGAATGGTCAAAGGCCGGAGTCTGACCCTGCTGAAGGGATTAGGGCGACTCCCCTTTCCTCGGCTCCTCCTCAAAGAACGGATGAGCCGAGTGCTTCTGGACTGGACGATGAAATTCCCGCTGTCCTTTGGGATATCCTCCCTGGGTTTTCAGAGTGGGAGAATGCCGAAGTCGCTTCGGCCATGATAAAGAACCGCCCCTACTCATGGTGGGTAGAGAACGCCGATCAATATCGATTTGCTGAGCAAATTGAGTTGCACTACGGCATTTTTGAAGCTGATGGATATTGGTGCCGAATGCCCTCAGCATCCGATAGAATCCATCGTCCACCCCCGGGGTATGTGGGGGTGTACACGAGACAGCTTCAGTATGGGCTGAGGTTCCCTTTGGACGTTTTCGTCCGAGACTTGCTGATCCATTACAACATTTCCCTATGTCAGCTAACCCCCACCAGCATCCGAAGGGTGATGACATACTTATGGGTCTGCAAGTTCTTCAAATACGTGCCGAACCTGCACTGCTTCAGAAAGCTCCATCGGCTAGTGCCAAATATTCAGAGTGGGCACGGAAGCCATGGTTCTGGGTGGTATCGGATTGAGTCCCGGCCCCAATACTTGACCATGTGGCCAAATGACTCTTCAGACAAGGACTGGAGAGGTCAATGGATTTGGGTTAGGGCACCCATAGATCCGGGCCACCCTTGCGTCTTCAGCGCTCCCCGGTACTTAGCTGAGCCTGATCCCGAAATGGGAAGTCTAGGTCCCCCCGCAGATAACGGGGCGGATCCGAACCTGGATCAGCAACATATCTTCGGCAAGCTGCCGAACCCGGGGGGGAGTGGTCGAATGCAGCATATCCCGGAGACTTGGCTCCCCGATACGCATTACGTTTTCCAAGAGAATATGCTAGCAGCTGTTGGCCTCAGCCGAAAGTTTAAGGATGGTAAGCTTCTTCGGCTGGGGCCGAGGCTTTTAACTACCTCTTTTTCTTCTCTCGCTTTGCTTTTTTATGCTGTGCCAACATATCTGAGCTAAACTTTTTCCCTTTCCTTTTTTCAGAGCGGGACGAGACCAACGTTGGTATTAACTACGCTCGTCTTGGTGTTAACCGAGAGCGAGTTGTAACTGAACGGGCCCCGTCTATCACTGAGCCGAGGCATAGGGAAGTTCATCTGGACTCTTCCCACTTCCAAATTGAGGCTGTTGCTCTGTATCAGAGGCAGAAGCCTTGGTGGAAGAAGAGAGACCCTTGGTTTCAGCTGCTGAACGAAGAAGCTGAAGCTGCCCGCACAGCCGAAGAGGTTGCACGGGTGCTTGAGGCTTGTGAAGGAGGAGAAGGGTCCTCCAGAGCTGCTGAAGCCGAAGCTGCAGCTAGAGCAGCTGAAGAAGACGAGGCTTTGCTGAAAACCTCGGTGAGCTTTCAGACAACTTTTTTCTTTTCTTCTTTTTTTTTTTTTTTTTTTTTTTTTTTTTTTTTTTTTACTCACATTCTTCTTCCCCCCTGTCTGTTACAGTCTGAAGAGAGTAACAGACACAGAGAAGGCAAAGCTCCTGTTCGTCCCGAAGACCAAATACAAGAGTCTTCAGACTCAGATATGGACGAGCAGCCCCTTCTGAAAAGGCGCCGAAGGATGGCCATCATCGGCCCTCATGACTTTCAGCAGAGGCCGATGACCATCGGCGTCGCAATAAGGGAACCTGAGGAAGGCAATGGATCGCCGAGGGTTCCCCAGCCAACACCCCAATCTCCTCAAAAGACCCCTCTGCCACCTCCTGAGATGGAGGTGGATCAGAGAACTCCCGAACCTAAGGGAGGGGTCCAAGAAGAAATGAAGAAGAGTGCTGATGAGCACGAAAATAAGGATGCCGTGATGTCCAGCGCTGAGGGCTTCACGGCAGACATCGCAAGAGAGGTTGAGGCTTTCGTCCTCACCCCTGAAGAAGAGGAGGTCATAGTAATTGACTCCTCTGAGAAGGATGATGCTGAGACAACCAAAGCTAATCAAGCTCCATCGTCATCCTTCCCTTCTTTCCAGACTCTGCATTCTGGAGAAATGGGTTTTTCGGCCCCCCGAATTCCGATCCCAGATCACATCTGGGACCTCATATGGGGTCAAAACCGAGAAGGAGCTGCAGCCTACTTCGGCAATTTTGCTGGCATGTCCGAAGTAGACAGGGCAAGGATCTGGTCGCTGAAGGCCACTGCTGGGATGGGCGAATCCAGCAGATCAGTTCCTGACCCAGCCAGGTCTAACCAACTGCTGATGATGCAGGTAATTTTCCTTCATTTCCTCCGAAATTCAGCTCTATTTTTTTCTTATTACTTATTTTTTTTTTGTCTTCCTGTTTTCAGTTCGTGCACAATCAGACTCTCACTGTAGAGCTGATTGATACCCTACAAGATAGGGTAGACGCTGCTGTGCACGAAAGGAAGGTGGCTGAAGAGGAAGTTAAGCTTGCTAAGCTGAAGCAAGCAGCAGCTGAAGAGAAGCAGCAGGAGGTTGAGGAGTACGGTAAAAAAGCTGCCGAAGCTCTGAAAACCTTCTGCGATGCTATGGAGATGGAGGTTTTTCCCCCACTGATGGAAGGGGAAAAATTCCTCCAGGAGCATATGGGAGTGGACGTCTCCAAATTCAAGGCTGCTATTGAGAGCCGAATTCAAGAAGGAACTGCTGCACAAGCTGAAGTACAGCAGCGTCTAGAGGCTCTTGAAGCCAGCCGAATGGCTGCTGAAGAGTTGCTCCTGGCCAAAGAAGTCCAACTCTCAGAGGCTGCTGCTGCTGCTGGAGCTCAAAGAGCTAAGTTCCAAAAGGCTGAGGATCAACTGCTGATCCAGAAAGTTGAAGTGGCCCAGGCTCAGACAAAGGCTTCCCAAATTCAGCAAGAGCTGAATGAGCTGAAAGGCTCCTCCTCCCAAGTCGCTGATGAGCTGAAGAAATCCAAGGAAGACTTGGAGGAGACCCAGAAGAAGCTGGCTGATGCTGAGGCTTTACTCAAAGTCCGTGTCTATACCCAAGAGGAATATGAGATGGGTTTCAGAAACGGATTCCGAGTATGCCGAAGAGTCTGCCTTCATGCTGAGCCGAAGCTGGACTGGTCTAAATGTGCTGAGTGGGTCCAGAATCCCGAAGACCCTCACATGAAGTTTGCAACTCCAGCTGAAGCTGAAATTCTTAAGGCTGAGGAAGCCGAAGAGGAAGCTGAAAGACTGGAGTTGGAAGCTGAGCAGAGGGAAAGGGAGGCTCGGCAAAGTGCAAAGCCCGCCTCTTCTGCTGCTGGGGCTGAGGCCACCATGGGACTCAACGCTGATCAGTCTGATCCGCCGGCTGAAGCATAGGAACTCGGGCAGTCGTCTTCAGAATCTTGCGGTTCATCATGTGCTTAACTTTAGACTTGCCGCTTTCTGAGTTTTTTGCCTTGTTTTTTGCTTCAGCTTGCCTTGTCGTACAGCAGTTTTATTTTTTTGCTTATGTACGTATTTCGGCAGCTGTTATTTTCCGCTTGTGGGCGGCTGCCGATACTGAATTATTGAACTTGTAGCTCAATTTTTTTTCTTCAGTTGCTTTATTTTTGAATGCTTTACTGTTTCTTTTCTTCAACTCTGCCGAACATAGCTGCACTGCGTGCTTCTTGCCCCCACAGAAATTGAAGTATGACTTTAGTTGAATAAGCAATTTCTGAACTTCTTCAAAATGGATATCCGAAACACAGGGCCAACTGAAGGCAATGCTTCTGGGATACAAGTCTTACTGAAGATTGACTGTCTGAAAGTTGGATATCCGAAACACAGGGCCAACTGAAGGCAATGCTTGGGATATTAGCTTTCTGGGACTAACCTCTTTAGAACAAGTCTTACTGAAATTTGACTTCAGCTGAAAGACCAGCGTTCTTAAAGAAGACGCATATCCGAAACACAGGGCCAACTTAAGGCAATGTTTCGGATAATGGCTCTCTGGGATACAAGGCTCAGTTAAGGCAATATCCCAGGATTGTCCATGGACTCATGTCTTTGGAGAACAGGTCTTACTGATGTTTGATTTCAGCTGAAAGACCAGTGTTCTTTAAAAAGACTGAGTTTTGTAAGCCATCTGAAACCCAGTTACCCGAAGGCGAAGGTTTCAGACGAGGCTGATTTAAAAAGGCTGTTATCCTTGATTTTCTGTCTATCTTTGAAAAATGGATACCCGAAACACAGGGCCAACTTAAGGCAATGTTTCGGATAATGGCTCTCTGGGATACAAGGCTCAGTTAAGGCAATATCCCAGAATTGTCCATGGACTCATGTCTTTGGAGAACAAGTCTTACTGAAGTTTGACTTCAGCTGAAAGACCAGTGTTCTTTAAAAAGACTGAGTTTTGTAAGCCATCTGAAACCCAGTTACCCGAAGGCGAAGGTTTCAGACGAGGCTGATTTAAAAATTTTCAACTGTTGCTGTTATCCTTGATTTTCTGTCTATCTTTGAAAAATGGATACCCGAAACACAGGGCCAACTTAAGGCAATGTTTCGGATAATGGCTCTCTGGGATACAAGGCTCAGTTAAGGCAATATCCCAGAATTGTCCATGGACTCATGTCTTTGGAGAACAAGTCTTACTGAAGTTTGACTTCAGCTGAAAGACCGGTGTTCTTTAAAAAGACAGGTTTTGTCAGCAATCTGAAACCCAGTTACCCGAAGGCGAAGGATTCAGACGAGGCTGAATAAAAAACCCTCAAAGAGTAGATAGAACAAAGAAAATTTTGAAAGGATAAAAAGTTGTAAATTTTATATAAATGGCGGCTCCAAGGCCTGTCATTAGTTCAAAATGTACTTACAAAGATTGTTCTGCCCCGAAGGGTTTACACATGGTATTTTTTCAGTACATCAGCATTCCAGTGATTCTTCAACTCAGTTCCATCCAACTGCCGAAGTCGGTATGTCCCTGGCTGAAGCTCATCATAAATTTCATAAGGTCCCTCCCATGTAGCTGAGAGCTTCCCATGGATTCGGCCTTTCTGAACTGCAGCAGCATTCCGAAGGACAAGATCCCCAATTTTGAGAGGCCTTGCATGGACCCTTCGGTTATAAAATTTGCTGACTCTCTGCTTATAGGCCGCCATTTTATCTCGAGCTGAGTCTCTTACTTCGTCGAGGAAGTCGAGAGATTCCCTCATCAGTCGCTCATTCTCAGCCGAGAAATGGTGCACTCGAAAGCTCTCAGAGCCAATTTCCACTGGAAGGACGGCTTCGGCACCATACACCAGTTCAAAAGGTGAGTGGCCCGTTGCCTCTTTTTCAGTTGTCCGAAGGGACCAAAGGGTTCCAGGGAGCTCCTCTAGCCATTTGGACTTTTGATCTTCCACCCTCTTCTTGAGGGCACTTAAGATCTGTTTATTTGCTGCTTCGGCTTGTCCGTTACTCTGCGGGTGGCATACCGCTGAAAATGCCAGTTTTATGCCGAACTGATCTGTATATCGCTTCAGCGGTAAGTTGTCAAATTGCCTCCCATGATCGAAAACAAATACTCTCGGGATGCCAAAGCGAGTGATGATATTCTGCCAGATAAATTTTCTGACAGTTTGCTCTGTAATGTTCGAGGCTGCTTCGGCCTCGATCCATTTACTGAAGTAGTCGACACCAACTATCAGCCATTTTTTCTGGTACACAGCCTCTGGAAATGGTCCCAGTATATCCAGTCCCCATTGGGCAAACGGGAGTGGATTAAGGATCGGCTGAAGATCCCTTGCTGGCTGATGGATAACTGGAGCATATTTTTGACATTTTTCGCATTTCCGAACCAGCTCCTTAGCATCTGCGATCATGGTGGGCCAGTAATATCCAGCCCTCAATGCCTTGTGGGCTAAGGTTCTTCCCCCAATGTGGTTCCCACAGATGCCGAGGTGAATCTCCCGCAGGATATAATCTGCATCTGTTGGTCCCACGCATTTCAGCAATGGGGCTGAGAAGGACTTTTTCAGAAGTTCCCCCCTGAAGACAATGAACCTAGAGCTGGTTCTCTTCATTTTGGAGGCCAAAGCTTTGTCCTCAGGAGTTTCTCCCCGAAGCTTAAAAGCTAAAATGGGTTCCATCCAACTAGGCTCTGGGTCGGCGCAGCACACTTCAGGTGCTTCGTCGACACTTCTTACTCGACGCACTTCTACATATACAGACCTGTTCAGCTCGGTAAAAGATGAACTAGCAAGTTTGGAGAGTGCATCGGCCTGAGTATTCTGACCCCTTGGGATCAGCTGAACCTCAAAAGTTTTCAGCTCTGCAATGACTGATTTGATCTTGGCAAGATAAGCTATCATGGAGGGCTCTTTGGCCTCATAGCTGCCACTGATCTGATATGCAACTAGCTGAGAGTCTGTTTTTAAGCAGACATGATCGGCTTCCAAGGAGATGCATAATTGTAGGCCGGCGATTGCTGCCTCATATTCGGCTTCATTGTTCGAGGCCTTAAAAGAAAATTTTAGTGCATACTCAAAGGATTTGCCTTCGGGAGAAGTTATCACTACTCCTGCCCCCGAACCGTTTTCGGTGGAAGACCCATCCGTAAACACGGTCCAGACTTTCTTTTCACTGTCCAGCACTTCTTGGTATGAGCATTCGGCCAAGAAATCCGCCAGGGCTTGAGCCTTAATGGCAGCCCTCGGACGGTAGCTGATGCTGAATTCGGTGAGCTCAAAAGCCCACTTGGCTAGCCTACCGGATTTTTCAACCTTGCCAAGAACTTTTTCCAATGGCTGATCAGTTAAGACCACTATCTGATGGCAATCAAAATAGGGCCTCAGCTTCCGAGCAGCTACTACTACCGCGAAAGCAACTTTCTCGAGTAGAGGATAGCGGGTCTCGGCATCCGTCAGTGTATGACTGACGAAATAAATCGGTTGCTGACTCTTACTCTCTTCCCTCAGCAATACTGCGCTGATGGTGGCCGGGCTAACGGCCACATATAGGTATAGAGTTTCTCCTTCAACTGGGCTAGCCAGCGTTGGGAGTTGAGCCAGATGCTCCCGAAGCTGTTGAAAGGCGTCTTTTTGCTCTTCCTCCCAAACAAGCTCTTTTGTTTTCGGGAGTTTCAGGGCTTTGAAGAAGGGTAACCCCTTATCCGAAGCTCTGGAAATGAACCTCGAGAGGGCTGCCATTCTTCCGGTGAGCCGCTGAACATCCCGCTTCGTTTTCGGCTCAGGAAGGTCGAGCGCCGCTTTGACTTTAGAGGGATTGGCATCAATCCCCCTTTTGCTGACCATGAAACCCAGGAATTTCCCTGACTTCACGCCGAAGACACACTTCTTCGGATTCAGCTTCATTTGATGCTTTCTCAAGGTGGCGAAAGTTTCAGCCAGGTCCTTTACATGGTCCTCTAGTTTTCTGCTTTTGACGATCGAATCGTCAACATAGACTTCCATGTTTCGGCCCTTTTGATCGGCGAAAACTTGATCCACCAGCCTTTGATAGGTTGCCCCCGCATTTTTCAATCCGAAGGGCATCATTTTGTAATTATACACCCCAGCGTTCGTGACGAATGCTGTCTTGGCCCGATCGTCGGGGTGCATAAAGATCTGATGATACCCCGAGAATGCGTCCATGAAACTAAGCAAGGCATGGCCACTTGTCGAATCGACTAGCTGATCGATTCTTGGCAAGGGATAGAAATCCTTTGGACAAGCCTTATTTAGGTCCGTGAAGTCAACGCACATCCTCCAGGTACCATTGGGCTTCTGAACCATCACCACATTTGCCAGCCATTCCGGATATTGGCAAGGTTCAATGAATCCTGCCTCCAATAATTTTTTGACTTCGGCTGCGATGTCTCGGTTCTTATTGGCGGAGTAATTCCGCTTCTTTTGCTTAACTGGTCGACACGCTGGGTCAACATTAAGCTTATGGGAGATGAGGTCTGAACTTATCCCGGGCATATCAGCTGCCGAGAAAGCAAACACATCTCTGTTATCCCGAAGGAGCTGAATAAGTTCACAACGGGTGTCAGGATCAAGGTCCATCCCGATTGTTACACATTTCTCAGCATCTCCTTCGGCCAACTCAACTGTTTCAGTCTGTTGGTCCATGTCCATTGCCGATGGACTGGACTCTTCAGAATCTGGTCTGCTGCCAATGTCAGCAGGTGTCCCAGTCTTTGTGTTCTTCGGCTGGCTCTCTGAGTCTTGCGGCTCAGCTGAAGAGTCAACCTTTTCCCTTTCGGGACCTTTTTCTCTGGGCACTGATCCTTGGGCCGAAGCACTTAGGCCTTTCGGCTTTTTTGTGCTTGGCTCTCTTTCTTTTTCTTTCTCCTCCTCATCCTTGTCGTTATCTGGGCGACTACTGGATGGCTTGAGGTAGTTGCACCTTCGGGCGTCCTTCTGGTTGCCCTGTATCCTTTCGGGGAAGCCGGCGTCTGAGACATAAATCATCAGCTGATGATAAGTTGAGACGACCCCTTGGATCTCGTGAATTATGGGTCTCCCCAAAATCACGTTGTACACTGAAGGAGCGTCGATGACCAAAAACTCAATCATGACGTTCCGGGCTGCCTCATCGCAACCGATGGTGACAGGAAGTGTCACCTTCCCATCTGGATAAGTTGAAGCCCCATTGAACCCGGATACCGGATAGGGTACCGGCGTAAGGTGCTTGGGCTTCAGCTTAATTTGGTTGTAGGCCTTTCGGAACAGAATGTTTGCTCCGCTGCCACCGTCAACAAGGACCTTACTGACGTCGTGGTTGGCCACCGTGGCGATGATCACCAACGGATCCTCGTGAGGAAACGTAATCCCCCGGCAGTCGGCGGCTGTGAACGTCATGTTCGGCACCGGCGACTGGGGAGATTGAATGTCAGCGTTGTTCACCTGGTGAGTCAAAGCTCTAAGGTGACGCTTGTGCTCCCTCCGAGAGTATATTCCTCCCGAGATAACATTGATCGGAGGGAATTTCCCCTCCGGTTTTTTACTGTTTTTCCGAGGGAAATCAAGGTCCTGCCGAGGGTCCTTTGCTAACCTTTCGGATTCTTTTTTCTCGCGGTGATCCGCGATGTATTTTTTCAAGTATCCCTTCCGGACCATGTCTTCTATCTGGTCCTTCAGCTGGATACACTCCTCAGTGTTGTGGCCCGAAGAATCGTGGAACTCACACCACTGATTTTTATTTTTTCGCTGATACCACTCTGGGAGTGGTCTCGGCTTTCGGTAACTCTGCTCCTCCTTCGTCACACTGTAAATTTTGGCGCGTGGAAGAGAGAGCGGAGTGTAGGACTCATATCTGCCTGTGTATGAGGCAAACCTGTCCTTCTTTAGGTCGCTGGCCGAAGATGGCTCCGAGGCCTTTGATTTTCCCTTTGCCTTATGGCCTTGGCCTTCAGACAAGGGTATTTGCCTCTGTTTCCCTCCCCCGGATTGAGGTTGGGTTTTTGCTTTATTCCATTCTTCGGCTCGGATGAACTTATCCGAAGCACTAAGAGCTTTCTCCAAGGTCTGCGGGGTATGCATGACCATAAAGTCTAGGAATTTTCCTGGCTGAAGGCCATTCTGCATTGCAAAAACAGCTAGCCCCTGGTCCAGCTGGGAGACGCTTGATGACTCGTTACTGAAACGGGTCAGGTAGTCTCGGAGGCTTTCAGTTTCCCCCTGTTGCAGACCCATGAGCTCTGCGGTAGTCTTCTCTCGGCGGTTTGCCGTGGAAAACTTGCTCCTGAACTTGGAGGACAGATCATCCCAACCTGTTATGGAGCCTTGCCTTACTCCCTTGGAGATCCACGCTTGCGCGACCCCCTTGAGAGTGGTTGGGAAATATTTGCACCAAGTCGCCTCGGATCTGGGGCAAAGATGCATATGAGTCTCATACGAGGCCACGTGGTCCTTCGGATCCGTGGTCCCGTCATATGTGATATGCGACGGTATTTTAACCGTGGGTACGCGCTCTTCCAGTATCCATTGCTCGAATGGTGAACTAGCGGGAAGCATAATGGCCTTGCCCTTGTTCCTGGCCGAAGGGACCGCGCTCCGCCCTCTTAGAGAGGTAGGAGTGGTTTTCGTCCCTGGCTGGGAAGTCTGGGCCTCGGCTGCAGGGAACGAGAGGCGACTACGCACGCTCGGTTCCTGGCCGCCGAGTCGGTCAAGGACGCTTCTGCGAGCAGTCTCGGGTTCCCGGCGAGTAGATTCTGGCCGAGAAGCTGAGCTGCTGCTCTTATGCGCTGCTGGTCTTGAGGATGAGGATCCTTTAAATAATTGAGAGTTCTTCTTCCTCTGTTTTTCATTTTTCCAAGAATCCTCCTCCCACTCTTCCAGTTCCCGGAAGGAAGGAAGCTTCCCACCGTCATGGTCTAACTTCCTCCGCTGATGCCGGGTATGCGGAGGAGTTCGATCACGAGGCGGTGGCATATTCTGTGCCCTCATTGCCTCCATGAGTACTGCCAGCGCTCTTGCCACCTCTTCCGAACTGGGCCCCGTCAAAGGGGTCCCCGGCCGAGTGTGGGCATGAGGCCGTGCAGCCGATGGTTGGCTTCGGGACACTGAATATGTCCTATGATCAGACTGACCCCTGCTAGACCGAGAGTGGTCCGGCCTATATTGAGAGTCATGCATTATAGGAGATAGGGAATCCTCCTTGTGTGATCCTCCCCCCGAGCCGGCACCCTTGGGAGAGTTCCGGTCCGGCGTGGGCGATGGTGTAGGGGTTTTAGGCTTTTCGCCCGCTCCTTGACGGAGGCTTTTGCTCTTGCGGTTCTTAGCCATGGCTGCTAAGATAATTGCAAGATGATCTTGGTTAGGAATTTGGCTTAAAGATTTTTGAAAGTCTTCCCCACAGACGGCGCCAAATTGTTTCGGTTGAAAACAATGGGACCTTGCCGAAGGTCCGTTGAAATGGAGAAGACTGGATTCGATCCAAGTTGTGTTGGGCCGAAGGTTTCCTGCACAGTGAACACACGTAAACTAGCCTCGGGGGTGTTTCCGAGGAAGGCCCCTCCGATGCTAAAGTCAGTATAATGTGTAAAAGGAAGACACTATGCAAGAGAGTTTGTAGCTTGAGGCTTTTGTGGAATATTTCTGAATGCAAGAATGAGCATACGAATTGGAATATGACTCTCCCCTTGAATGTGTTAATATGAGGGCTTTTATACCTCATCATACTTGGAGAGGTTGGGCTTTAGCCCAATTGGCTTACTTTGTGGGCTGACTTTTGACTTTTGAGCAATTGGAGAGTTGAACCTTGACCTTGGGCTTTTAATTGGATCATTTAGTGCTCAGGCCCAATTTTGACTAAATTGGACCCAAACAATTGTGTTCTTATGTAATGTAATGTTTGTTATTCAGTATTAATGAAAATTTTGGGTTTTGCTATTTTACCAACAATTTCACAAAAACAAATGAACACATCAATTATAATCATCACATATTATAGCATAAAATAACAAATAAAATAACAGGCATAAACAATATAATTAATTATGAATTGAAATTATTTTTATTTGTGAATTTGTTTTTACTAAACTGAAATTAATTTTATTGAATACTAGTTTTGTGCCCCGGGCGATGCCCGAATTGTTTCTTAAATTTTTAGATAAATTTTAAATCTTTATTCAAATTTTAAAATATATCTCTAATACAAAATTAGTTAAGAATTGATGTGCTTTTGTAACAATTTAAACTATGTAGTAGGCATATAAATGATTAATAATAATATTGGTATTTTTTTTTAGAGTTATAATCTAATTTTTTTTTGAATAAAATTATAATTCAATTTATACATATGAAATAGATTTATAATCTTTTTTTTTTTTTGAATAAAATTATAATTCAATTTATACCTATGAAATATTAGTATTTTATCAAAAATAAAGCTCTCAACTAACAATTTTATTCTAAAATTCTATCCAAAGTTGATTGAAAATAGAAATCTAAACTAATTAATTTATCTTATGAAGTCTATCTAAGTATATCCAACGTGGCACGACATTTGGCGAAAATTTGAAATGTCAAGTGTCGTTGTCTCGTGGCCCGGCTAAAAGTTTAGCTTTATATATTAGTTATATGATTATTTTTGTAAGGTGATGTAAACATGGCGTAAGTATTATAATTACTTCCTTTAATTATTTGCATCAATTTGAACGGCACATTTTGCCGAGACGCAACTTTGACCATTAATATCTTTAATTGTTAATTAGTAAAAATTATAACAAAATTATATTATGAAACTAGACATTATAATGAATCTAATTATATATTATACAATTTCAGGTCAGCAAAAATAAGGTGGAGTGAACGGGACCTTAATTCGAGGAATAATAAAAGTATGTGATATACTCCCTCATAAACAAACAACTAAACGAACAAAAACCAACAACACCATAGGAAGACTGGCGAATATCTACACTACTCGCGTAGTTTTATTGAAACCTAAATTGCAAAACTATAGACAATTAAGGAAAAAGGGTCATAACTAGTCTAATTTCTTCAGAAATTAGACTATTTTCAATCTAAACGGTCAAAGTTTTGGAGAAACCCTAGAAGAGAAGATGAGAGGAGAGGCGAAAAATAGTGCCAGAGGAGAGGAGTGGCCTAAACACAACTTCAATTAATTATTGATTAATGATAATTGATACTCGTAAAGTTGTAAGATATAAAATGTCATTTTATCCTCATCAAAAAATAGTTTCAAAAAATCCTCGTTTATAAAATAAAAATTACTTATTTATAATTAGAGATATAAAATAATTAAAATTATGTATTGACAAGAATAAAAGTCAAAACATTGCACTTAAAATACAATGGATTTAGGGCTTATTTGGTTTACATGGGAAGTAAATTATATTCCTATAGGTAAAACAAAAAACAATAAAAAGGAAACCATGACGATTTATAATAAAAAGAAGGTTAATTTTTAAATTACCACCCTTAAATGTAACCATTTTCAAACTAACCATCCGTTTAAAAAGTATAAGATAACTCTTATGAATAGTATTTGCCCTTATTAATGTTAATTTTTTTTAACTCTTCGAAGAATAGTGTGCGGACATTTATACTCTTAAAAATATTCATATACGGAATACATATTTTCCCTCATTAATGTTACCAACAGACAACTTGCATCAAAATAGCTCATTAGACATGACTAGCTATGACACAACCACCATAGTTTTTACCAAATGGTCGCTATGGGTCTATTTATTTACTAATTTGGTCAATTGAGAATAGATTTGTGTATTTTCAATTATGAGGTTGTGTGATCAGAACTCTACACGTGGGGTGAAAATTCGCTTATCCTTTTCCCATTTCTCATAACATACATTTAAATCATGACAATATTGACATATGAGATATGACTAATCATCCTACCTCCCAAAAAAAATGTTAGCCAAATGGTGCTACCGCCTCATGCCCTCATCGGTCAAAAACATGATTGCTAAGCGTAACCTCTAGTTACTACTATACACCCCTCCTAAATACCATAAATACCCTTCTAAGCTAAAATCATCTTCGCGACATTTTTGCCTGCTTTCCTTTCCACCTTCTTCCACACCTAATTTCCAGAAATTTATACCTTTGTTTATTCGAATTACTTACATAATCAATTAGCGAACAATATTCCGAGATCTAATGAATATGAACACGAATCGAACGAAGTTGGGTGACACACGAAATAGACTCAATCATTTCATACAATTTGAACGAAATATAAAAAAGTGGTTTTATTTTTTATTTTATTTTTATGAAGAATGAAAGTGGTTTTATTTTTTATTTTATTTTTGAAAACAAAAGTGGTTTTATTGATTCTACACATAATAGATTCGTATGATTCTTATCAAATTCGAAGAGGCTAATGTAAAAATCATTACCCATTGCAAATTCAATGTATTTTAAGTTTTTTTTTTTTTTTTTAAAACAAATCAATTCATTAATAAAAAGCCATCCGGCATCTACAAACACTAGTAGAAAATATCAAAAAGGCACCCCCTAATTAGCACCGGTTCAGTCCAAACCGGTGCCAAAAATGGCCTATAAAATTGGTGGGAAGCTAAACTAGAGTAAAAGGCACCGGTTCACTTCAAACCGGTGCCAAAATAATAAAGGCCACCGGTTTGAACCGGTGCCTTTTTGAACCGGACCTTAAATTATTTTTAAAAAAAAGCGGCCGCCTCCTCCTCTCATTTTATAACCCTAACTAAAACACTGACCTCCTTATCTCTCCTCTCACTCCGTCTCTTTACTCCCTTCTCTCTCCTCTGCTCTCCCTTCTCTATCTCTCCTCTGCTCTCCCTTAAACTCTTCTCTTTCTCTTCGAACACCACCGCAACAACACCCCCTCTATCTCTCCTCTGCTCTCCCTTAATCTCTTGTCTTTCGATCTCTTCGAACACCACCTCAACATCAACAACAACACCACCTCAACATCAACAACAACACCACCGCAACAACAACAACATGCAACAACAACGCTGCAACAACAACAACGCCGCAACAACAACAACATGCAACAACAACAACGCCACAACAACAACAACATGCATTTTCTGGGTTTTTGAACTGATTTTGTTTTTTTTTTTCTTTTTTTTTCCCGTTTTTCTGGGTTTTTTTTGGATTTTTGAACTGATTTTTTTTTTTGTTTTCGATTTTCTGGGTTTTAATTTTTATATTTTTTCCGATTCATTTTCTTTTTTGAACTAATTTTCATTTTCATTTTCTTTTTTGAACTGATTTTCATTTTCATTTTCTGGGTTTTTTTGTCGATTTTTTATTTTATTTTTTGGCTTTGAATTGATGTTCTGGGTTTTAATTGATTTTGGGTTTTATTTTCTGGGTTGTAATTGATGTTCTGGGTTTTTGAACTGATTTTAATTTCTTTTTTTTTTTCCTTTTTTTCTGGGTTTTTTTTTTTGATTTTTGAACTGATTTTTTTTTTGTTTTCGATTTTCTGGGTTTTTATTTTTTTATTTTTTCCGATTCATTTTCTTTTTTGAACTGATTTTCATTTTCACTTTCTGAACTGATTTTCATTTTCATTTTCTGGGTTATTCTTTTCTTTTTTTCGATTTTTTTTTGTTCGATTTACTGGGTTTTTGAATTAATTCATGTTAATCGATTCATTTTGGTTGTTTTAATTGGTGCAGGTATATGGATTTAGTTCTTAAATTGAAGAATTAAATTGTAGAATCAACATGCAAGTATATTGATCTTAAATCGAAGAATCAACTGATTTTTTTTTATTTATATTGTAATTTTTTTTTATATGTTGTAATTTTTTTATTTTGATTTAGCTGTTGTAATTTATTTTGAACAAATTTGATTATATTAATATTTTGGCACTTTTGGTTATTATTAAGATTTGATTGTATTGTATTTTTTTTATTATATATATATTAATATTATAATGAATAGATTTGATTATATTAATATTAATACAGATTTAATTTTTAAGTAAAAAAAAAAAAATTAATATGTTGGCACTTTTGGCACCGGTTAACCGGTGCCAAAAACTGTTAAATAAATTTTTTTTGTACTTTTTGGCACCGGTTAACCGGTGCCAATTTCAAGTTTTGGCACCGGTTTGAACCGGTGCCTTTTTAAACCCCTTTTTGGCACCCCTCACATAGGCACTGTTTCAAACCGGTGCCTTAGGCCGGGTTTGAACCGGTGCCAAATTCGTTTTTTCACGTAGTGAAATGAAATCTAACTTAACAAATACATAAAATTGAATCAAATTAGGTTTTCCTTCATCAAAGCTACGATCGTTGAAAAGATCTTGCACTGTGGTACATCTCTCGTACACATCGTTAGAATATACAACCTTTTCGGAGAGACGGTCTAACGATTTGTTGTAGCAGTAAGGATGATTCTCATCTGATTCGCCTGAACGCATTTGAAAATTTGACATCCGTTGCGATCCCGAACAAATCTTCACCAAAGAACTGACAATAGGGCAAAAGATGATTACTTTTTTGATGAACCCTAACACACAAACAAACCCTAAACAAAAACAAACATCTAAACTAACAAAAACTAACGACTCCACCATAGGGAGACACTCCATCATAGGGAGATGGACGAATATCTACACTACTTGTGTAGATTTATTGAAATTCAAATTGCAAAACTAAATAAAATTAAAGGAAAAGGGTCGAAAATAGTCTAATTTCCGAAGAAATTAAACTATTTCCGGCCTAAACGGCCAAGATTTTGGAGAAACCCTAGAAGAGAGGAGGAGAGGAGATGAGAGGGGAGAGAAAATTGGGAATTTTTGGATCTAAACCTTTGTTTCTTCAATGTATTTTAAGTTAAATTAATGCACTCTTGTTATTAGAGATTACTTGAAAGGAAAAAATATAAAATGGTTATTTTTTTCCCTACATCTAATAAATGAGTGGAATAGAGGCTGCGCTAAGTAAAGTCAGGTTGCGTTTAAGACTCCCCGTTTAAAATAGTGAACTGTTAAACATCGCCCGCAAATTCCTACATAAAGCCCACAAAATAAGAGTGAAATGACACTTTTGCCCTCATACTAAAAAACACACAATTTCTCTCTCTACTCTCTACTTCCACTTTCTCTCTCTAAATTATTTCCAGAGCTATGTCGAGGCGGCCCGACAAGGAAGTGGCGGCACCGGCGGTGGGCGGAAGGCGGTTTGCCGGCCAGAAGGTAATTTTTTTAATTTTTGTAATTTTTTTTTAAAAAAAAAAACCTCCGGCGACGGTGGGGCGCCAAGGCGAGACGCCACCACCACGGAGGAAGCGCCTAGGCAAGACGCCCGTACGGTGGTTGCGGCGCCTAGCCCAGACGCCACTACCACGGCGGCGGCGCAGAGGCTAGGCGCCACGGCCGTGGTAGTGGCGTCTGGGCTAGGCGCCGCCACCATCGTACGGGCGTCTTGCCTAGGCGCCTCGTTCTTTTTTTTTTTTTTAAATTTTTTTTTTGTTTTTTTTAATTTTAAATTTTATTTTCGATTTTTTTTTTTTTTTTTAAAAAATTTGTTTTTCTTTTTTTTAAATTGTATGTTCCCTTTTTTTTTTTAATCTTTTTTTTTTTAAATTTTGTTTTTTTATTTGTTTTAATTTTATATTTTTTATGTTTATAATTTTATTTCCGTGACTTGTTTATTTGCTTTTGTGTTTATTTTCGACTTTTTTTAATTTGTTTTCGTTATTATGTTTCGTTATTTACTTGGAGTTAGGCATCGCAATTTAGACCTGGTGCGGGGAAGAGTATTGACGTCGTGAGGAGTACGATCTACTCAATGGAGAGCTCGGGGCCCAGACACGTTAGATCCCGTGGTATTTCGGCCTCGGCCCGCAGAGAACGGGTGCACTGTTCTGCGGACGATCAAGATGATGATGATGATGATGAGGAGGAGGAGGAGGAGGTCGAGGAGGAGGAGGTCGAGGACGAGGATGATGCAGATGAGGATGTCGACGATCAGAGTGGACCATATGATGATTACGGTCCATTCAGTCAGAGGCTTGATGAACCGTATGAGACGCATAGGGTAGATGTGCGTAAGGGTCGAGATGGTAGGTTTGTTAGTAGATCTGGCACATCATCTGCGTCCACTGTGTCTGCGGGTAGCAGAAAACGGTCGAGGGCCGTTAATGATTCTTGGATGGTGAGGGGTGAGGTGGCCGGGGGACCTATAGACGGGAGTGTGATTCCTAGCTTTTTAGGACACATCGCTACCCGTATTTGGGAGGACCAGGAGAGGGCTTTGGATACAGGCATTTTGAAATGCCAAACCCGGGAAAAGACTTGTAGGTTTTTGTGTAGCTGGGCTGATGCTTGGCCGGAGGAGAGCGAGATGGTCGGGCGATTGAGGGCCACTAGAGTCAGTCACCTTCCTGCCACCATGCACGACAGGATTGACTGGACGCTGATCACGGCTTTCGTTGAGCGATGGCAGCCGGATACGAACTCGTTCCACCTTCCGTTCGGTGAGATGACGATCATGTTGCATGACGTCGAGGCCATCCTTGGGATTCCCGTGGAGGGAAACCGAGCATCTGTCGTCACTGATGCGGATCAGGCAGATTTACTAGCGGAGCTGTTGGCGGTGGATAGGGCTGCGCTGTACACATCGGCACTTGGTGTGTGGGATCACGGCGGCGTTAAGATCGCAGCCGTCTTGCAGCGATGTTTGCACCCTACGGCACGTAGGACGCAGGACACACAACTGGCTGCATATGTTTTTCTTCTTCTCGGGTGTACCTTGTTTCCGGATAAGAGCGGGAACAAGCTCAGGCCACGCGACATAGTTGACGCGTGTGAGCCCGACAGAGTAGGCCAGTTTCTTGGGGGTCGGCTACGCTGGCGTATCTGTATCGCCAGTTAGGATTCTCGAGCCGGGCTGATGCAGCAGGTATCACTGGATGTCTGACGTTGTTACAAACCTGGATATACGAGTATTTTCCTGCGTTTCGACCACACCGCGACCCGGTTCCCATTGGTGATGGCCAGCCACGTGCCTGTGCGTGGAGTCCGCGTGTCGAGAAGAAGTCCGTTGACCGCCTGCGCTCCATACGGTTATCGCTTGACAGGATGTCCCCCTTAGAGGTACAGTGATTAAATTATTTCTACTTTTACAATCTGATGCTTTATTTTATGACTGTTACTGATTTTAAATAATGTGCAGGTGAACTGGATGCCTTTCGGCCAGAACCCTAGTAATAGGGTACCCAGGACCCTCTACACTGGACTGATTCAGTATCGCGAGATCGTAGAGGCGTGCATGCCGCAGCGCTGTCTTCGCCAGCTTGGATTTGTCCAAGTTGTCCCACCTCCGATGTGTCTTCGTCAGATTCAAACCAGTAAAGGTAACCACGTGCTTGTGCCTGGTGCAGAAGCTGCTGTATAGGGTTCCTTCCCTCTGACCGTTCAAACCTCAATTTCTGTCTGACGTTGTAGATGTGTCTTCGGTTTGGCTGGTCTTCGGGGAATTTCTCTAACACAGACGCTAATATTTTAGCGGGCTTCACTTGAGCATCACTCATTTCTTTTACAACTAGTTTCGCAGCTGGACTTAGGCCGCTTAACTGCCGATGCCCCACTTTGTATGCTATCAGCTCATGGTTGTGATATCCCCATTTGCCGTAACCCTTCACTTCCCAACCGTCACGCCTTTGATGTTGTCGAACCTTAACTCGGAACTGACACCCACAACCTTTCCGCTTTGAGTCAAACCGAATCGCTTTACTGAAATCTCGTTCTTCTCTTTTGCGATAGCGGTCGCATCTCAAAATGCGATCCATTCTACCATCCCGTTGAGATTTATGAGTTGCTACTACTAAACAAAAGCCTGATCTAATTGCAACCTGTTTTGCCCAATCAATCGCTTGTTGAGCATCTTCGAACAGGCCATCATGTACAAAAATCCCACTGTAATCATTTCCGTCTCCACCATAATCCTGTAACAATAACATATAACGTATAAATATAATTACATTAAGATTAAATTAACAAAAACAAATAAAAAAAAAAAAAAAAGGGGATTAAATTAAAAAATAAAAAAAAAAAATAAAAAAAAAAATATTCCCCTACTGGCGCCTGGCCAGGACGCCGGAGCCACGGCCGGGGCGCCTGGTCAGGACGCCGCCGCCATGGTGGCGGCGTGGTGGCCAGGCGCCTTGGCCGTGGCTGCGGCGTCCTGGCCACGCGCCACTACTATGGTCGAGGCATCTCCACCAGGCGCCGTGACCACGGTGGCGGCGTCCTGGCTAGGCGCCACAACCACGGCGTCCTTACGATGCGTTACGAACCTCGTTTTCCGATGACGACGGCGATTCTCCGGTGATCCTCGGCGATCCGGTGCTGCTCCACATTTTTTTAGTGCGAAAAATTTATCTTCCGTTAAAATTATAAAAAGGGCAAATTTGTCAAAAAATTATAAAATGCGGGCTTTATGTAGAGATTTGCGGGCGATGAATAACAAGTCCCAAATAAACAAAACTCCCCTAACGTCTTTACAATGCGGGTCCCCCGACAACCCTTTCTTTTTGGCCAAGTTCCACATTCTCAAACTTTCAGCATCATTCTTCAACCCTCATTTCCTCTGCTTAAACCCTAAACCCTTATCACCCCAAAACAATGGCTTCTCATTCATTTCTTCTTTAAACCACTTCTAACTCCATTAAACCCTAGTAATTTCTCTCTCCTCTACAATGTCTTCCATCAAGCTTTCAACCTGCGCAACAATGGCGACTGCAGCTGTGGCCGCCGGATTTTCAATTTCTAATCCTTCCTACGCCGAAGGTTCATCTTGGTTTAATCCTTTCTCATACTCCCGATCTTCGCCGGAAAATGAGCCCAAATCTGATGATAAAACTTCTCCGGCGCCGGCGAGTAATTCCGCCGACGATGAATCGAGTGGTCGGTCTTCTGGATTCGATCCTGATGCGCTTGAGAGAGCCGCTAAAGCTCTTCGAGAAATGAACAGTTCTTCGTATTCCAAAGATGTTGGTACTTCTAGGTTACTGATTTTTTTTTTCAATTTTTTTGAATTAAATTTCGATCTATTTGTTATTGGTGTGATTAATTTTGGTTTGATGTTGTTTGAAATAGTTGTATCGGATAATGAGGGCGCAAGAGAAAACGAGATTGGCTGAGTTGGAGAATGATAAATTAATGATGGAGTTGCACCAAATTAAGCGTGACATTGTGAGTTCATTTTTTTACAGTTCTTTGTTTACAATTAATTTGTTGATTATTTATTGGATGTTTTACTCAAACAGCTGATAATATTTAGGATATAATATTAATTTACTCGAACATTTGTGGATTAGAGCTTTAGAGAGCTGATAGTATAGTATAGTATACAATGTGCTATCATCGAATTTAGAGCGGAGGTAATTGTAGGAATTTGACTCCTAATTCCTAATGGTCGGAAATGTATAGTGTCACTTGATTCTTAATTTCTAAATATTGACTGATATGTTGACATTAATTGATTTTTATGACAGTAAATGTAGGAATTTGACTCGGAATTCCTAATGGTAGGAAATGTGTAGTGTCATTTGATTCTTAATTGCTAATTATTGACTGATATGTTGACCGTAATTGATTTTAATGAAGTTTTGTATTCATTCATAGTTTCAAATGCAATGAAAAGCTCTAGATTCCACCTGTTTAGTCTTGTGCCAGCAAGGTGTTTTCACCGGAAATTGAGAAATAGATTAGGGAGCCAAAATAGTTTTTGCTACTAGTTCTGTCCTGAGTTGCAGATAAAAGTTGGCATGTTTTTCAATGCCATCTTTTTGCTGCTTCAAGCCATATATCTTCATCTCAAACTTTGACACTTGAGAATGAAGGCAGGTGCCTGATACATTATTAATTTTGTGGAATCCTAAAAACAATCTGTGATGGTCTTCTTAAATGGAAAGCAACTTCTCGCCTTGGTTTTTCCCGTTGATCTCACTTGACTCCTAGTAGGGATGTATGGAGGTGTTATAGGTGCTTTATGAAAAACTCAGTGGCTTCATCTGTTGCTATATCAATTCATTTGTTTGAGTTTCTTAGTTTTTTTATGTATTTATTTTTTTCTCCCCTGATGCTCTACCTGTATTCTCCAAGGTGTTACAGGTGCTTTATGAAAAATTCAATGGCTTCACCTGTTGCTGTATCAATTTATTTGTTTTGAGTTTCTTAGTTTATTTTATGTATTTTTTTTTTCCCTCTGATGGTCTACCTGTTCACCTTGAACATTGGGTAATTTAGCATAATGTCTTCTGCAATGCCCCAAAAGAGAATGCTAATATGAGAGGAGTTCGTCACCGAGGCATCGTAACTGTTAATTCAATCTCTTTTCAATATCATAGCTTGTGAACAACTCTACAATTCTATAGCTTTGTAATTTTAGCTTGCACAATAGGTATATGATTATGTGTATGAAGAAATGTATTATAATGCTTCAAGCACTTAACCAGAACTACCCCTTGTTTGGCAGGAGGGGCAGCAAAATATGGCTGAAGAACAAAGACGATTGGTTGAAGAACAGTCCCGGGTGTTAGCCCAAGTAAAGCGAGAAGAAGATAAGATGGCCAGAGATAGGATGCAGGTGGGTTAAACAATCTCTTTCTTTTTACAAAAACACGTGTATATTGAATTATCAAACATTTGCCTGCTAGGTCCTCGCCTGTATTTTTTTTTTCTCTTGCTTACCAATATTTGGGATGGGAACTTGTTTATTTTATTCAGGTTGCATTGTGATGTAAAAAATCAACTATCTCAACGTTTTTATTATCTGTCCAAAATAATAATAAAAAAAAGGCAGGAGGGACTTAGTTTAATAGAGAGTCGTAATTCTTGCAGAGAGAACATGAAAAACAGAGGCAAAACAATGTTGAAATGATAAAAATGCAAGAGGAAGCTGCCATACGTCAAGAACAAGAAAAGCAGAAAACTGAGGAGCAGATTCAGGCTCGACAACGCCAAACTGAAAAAGAGAGAGCTAAAATTGAACAGGAGACTCTACGTGTCAAAGCCATGGCAGAAGCTGAAGCCCGGGTTCACGAAGCAAAGCTGACCGAGGATTACAACAAGAACATACTCCGAAAAACGATGGATGGCGAAAAAGACAAGTGGCTCGCAGCAATTAATACAACCTTTAGTCATATTGAAGGTTAATATTCATTTATTCCCACTGATATATAGCTTTAACCAAATTCTTCTGCACTTATAGTTGGCCCGTTGGCTCTCCTCGTTTCCCTTTTCCTTTTGTGGGAAGGGGCAAGGATTGTGCTGGACGTGTGGGGGATCTTCTCATTATGGAGGCCATATCCTTGATGTTTATCCTAAAGAAATCTGAATTCGTTGTCAGCCTAGAATTTTGCTTCTCCAGTTTGGACATGTTTGTGAGTTATGTGTCATTCTTACAATTTCATGCTGGGCTTTAAACTTGGAGCTTAGTGAATGCCCAGATGGAGTGTTTTGCTTTAGGTATTGATAAAATATGGAAAGACTAATGACGTTAATTTCTATTATTTGGAGATGTTTTAGAATTAGTCTTATTTTAGCTGTTATTGTCATAAAGTAAACTTCTTGATTAGTTTGGCTACCAGAGTGCCAATTTATGTACATCAATTTTGGGACCCATATTAAATCTTAACTTGAGGGAAGTCTAGATTGTTGCATTTGTCTCTTGCAAAATAGCTGCTTATAGTGTGTCATTCAATCTCACAAAAATTGTTTGAAATGTAGATTTCTCTGTATGCTGTAGAATTTTTGGCATTTAAACATGTTCTTCTATTGCTAGAAATCTTTCGGTTTATTTATATTTAGAAGTGTGAGGCGTTCATGCAACTGTTATGATAGACCAATGTCTTGAAGAGTTGGGGTGAAGTTTAGGGCTGTTGGTATGGGCTTTACTTTACACAAGTGGATGAATATTGTGTGGGGAAGAAAATGAAGGTACATATATATTTCAAATTTCAACATCCAAAGGGGGTTCTCTTAGTTATGGCATGTTTGTTCTGTCAGTTTCTGCTGTTAATTTGCCTCATCTTTTATTTATTTATTTTATGATGCTCCGTATATCTCCCCTTCCCCCTCTTAATTTTATAGTGATCATGGCTGTCTCTTGTATTTTAATCTTGCAAAAAATTAGCCCTAGATTCTATTTTTCTTTGCATATGCTGTATACTTAATATAGATTTTAACTGCTTTTGCAGGGGGTCTTAGGGAGTTATTAAATGATAGGAGAAAGTTATTTATGACTGTTGGTGGGGTTACTGCTCTTGCTGCAGGAGTGTATACGACTAGGTATCTGCCTCCAACCTTCTCCAATCTTATCAATTATAAATGTCAATTGTTGGTGATGTTTTTTCTTTCTCTATATCCCTATCATTTCAGTGTATATATTCTTGCAAATCATCATAGGTTCATTTAAAGCTTTATGGAGTTGTTGGAATAGAAACACTGTGATAGCTATGAAAAAACCTTAAAATTAATGGTAGTTTTGCACTGTATATGGCTTGCTCACGATTAATTTGACTTATTGGCCACGAAAACCATAATAATGACATGTCCTTGCATATGAAGTTCTGTAGCTTTCATAGCGACTGAGAGTTTTCACACTACATGTGGTCTCAGATACCTATTTTTTCTCTGTTACGGTCTTACGGAGAAAAGAAGTGGTGCTGTCATCTGTATAGGCTGTTTTTTTTTGGTGTTTAGAGAGCCACAAAGGCGAGTGATGAGAAGAAGATCCCTCACTCATCATTTGTAGACTGTTCTTTTAATAGATTTGTGATATATGATTATGCCTGCGATGTTACTTCATTAATTTACCATAGTGCCTGACATATGTGCTTTGACATTTTCCTCCATGGGATTTTTTTTTTTTTATAGTAAATGACATTATGTTTAATTTTTAGCTCCTTATTTTCTTTTTCCCCAATTTTGTTTAATTGTTTTAATAGAACTTAAGCTATATATTATTATATATGCTCATAGCTTGTCATCATCATTGTTAAATCAAAGGTATCAATGTGTCATCATAAATCTGAAGCTTCTTAATGTTTATTATTACAGCGTTCCCCAAATCAACATAGAGATGTTTCAAAAGACCCATGATGGCAGCACCTTAGGAATCCTTAGTACTTTAAGTGACTTTTTTACCTCTTAGAATTAGGGTTGACAAGGAATGAGTGTTTTGGATGGATCACCAGAAATCCCCCTATTCCCTAAATCTCAATTTCTTTAATTCCTTTAATGAAATATCAATTTTTATGGGACATCATTTGATTGGGATATCATGGAAAAGTCAATAAGAAAGTGAAATGGATGTTGGATCTCCATCTCAATTATGGAATAAGTGGTTCCATGTAATTTAGAATGACTGCCTTTTTAAAAGTGCATATAATTGTTATCCATTAATGATTGTGAAATCATGGAAAGTCAAATGTTGATGTACCTGTGTTCTCTAGGATCAAGTAAAGAAGGAATTAAGACTGGTAATCACTACCAACACTTTAGAATTGAATCAACTTAATGTTTAGATACAGTCTATACCATTCAACTATCCTTCACTAGAATAAGAGCTAAACGAATTTTCAAGAGCTACAGTTTCTCACTATTCTCAGACATCCACCTAGCTGGGTTACCAACGCAAGTGGCCCCAATTTTTTTAGTATTACTAGGACCAGAAGGGAGAAACTTGTCTGTAATAACATTCACCAAAGCTTTCTTTCACAATCGACTCATTGTGTACCATGAGTCCTTCCTGTGGCTTATCGTAGATAGAAAGAAATACTACAGTAGCAAATTTCTGTTTTACATCAATATGCACCTAGTCCAAATAAGCAGAAAATCATATTGACTGTTCATGTTCCTAAAACAGTGGCCAGGTGTCTAATGGATAAAGTGAACCATAACTGCAACTAATAATATATTTATGAACAATATTAAAAGCCAAGACTAAGGATTAAAAATTTGGAAGTTGGACAAATTCTTACTTGTAATATATTGAGTTATAGGATATAATTTAACTTTGAGATGAAGTGGTCTCAACTGTCTTCATTGATTTGCCTGGGGTTTTCATCTAACATCAATTGAGCTTGCAGAGAAGGTGCTAGAGTTTCGTGGGGTTACATTAATCGCATTTTAGGCCAACCATCCTTGATCAGAGAGTCATCAATGTCCAAGTTCCCGTGGTCAGCAGTTGCTTCACGAAGGAAACAGAATTTGTTCTCTTCTGCTACATCTTCTGGAGAAGCAAAAGGGTCAACTGTTAGATCTGGATTTGACAATGTTGTTCTTCATCCATCATTACAGCGGAGAATTGAGCAACTTGCACGAGCTACATCTAACACAAAGGCGCACCAAGCTCCCTTTCGTAACATGCTTTTCTATGGGCCTCCAGGCACAGGGAAAACTCTGGTTGCGAGAGAAATAGCCAGAAAGTCGGTAAGTTTTGTCATACATGTAGATTTCTGCCCTAATTGCTGTATCTTTTGTCAATGTTCTGCTGAGTCATTCTGTTTTGGGCCTGTGTTAGTAGAGCATATGATTTATGATGAGTTGATGACAGAGAACATGGCCAGTCCACCTGCGGAACTGAATTATGCACATAGGCTCATTTTTTGTTAGTGGAATGGCTTTCCCACAAGGAGGATATCTGATTCAAAGCTTTAATATAGTATATCATGCAAAATTAGAGCTTAAATTTAACCTTTCAACCATATTTCTGTCTCCCCTCCTTTCTCCTTTTGTGGGATAATGGTTTGTCTGTGTAGGCACATCATTTTTGCTCTTACTGTTAGTTTGAACATCTGAGATCATGCTTTTAAGAACATGGTCAGTGCAAACAAATATAAATAATTTTATTGCAATGATTTTGTCTGTCACTTGGATGATCATTCTGTGCTGTTAGCATCAATTCTGAATCCCAGTAGAAGAAGATGGCCAAGGAAGTTGAAAGTCATGTCCATGCTGCCTTCTTCTACACTTGATGTTTGAAATAATGTGAATGTATTATCCCATTACTCCTTTATGTTAACTTCTAAACATTGTGCAGGGATTAGATTATGCCATGATGACTGGAGGAGATGTTGCACCCTTGGGTCCACAAGCTGTTACCAAGATCCATGAAATATTTGACTGGGCTAAAAATTCGAAAAAAGGCTTGTTGCTTTTCATTGATGAGGCTGATGCGTTCCTTTGTGAGTAAGTGAATCCTTTTCTCTGTTGCTTAGTGATTTTTTTTTTTTTTTAATAAAAATATATATACTTCTATATTTCACAAAAATGGTGAAGAAAAAAAAAAAAAATCCATCCCCTAAAATGGGCAAACCAACAAATGCTTATGGAAAATGTTTGCTGATGTCCATAGAAGTATTCCAACCTGCCTTCAAGGGCATCCTTAATTTATTATTCATCATCCATTTAGATTTGGTTCTTGGGGCTAAAGACTGAGACATGACCAAATATGTACTTGATAAACAAGGTAGCCTAAGAAAACAAAATTAAAAATAATAATAATCAAGGAATTGATCTTGATCCCTCCATGTGTCTGATGTTAATTACTCTCTTGCTATGCTGTAGGCGAAACAGCACATATATGAGTGAAGCTCAGCGAAGTGCTCTCAATGCGTTGCTTTTCCGTACAGGAGACCAGTCAAGAGACATAGTTCTTGTGCTTGCCACTAACAGGCCAGGTGATCTTGATAGCGCTGTCACTGATCGAATTGATGATGTAATTGAATTTCCACTTCCTGGGGAAGAGGAACGATACAAGCTGCTGAATCTGTATTTGAACAAATACATTTCTGATGAGAACAAAGATGACACCAAATCTAAGTGGGGCCCAGTTTTTAAAATCAGAAAGAAGCCTCAAAGCATTACCATTAAAGATCTTTCAGAAGATGTGATTCGTGAAGCTGCAAGGAAAACAGAAGGGTTTTCAGGTCGCGAGATAGCAAAGCTGATGGCCAGTGTTCAAGCAGCTGTTTATGGGCGGCCAGATTGTACATTGGACTCGCAATTATTCAATGAAATTGTAGATTACAAAGTATCTGAGCACCATCAGAGAATAAAGCTGGCTGCTGAAAGTGTGCAACCTGCATAATTTACCAAGTCTACTGCTATCTATCTCTATCAGTGTTTTTAGGGCGTATTTTTTTTTTTCATACGAACTGTTGAATGTATACATGTAGCTGTATATTTTTTCACCAAGGGATTAGCAGATTCTTTTGAAATCTGACTAGACAAGGTAGACCACAGGATTCTCCTAATTTTATTGGTATTTGGCCAGAGATAGGCACATACATTTTTTTAGCTTATACTCTTATAGGCGAGAGTAGAAGGGGAAGTTGTGGGATGAGGTTCCCTTTGATTAGAGCAGTCTATTGGTTTGATCACGGTGCAAGGTAGATAATTCTTGTCACGAAGACAAAATATGCATTTGTTTTCCTCCTATTATTGGCGTAATAAAAGAAATTGTGAGCAGCTCTGCTTGGTCGTTTTTGAAATGGTTTCCACATAGTGCAAAAGAAATGGGAAAAAAAAAAAAAATCACACAAGCAGTTTTCTAACGCTAGCTTCCATCTATGCTTAGTTCAGCTAGAATACGTTAAGGCACTGTTTTTAACGGTCTGATGATTTAATGTCATGTTTGATGACGATTTCCCTATATCCCACCTGATTGCACGCAAAATATTGTTAATTGCTGTGATTCGGCCTAATTCCTTATCAACTAATTGACTAATTCCACTACCGAGTATAATCCAATAAGAAATACTCATTTAGACCCTATTGGTTTCCACGATACTCCATATGAAAATTTAGAAGTTTTCGTATAGACTCATTTCAAATAAGGTTAAAAAAAATGTCCTATCAGTTTTTTGGTGTATACGTCAAAATAACTTATTTTTGTTCCTTTCACCTTATTTTTGTTCACTTCACCTTATTGTTGTTGAAATGAAATTATTTTTACTGTTTTTCAATTGTATTTCTTCTTTAGAGTTACTGATTTTTATTTTAAAATGAACTTAATTTTGCTGAATTGAACTTTTTTTTTTTTTACATAATATTTTTTTTTAAAAGGTGAACTAAATAGGGTCTTACGTATAGTTTATAAACAAACTTCCACTTGGTTATTTGGCTCTAGGCCAGACTTTTTGAAAGCAAGGAAAAAAGGATAAGAAAATTCCTAACCTCAAATTGCGTTTTAACTATAAGATACAATCTTTATTACTTCGTATTAGATTGACCAAGTAAGGGCCTGTTCATATTTACTGAACTGAGCTGAACTGAACTGAACTGAACTAATTGGAGCTGAACTGAACTGAACTGATTGGAACTGAACTGAACTGAACTAAGCTGAAATGAATATTTTATGAGAGAGGGAAATTAAGAGCAGAGCTGAACTGAAATGAGTTGAACTGAACTGAGCTGAACTGATTGGAGCGGAGCTGAACTGAACTGAACTGAACTGATTGGAACTGAACTGAACTGAACTGAAAATAAGTAAATATGAACAGGCCCTAATACATGGTAGATAACTCAATTTACCCAAAAAGCTAAACCGGCAAAAAGACTGAAATTTTACATATTCAACACTCAAAATACCATCTTACATGTATTAACAAAAAAAAAAAAAAAAAGTTTAGCAAGAGCGGAGAAAAAGAGTGATTGATAATTTCGTCAAAGAAAAAAAAGAGTGCTTGATAAGAACATAGAAGACAGTACAATTTCACTATTCAAAAAAAAAAAAAAAAAAAAAAAAAGAAGAAGAAGAAGAAGGTAGTACAATATCTTGAAAATTTACATTTCCAACAAATAAGATAGTTGCATAACCTAATTGCTTCATTTTATCATATAAAAAATTCGCTAATGTCATAGATCAACCACATTGTTTAGTCACTTTCTAAATTCATTGGTCGACCATATTATAATTAGGCCAATAGACAATAATTGTGTAATTTTATTACCACTACTTTCTCTTTATCTCTTTTTATTTTAACACAAAACAGTCCTAATCCTTGTGGATGTGATTACGCCGCGTAGTACGGTCGGATAATCAAAGCATAACAAACCTAAAAAGATATTCGTCAAATTAATTTAATATTTTATTTAATTAATGATTGATTGATTCCCCTTTAATCGTTAATTCGTTACGTTCTATTACTATCTTTCATGCAATTAAATATACATATATTGCTCGTTGGATATAACAATAATTTATAATAAAATTAATAATTTAATCTTTTCAAATTGGCACTTTCTAGTCTTTTCTTTAAATTAATAACTTAATTGTGGTCAAGTTTGAAAGATCTATACAACTTTAGGATTAAACAAATCATGTTTTATACCTTTGATTTCATAAAATATAAAACTAAATCTACATTTCTTCACCATTATGGAATTATAATGTTTCCTTATTTGACAAATCTAGGTAAAATAAAGGGAACAAGTTAGCGAAGGTACATTGAATTTAAGTGCTATTTTTGGCTAATAAGTAATCTATAGCCTGTCAGAAGGGCGGTGGGGGCTTACCTATTAGTTTATTAAACCTTATTATTGTTCCTTAATTACAATTTTCATTTGCTAAAGTAGGGTATGGGTGTATCCTTGTACGGCTTTGTTCAATTTGACTTATTTTGCATATATCTGATTTTTATTTGAAAAAAATATACAAGTATTATATTTTCCACATTACATGTTTTTTTTTTGAAAGATAAGTCCAAGAAAATAAGATCTACTACGGGCCTGTTTTTATTGACTAAACTCAGCCGAAATGAACTGAATTGAACAGAACTAAAATGAAATGAATAATTTATAAGAGAAGGAAATTAGGAACTGAACTGAACTGAATTTCAACGTATGAAAACAGACCCTACGTATACAAATTCGAGAAAAATAGAAATACTCCGTATAATTTGGTTTGGAGTGAAGAGAGGGTGGGGGCCTAGGGGCTAAAATTCTGTGTTAAACAACAAACAATGCTTAATGAATTGAAAATTCAGGAGTTGACTTAGTTTAATAATTTAGACTAGCCTTAATCTTAGAAAAATACGTTTGTGTGTTCATACTTAGGATCAACTAATCCATGGCCGTAGACCTAAAATGGCCCTTCAAATGTTATGGTTCTAATTAAGTTGGAGACTTGACTAATATAGTAGTTGAAATGTTTAGTCTATCATCTTTAGTTTAACTAGCTGATTTATTACTGTTTTTTTCGATGAAAATAATTTGTTCACTAATAGTTAAAATGAAATATGTTCAAACAATTCTAAATATGTTCTACAAAGTACGATTAATAATAAGTTCACTGATAGTTAAAATGAGTTTCAATAAGTTAAACTAGTACTCTGTAGTTAATTATTGATCGTAATGACTCTTGCCTGAATTAAACTTAGATTGGTCATGGAAGGGAAATCGGCTAGGCTGAAATTAAAGTTACATGTATAACAAAACTAGGAAATTTAAACTCAAACACGCACGGTACACATTAATTAAACCTTTGATGTGTAAATTCAATCACAAATTACATTTAAAATTTTCATGTAATTGAAAACATGATTTGGGTTTGGGCAGTAATCAATGGCATAATGGCAAGTGCCCACCAGTGATACTCTTGTTCCATTTTTGGGACATAGAAATTATATGTGTACCATTATGGGAGTTAAGAGACATTGGTATGGTACCTCCCCACGTTTGTAGGATTGTTTAGTGGTTTCAAAATTACTTAAATTCAACAATTCTAGAAGACTAGTACACAAATATCATTCTAAATGTTCATCATATTTATGGATACACCGAGTATTACAGTTATAAGAAGTAAAGACAAGAAACTACATACATTGTGTGCTTGTATTTGACAAAAGAATTTAACTTGTATGGTTGGAGATAATCCTCTCCAGAGTGATCCATATAACTTCTCTATGTATGTAGAATCATTATTTATTTATTTCATAATGTTACCTATTTTTCTAACACTTATACAAAAACTAATAGCAAAAAACTCGGTACCAATAAAAAAAATAAAATAATACTTTATGGACACGTTGGTAGTTCATATTAATTACTCCGTTTTAATTAAAGTTGATACTAAGACATAGTAGAAACTAGGAGTATGAAACAAAAATGCCCTTTCCCATGTACTTTTCCTTAACAAGATTAATAAAAGAAAAAAGAAATAATGTTTCATATTTACCATACCAGTGGTAAATAAATATATGAAAAATAACTCTATATTTACAAAAATAAACAAATTCGTCCCAAATATATAAACCTGGCCTTTGTTAGATGTGACTTTTTTTTTTTTTTTTTGCAATCTACTTTCATTTTATAAATCTTTATTAGAATGCATGATCACATCAAATAGGTGTACAATAATGATAAAATTGAAACACCTCCAAGGAGGGAAAACAAAAACCCTATTATCATGTAATCTTTTGATTCTGCTAACCAAAAGTGTTGCAATTCAACATAAACACACATTTTTGTTATTAATCAACAGTCAACAGTAAACAGCATGCCTCTTTCACTCTTCCTTCCTACAGAATAAATGATGACCATAAATCCATAATTATCTTCATAATACACTCACAACCCTAAAACACAAAGTTACTTGACCAAAAAAGTTAATAGTACAAAGTACTCCATATAAATAGTAATCTGTAGTTAAAATCTTAAGCAAATTACCAATTAAAATACTACGAGTACTTATATTAAGATTTAATTTTATTCGAATTCCGTTTACATGATTGTCGGTTTTAATTACGGCTCTATCGACATACAAATTACGGAGTAGGAGTATAAAAAAAGGTTGGTCAAAAATGAGTGGAGTTGCAGGCAATTAATAAGTCGAGGCGCACCATACAGAACCATCAGAAAGAGGAGAGAGAAAAATCTGACAAACTTGCTGTGTGTTGTGGTGTGTGGACCAACCAATATCCCTTTTTTTTCTTCAATCTTCATCACACCTTTAATTCCAATCCAACCTCTTCTCCCCAAAAATCAACACTTTTCTTTCTTCTGCTCTTTATCTTTCTTCTAATCTCACCTCATTTTATACCTATTAGCTTAGCTAATCACATGATTAGACCATAATTAATTAACCAATTTTAATTTTTTTTGGAAACTTTCTTATTGGTGCAGGCAGATTCTAGGCAAGCAAAGCAAAGCTCTTGGTCCCATCAACAAGTTTGTCCGACTTTAGGCTTGTTTTCTTAGCCTAAAGTATATAAACAACCCAAAATCGTAAAGGTACGTGGTACGTATGATATAAGTCGACATTGTTAGCAACAACACATTATTACCCTTTATAACTCTCTATACACGCAAGTAAAAAGAGCGATAAAAGAGTCCAGGTTCGGATCGGGTTCGAGTTTGGTTTCGTGTTTGGGGAGAAAGTATAGTTGTGGGAGCAATAATTAGGAAATTGGACCATTTTGCAGGCCGTGGGGAAGAAGAACATGCTACTGTCGGTTGTTCTGTACTACACCCTCTTCTTGTACTAGTGCTCCCTCCACCCCCTTATTATTCCTCTTTACAATCACATCTTATCTTGCTATTTTTACTAAATTTAACATTTTTAGGGGTCTTTCATTAATATTTTTTTTAATGATGAAAGTTAATTAAGAAATTACATCTTCTTAATTATATTTTCATGTTAATTATCTTCTTTGGTGTTAATTGATCAACCCATCAAATCCTCCTCCTAACCCATTAAGATAGGGCATATTATCATATATGGGTTAGTGGATTAAGCACCCACCTATGTCAAAATCATATTTTATTTCCTTATTTATGTTCCATAATCAATTACTGTATATGCCCCATAAATAGATTTCTCCATTAAATCCTTCCCTAATTATTGTTGTTTGTCCTATAGTATGAATTTTGATTAACCCTTTAATCTTTTCATTTTAGAAATTATAATTAGACACATTTTTTTTAAAAAAAAAGTGTCAATTTTGTATTGGATTTGATTTTGAATGGAGGTTAAGAAACCAAATAAAGAGATTCCATTTCATCCCAATTCTTTCACCCACAATAATCTTGAAAAATCTCCAAATCCAACCCTAGATCTCTCTCATCTAGAAAAATACAAAGATCCGAGCTCAAGTCCGGACTCAAACAGCCCGAAAGCGGATATGATCCGCTATCGGGAGTGTCAGAGAAACCACGCGGCTCATTTGGGGAGCCACGTGGTAGATGGGTGTGGTGAGTTTATGCCTTCGGGCGAGGAGGGTTCACTCCTCGCCCTGAAGTGTGCAGCCTGCGACTGTCATCGCAATTTTCACAGACGAGAAGTGGAAGGTGAAACAACAGCAGCAGCAGCTACAACTACTGCTGCAGCTGCTGCGAATACTTTAGCTGCAGCTGCAGCAGCAACAATTTTACCAGTGGCACCTGTTGTACCACCTTCTGCTATGACTACAACAAATTGTTACATTTCATTCAGCAAATACCACAAAAACAACAATAATCTTCTATCAGTACGCCCGAATTCTGATACTACTACTCCCGCTGTTTACTATCAGCAAGGAAAACAGTTCTCCCACCCCCGAGCGCCCGTAATGATGGCGTTCGGGGGCGGGGGAGTGGCAGCTGAATCCTCAAGCGATGACCTCAACGCTGGGAATTTCGATTACGGGGGGCACTTCGTAGAGCAATACGGAGTATCAAAGAAGCGATTTCGAACAAAGTTTAGTCAAGAACAAAAGGATAAGATGATGGAATTTGCTGAGAAAATCGGATGGAAGATGCAGAAACAAGATGATGTACAAGTGCAGCGTTTTTGCCATGAAGTGGGTGTTAAAAGGCAAGTGTTCAAGGTTTGGATGCACAATAACAAGCAAGCTATGAAAAAGAAACAAGCTTGATAGTAATATATCATGTATGTATGTAGTGTTTTTTTTTTAATTTTTAATTTTTAATTTTTATAAAAGAATGAATAGATTATTTGTGAATAATTAAGTTTGATTAGTGTATTTTTTTTAGGATTATAGAATATAGTAAATGAGTTTATCCCTCCCTATGATCTAATTTTATTTTTATTTTTTTGGAATAGATGATGGATTTATATTATTTTTGAGTTTTCATTTTCAAAGGAAGTTAATTTAGGTGAATTTGGCAACCAGATTTTTGCACATTTCTCCTTGCAAAATTCTGTTACTATTACGAGTAATTGAGTACCTTACTATAGGCATAATGGCAAAGCATGGTTATCAACATTAATCAAGACTCAAAAGCTGGACTAAAGATAGATCATTGGCTTCTCTAAGTGACCGACATACATTGCTAATCATCGAAGGTATGTTGAGATTTTACCCTAATCCTCTTTCCAATTGACGTTCCTATATTTTTGAAACATTAATCATGTTACACGACATACAATATGTTCCGTGTAAATGTCAAATAAGCTAGTTAATCAAAATATTGGAAACGTATAATCAAATTTTAACTACACTATTCGCGTTTGTACAAGAAAAAAATAAATACTCATACAATACTCTTCCAAAACCATGTATAGTAGTAAATTTTTTCTTCTTTCAATAGGTACAAGTATATTCTAAACTTGTAGCTCTAGATCATGAGAGGGCTGTCAAATTTATAGCCGTACAATACTAAAAATGCATATCCTGAAAGGAATTTTTGGAATCCAAAGGTCTTGTAGAGGGTATTTTGGAGATTTTGAAAATACTTAAGAGTATCTTTAATTTGAGTTTATTAGGGCTTTAAGCCTATGAAATGCAATTTTTGGTAGAAATTTAGAGTTTCTCGACGAAATTTCAATAGTATTCTATATAGTAAGGAATATAAAAGGCTTAATGATGCAGTAATTGCTCTACTATTTTATTCATGTATGAAATCTAATTAATACTCCGACCTTTTATACAGTTAAATGACCCTTGAATGCACTCACGACCTATAGAAAACCTCCTTAGACAAGAATCGAACCCATGAGTCCATGGCTCCATGCCCTTTCAAGTGGAGGATGATTTCCTATTGTACAAGTTTATAAGGTGGGTAAAATAGTGGTCTGGGTATTGTACTCTATTTGATTTCTCTGTCCCTCCCATAGGGTGGGTGCCGACCTTTTGACATTTAAGACCTTTCTTCAATTAAGGGTGTTTAATGAAAATTAAACCTATTTCCCTCTTAAATTACCTGCTTTAGGCAGAAAGTCTCATCAAAGAAATTAGGATAAAATTAAAAAAGATTTTGATGGTTTCACACTTCAAGGTAAGGTTTTGACACAAAAATAATGCTCTCCTCATCTAGCTAGGAAAAAAAGAAAGATAAGTTAATCAATAAAAACACTAACAATGAATTAGTGATCAGCAAAAGTGTACAAAATTTATGAGTTTATACTAGAAGATAACTTTAATGTTGTTATGAGGGAGGGCAAACAAACTTATGTGCTTAGACTCTCAACCTTTTTTCGTTCCAAAATACCTTAACTATTTCAAGAAACTCAAAAACACCCTTAATTGTTGGAAATGACTAGATAACCAAACAACCATGCTCGGAGATTTGTCTATCATCCCTCATTGTTATATATCTATGACAAAGACGGATTCATTCACTGGCGCATTTAGCGCCAACCTCACCTGCAACATCTGAGGCCCTCTCTTTTGCGGCCACATACTTGGCCTTGGCTTCTTCACTAAGACCAGACTTAGTCATCGACTCATATGCTTCCTCAACTTTATGCTTTGCTTCATTATATACCTCTTCTAGGCCGTCTTTTGTGAATGATGAGGAGTTTGAAATTACATCTGCCTTCTCAGATGCATACTTCTTTCCATCTGGAGAGATTAATATTTCAGTGAATGATATTGTTAATGGAGATCAAAATTGATAACTATAGTTTAAGAGAGTCATCAGGGGAGAACAATGATTCATTAGTTACCCAATGCAGATTGTTTGGCTTTGTCCCTCAAATTTTGTACGCCTTCTTTTAAGTCTTGCTTGCCCATCCATTCTCTGTCACTGAATAGTTAAAATTTAAAAATAATTCATGTTTTAACTTTCAGAATAGTAACATAATCTTTTTGTATTGAAATTAAATTTGGAGAAGGCAATTACTTGAATTAATTACCAAACAATGAAGTTGCACGATTAGCTATCTAGAGCTAGAAGTACATTATGCACAAAAATATGAAAACTCATTATTAGGAGAACAAACAGATAAAGTTGTATTGAACAACACATTCAAGTATCCCATATTAATAAAAGTTAAGAAAAGTGAACACTTTATAAGGCTAACAATCAACTACGTATTTTTCCTAAGTTCCTATTCCTATTATGATATTATCATATGATTTTGGGATGAAACCTCCTTGGACTTGTGAGATGGACTCAATCTCTTCATGACAAGTGTAGCTAGACTCGTATTTAACACATAGTATATCCATTTAGAAGTGTGGTAGTCTTATTCAACTAGAAGATACAATGGTGCCTATTGGTTGATCAATGGAGATACTTGTAAGAATCTTGAGGGTAAGGGTTTTAGGCTAGTTGAAAGGGGGTGGATTAAAATGAGGAACGGATGTTGTTATGACTTTAAATGGCAATGAATGTTTTAAATAGTTTATTAATAAGGTGGATCAAAAGGAAAGGTATAGAATTAGAAATGTTAAAATTCAAAGGAAAGTTTGAGTTGCTTGTAGATTTTAAAAATAAGAAGGGGAAATCGGCTATATTATGTTGGTAAGAGCATGTGATACGTTGGTCAGATGATGCAGTGTCTCGAAAGAGAATGTTCATAAGAAAGTTTATGACTTACTCGTAACACTTTTCTTTAAACTAGGCCAGGTCTTAGGTCTACATTTTCATATTTAAAAAAGGAAAAAAAAAAAAAACTTTAATAATCATTATTATTTAATATTTCAAACTCAAATGGTAATAAGGTCTTATTAGTATGGTTCAATACAAGATATAGGCAAGTATATAAACCTCTACTACTATATTTTATAATCATAAATTCATAATATATAACAAAAGAGTATTAATGTATTATAAACAATTTCACTTGCCTTGAAGAAATTATGTTAATTCATTTTTTTTTTCTTTACCAAATCATAATTTTTTAAAAAATTCATTTTCATATATATATATATATATATATGTATCATGCAAATACTCATTAAGTCACATTAATTTTCCTCACTCAATAATAAATTAACACATTCACTAGCTAGTTCTTAAAGTTAAACTAATAGAGGCTAGTATAAAGATGGTTAATAGATATTTGGTACAAAAATAAAGTATATACCCGTAACAATCGTCAGTCCAAGGGTGAGCAGACTCTTCCATAGTATTGAACGGCGAACACATGATCGTACCATTTTCTGCAACCACTATCGCCGCCGCCTCCACCGTCACAGCCACCACCCACACCATCATTGCTGCTATTCTACACACCATTACATCCACTCTTTCTATATGTTTAGAAATGATAATTGGCTTTTCAAACTATTTTGATAATAACGAACAACAATAATAACTTTGTGAAATTAATTGATGATACAGTTCAATTAAAGGTTTTGGGTTGTGTTATTGTGTACGTTTGGAAACATAGGTGAGAATTGCATCTGTTAAAGGGCTATTACATATATTCTTACGTGTCATCTTCTATAGTTGCCACATTCTGGTAAAGGTTTTATCCGATTGCCACGTTGTTACATCCTGCTATTAATTAGAACCTTATAATTGACTAGTATGACTACAAATCGACTACTACTATATGCTTGTTAAGAAATAATAAAAGCGGCAATTATTAGGAAAAAAAAAGTATATTATGAAACGTATTACATTAATTTAATTCAAAGATTGGGATTTTCTTAGGATTACTTATGTGTTATGTTTAAATAAATTGGAGATGATAATTCTATAATAACTCGTATGTATGTGTTGACAATAAATGTATCATATTGTGTTTAGTCCATGTCCAATATTAACCTTAGGCTTTACCATTATCTAAGACTTAGAAGTTAGAATTGTGGCTAATTTAATGTTTGAAAAGCAAGTTCCAACATATAGTAATACACTAACATGTACAACATATATTTTAATTGTTTGGTTTGATGATTCGTTCTGAGCTGGATATGGGGATATTTTATTTTATTTTTTTAAAATATTTTGAATTTTTGAATATTAAGATGTAGGGCAATTGGAACCAAAAATTAAACTTGCTTAAGTTGGAAATTATCTTGTTATTTATTTTGAGAGAATTTGGATAAAATGAATAAATGATAATGCCTTAGCTTATTAGTTACAATTTTGCATAGTTGATCAATACTCTTGCATTTCACGATGGTCATCGTATGTAGTTTCCATAAAATTCTTTTGTAATTATTGTAACAATTTCATCACCATAATATGCAGAAATAATACGTGGTCAAACTTATGCAAATACTCTTTAAAAAATTATGTAAATATATTTTCATTTAAACCTTCTCTATTTGGAGTACATTCTACACCCAAAAAATAATCTCCGGCATCAATTAGCACACAAGATTATAAGGTTATTATACATATACCTACTAATTAACTCTAACTCACTAATAAATTACACTTATAACAAAAGTTTTAGAAATATTTCACCATTTATTATCGTTTCATGAAAACTATACATGTACATATATAGTTTTATCCTAAATTAAAGTAGGAGGAAAACTGATCATTCAACAAATTAATTTAAGACCGTTGAATGCATCTTAGAAGCAAGCAACCTTGCCCAAATTTATCTGAGGCTTATAAGGCTGGTTATCTCTTATATGAATGAAATTAATCTTCCCTGACGGTTTTCGTAGCCAAGGAATCGTAGGCTGGCCCGGCGTCGCGCTTTGCCTCTGCATAAAACCTTTCGTTACCATCTTTCACTGAGTGTGAAACTGCGTGTAATTTCCCTGAAGCAAATTTCTCGGTACCTAGTATTTGAGATGAAATGAAGAATATGAATTTATGAAATATTTTATATTGTAATAACATGTTATTTTGACTCGGGTACTTGTTCATGTCATATACTAGCTAGTACGTGTCTAGGTGTCAAATTAAGCTACTCCGTAGTATTTTTTTTTTTTTTTTTTGTTGAAACATATTTAGGATAGTATATACTAGTATAATGAATTAAGATTGGGTTATATCTACGTCATTTGTACAATAGTTCGTTGCATTATCATAGATACAATTGGGCCAAATAATGTACTAAAAGGATCAGATTTATATAGGAAAAAGGAAATTATTTTACCAGGAGCATCACGCATCATATCTTCAGCAGCATGTTTCATGTTTTGCGGGTTAACACTCAATTTCCTGGCAAAAGCATATACATACAACTTAGAAATTATATTTGTAATTCATACTCAAATTAAAATTCATTTTGAAAAGGAAGACATTTATGAATATCAATTATTTATACACCATTTGATGAATTAAAACGTGCATGCAAAAAAAAAAAAGTTAATTAAGTGGTCAGATAATATGAAAATGATCAAAATACAGGACAAGTATGTACCCGGATCCGGAGATTTTATTGTAAGCCCAATCCTTGGCCTCTTCAGCCTTGTCTAGCACGGCGTCTTTTGCCTCACCGAAGTCAAATGCCGAGCACATCCTCCCATTTTCAGCCACCAGCATCACCGCGACAACCACGACCATCATCCATACCAAGGATGTTCCTCTTTTACACGCCATTTGTTGGTCTCACTTTGTCAATGTATATATATAATAAAATTGGCTTGTTAGTTTATAAAACTATTATGTTTTGATTATTGTTTTTGATTGAATGTCCCTTTTAAAGTAAGAATGTTGGGAAAACCAAAGGAATAGAGAATTCAACTCCGTAAGAACCGTTTCTAAATTTAATTTTCTTTGCAATAGATATGTCACATGTGTCAATGTGTGTGGTTCTACGTCCTTCTTTTTTCATTGTTACCATTATTCATTTTTGTCACCTTTTTTTTTCTTCCGCGTCTTCTGCATTTTGTAAGGTACTCATTCTAAGGTATCTTGCTTGTATTTCCCTTTTTTTTTGCTCTATTTTTAGTTATATTTTAGCATTAAATACCATTTAATGCTTTTATTGCTTGGCATTATCTAACTTTAATTCATTTTGATTAAGCATATGTCAAAAAATAAATAAATAATTTTTTATTTTTTATGGTTGTACTACAAATTTAGGCACGTACGTATTTAAAATGGTCTACTATATAAGTTAAACTATCACTTAATTAAGGGGAAAAAAAGTTATTAGAAAGGAGAATTGTTCCGAATCAAATAGAATTTTATTTTAATAAAGGAATTAAATTGTATTGTAATACATATACGTCTTTTTAAATCTAATTCGATAAAAAAAAATCTAATAAAAAAAATCTGGAATTTCTTTACCTCGATTATTACTTGTTGATACGTGTATATGAGAAGCGCGAGGCCTAGCATGAAAGATAAGAGCTTATCAGCAAGCCATAGATGACTTGCTTGGTGTATGCCTTCAACTTGATCAATCGAAGCACAGT
Organism: Chenopodium quinoa; assembly: GCF_001683475.1. Classification (NCBI taxonomy): domain Eukaryota; kingdom Viridiplantae; phylum Streptophyta; class Magnoliopsida; order Caryophyllales; family Amaranthaceae; genus Chenopodium; species Chenopodium quinoa. Next base: position 8,060,970 of record NW_018743574.1, on the reverse strand, counting down.
CTAGCTAGCTTAGCTTAGCACGCATGCAATACCAGGCAAGTCATCCTTGGCTACCAAATAAGACTTATCATCATGTAAGACCACGTACCTTTTTCATGCAACACATTTCTCTATTGATCTCTTTATTCTTTTACTAATAATGAGCATTGCATGCAGTTTATTGCTTGTGTGAATAATGTCAACTTCCTAGGAACCACTTATATACACGTAAAACTCTTAGATAGAAGAAGAATAAGCATATTATTTTACAAAATATATAATAATTAATGGGATCGGATTCTAATAAATTTCTAATTGGTGCTCCAACCCTCCAACCAGCTTTAGCCCATCTCCTTGGATGACATATATGCGTTTTCTATCCATACTATTGTTGAAATTCTAATACCCTCTCTTTTATAGTTCATTTAGCTATTTCCACGAATTATTGTGGAATATATAGATATACACTTTGTTTGACTCCACATAAATTAGGGTCAAAATTATTTAGATTCTATTCTACATTTAAAAAATAAAATAAAATAAAAAAGTATTGCAGAGAGATAGGGTAGGACCTTTTTTTTTTTTTTTGAGTGAAGATTGGGTAGGACTTAATTCAATGTGTAATTGACTTTTTGTATATATATCGATCATTATGCTTAGCTTGATGAATCTAGCAAAGATTTGACATGAAAAGGGTAGTAGAATTGAAGAATGTAGTAATATATCAAAGTGACCATTGGACCACTCAACTAATTTTGTGTAGGAAAAAGGAAAAGAAAAAAAAAAGGCATTGGTATATGTTGATCAACTTGTGTAATCAAGCATGCATGCATGCATGTTGCAATCTTCAAGGATAAGATAGAAACATTATTCTAACTTTTTTTGTACGTGCTTTATACGGAGTACAATGCTCTACACTTGATCATCAGCAATATTTTTAAGTGCTGATCATGGCTTTCAAATTTGAAAGCATCACCGATAGAGTATGTTGTGAGTTTGACTTCGATTCTTACATACGTGTAATATGTAGACTCGAGCTCTTGACATGTTTTTTTGGTAGTATATAGATTGCGTTTTATTTGACTACAACCTCGCATAAGTTAATTTGACATGAGTTATGGATAAACTCTTTGCTAACAAATAGGAAAAAGGATAAGGAATCCATTCCCTCACATGCAGCATTGCTACCATGCATGGTTCTTATAATTTTTCTCTACTTTGTTCACTTCCTCCTCACACATGCATAAATGCATTAATATTTAACAATAAATATACAATACATGTCTACTCATTTCATATAACTGATCATTATAAGGTGAAATTAAATACCCGACGAGGCAATATTTATAAGACGAACAGTACAAAGACACAAAGTATGCCGTTTATTGTGTTGAGGTTGACAAGAGGTCAAAAACCTTGAAATACTACTATGGTATTCTTGTATAAGTTACACTTATAAGATTTAGACTTTGAAGTTGGATTGGTTAATCATTGATATGATTCGGATTTGGGACACTTTGTGACTAAGGGTATCTAAGAAAGGAAGAAATGTTATTGTCTTCCCAAAAGAAAATCTCAACCTATCTACTCTACATGTTCTCCCAATCAATGGGGCAATATAGAAACATTATTCTATACTCCTCCAATTGTGGGTACCCCCGTTGAAAACCAAAGTCTTCAAGACCAACATCTTCTAATATTATCCACCAATTATGGTCACGTGGGGGGCCACCTTTTAACAATTAAGTTGTGATGTTTTGGTCAAATAATCTTGCTTTACATAATCGTACTCAACTTAATTGCCTTAAGTAGAAGGGAACAATCTTCGTGTTATCAAATTAATTATTGGAAAATTAGACCCCTTACAATGATATATAATTGCCTAATAATCGCGATCATTGTGAATGGTTGCAAGCTCTTCCAATAATTTGAATATGTTCGGAGATAACTCATCTAAGTAAATAAATCTTGTAGAATTGGATTGATAATGAGCAGAGATAGCACGTACTACATCCGTTACATATTATGTGTAATTTTTTGATATCTTATATTTCCTCCGTTGCTATTTATTGACACGTTTGATTTAGGCACACATATTAAGGAGATGATAGAGAATAAGAGAGAATGATAAAGCAAGTGGGAGTACACTAGTAAATGTATAGCATAAAACTTACCCCAAAAGAAAATATGTCAATTAAAAAATAAACTTTTTAAAAAGTAATACTCAGTACGTGTTAAAAAAAATAATAGAGGTAAGTATAAGGCGTATAACAGAAGAAGTACTCCCTCTGTTTTTAAATACTTGTTCTACTTTCTTTTTTCGACATTTTTATATACTTGTTCTATTTTTTTATTTGGAAATCTTTTACAATATTTAATTCATTTATCTCATCTAGTGGACACAATATAAATCATATTTTATATTCTCTCTCCTCCAAGTCTCTCAACTACTTTTACTTTTTACAATTTTTTTATTATTATTTCCCTTACCCTAATACCTACATATGTAATTACTTTCTCCAATTTCTTCCTAAAACTCCGCACATGAAGAAATGGAGTTAGTATTTAAAAACGAGCGAGTATAACTATAATACGTAGTAGCACTTATTTTGCATTAGGTATTTGGGCTCATTATCAAGAGGAGGGAAACCAAAAGGTCCGGACTTTTGGGTGTAGGATGGACAGTGGTTACATGATTGGATCAATTAATGCTAAAAACTGCAGACTCCAACTACTATGACTGTAAGTAGGCCCAAGTAATATCGCCCAAGAGTTGTGATTCTGGATTTCTTAAAATTAAATGATAGTAAGCCCACGCCCGAACAACAAAGACGTGTTGTAAAAACTTGTAAAACTAAAGAATTGACTCATTGAGCTTGAGCTTGAGCTTGAGCATACTCCATATTTTGATCTTCTTTTTATTTTAGTGATGTATATACAAGTAAAAACATAGTATTGACTCTATTTAAAATAGTTTTTACTTGCTGAAAATATAGTTACCAATTATCTAATGCATTGACAAATAATAAATGAAACTTGTCAAATAAAAAAGAATGAAGTAGTACATCACATACATATGTATGCTCTGTAATTAATTTTTTTTCTTGATGGGTACAAAACGTATGATATTGTTGAGTTTTTATGCAAGTTTTCGCACAGTAAAATGCTACATATTAATGTACTATACTAATTATGAAAACAATGTAATAGTGAACGGACCATGATACAAAGTTTAAGGGGGTGAGTGAATACTATTACTCTTTACTCGATAAGGGATCTTTGCTCACACAAACCATACATTCATAAGTATGAGAATATCTATTTCATAGCACAACATGCAGAGTATAAAGTCTTAAGTCTCTTTGACACACAAATTTCTTGTGCATTTCCCAACTATAGTCTATAAACAAGAAAAGAAGGTCAAGCATGGAAAGAAAAGAGTCTGTCAACGTAGCCAAGGACGACTGCCTAACGCCTAACGATTAACGAACAGGCCGGAGCACGCATCGCGTTCGTACACCCTATATATATTAGGCTAGGCAAGTCATCCTTGGCTAGTAAACGAGGTTCTTTTCATCATGTAAGGCCTCTCTTCTTCTTCTTCTCTACCATTAGTAACTTAGAAACCTACCCACACTAATGAAATGTTTTGGGGTTATTGACTTGTGGCCTTATGAACATCGCTTATATAGCACCCAACTACAAGAATTCAAATAATAAGTGGCCCCTCACAAAATCAACACTTTATCCTTATCTTTATCAAAAATGAAGTAAAAGTTCATTTTCTTCAAATAACTATTAGTCATTGTTATCAGCATCAATTTTGACTTTATTATATCCATACATAGAATATATTCTCCTTCTTCGTATGCATGTTATATCGTGTCCATGCATGAACGATTTGAAAGTTATTTTCAACGGCAAGCCAAGCCACTAATTTGCCACTAATTTACAGCCTTTTGTTTCATTATTATTCTATATATATATATATAAATAATATTGCTTTTATAATTTTATCGTCTCATATTAATTGCCATATATTGCAACATCATCATTTTTCATAATTTTTTGCTCTAAGCCTTTTCTTCTAAGATGAAACTCAACATAATTTATATTATTTGTTTAATTTTTTGTTACTATTGTTGAAATTTGTGTCAAACTATTAATTCTTCTATTTACTTTTAGTTGAATAGTTTAATTATAAATATACATTTTTTTTTCAATGGGCAAATACAAGTTTATGTGCCAGATAAATGAATTTTTGTTAATCTGATGACATTTTTGTAAATATATTGAAAAAGCGTTGATGAGCTGTCCAATTACTATTTGCAACTTGCTTTTACTATTTGGTGATGGAATTACACATGCACCTAGTGCATGAAAAGACACATGTACCCCTCCCCTGATATTTGAAAAGACGATTATACCCCAGATAAACAAATTTTGTTTATCTGGGGGAATTAATTGGGTACAGCTCTTTCTCGATCTATTATATTATTACAACTGAAAATGAATGAAAGAATTATATCAGTATTAAACAATTAAAATGAAATAAAGTAATATATATAAAGTAATACGTGGCAATCTTAGCTCTATCAACAACTTGTAAATTATACATAAAGGGCGGGGGTGAGAATCGATCTCAGGATCTCCTAAAATCGGGAGGGAAGTTCTATCTATTTGAGTTATCCCTCACTCTCAAAGATTATAACTTTATAGTAGTTTGACTCTTAGATGACAAATAAATATTCTAATTCCAAGTTTGGGATCCATGGATATGCCGACTTCACAAAGAAAGTGACCTTACTTTATAAATGATTGTACCATCACTTCCATGCATACAATCAATTAATCATAGACATAAAAACATACCGTATATAGGAATACATTTATATATGGTGGCTGGCTTAATGAAACCCGACACGTATTCCCACTACTTATCTTTTAACTTAGCTCTAAGAATTTTAACAACATTCACATGCGATTATGTGAGAGGGAGGGTATTGAATTGACATTGCGCTAGACATTTGTGATCTGAGTTGTTTCACATTAACGAAATTTTGAGCTAGATACCCTAATTAATCAAATTATGTACTTGAAAATCTATTATTATATTGTTGTTAATTAGTTTTGAGATTGGATTTCCAATCCTTTACACTAGTGAGTTGTTTAAATTCTATTTATTTTTTTTATTTAAAAAACGCACATACACATATTTTTATCAACTTGAAATTTAACTTGACATATATATATATTTAAGTGTATTGATACAAAAATGATGATAATAACCTTATAAGGATCGATCACAACACCCTTTTGTTGATAAATTAAACAATAAATCTATGAATCTATCTATTTCTTGTGGCTTTGATTCCCAGTAGAAAAGAAAAGGGGTGGAGGAAGCAGGACAATCACACAACCATAAGTTCCTCACGAACAAAATTTCAAAAAGCTTGCTTGGTGATTTAGGATGGACCACCTTTCACATGAAACACCAAAGTCGTGGATTTTGTGCACAACCCTTCCTCTAGTTCACAATCATGTCACGGTCAAGACCCAATTAGCGAAAGCTAAGCATATACTCCAACCCTTTTTTGTTGTCAAAATAAAATCCTTAATATGTATAGATTTTACAAAATCATGTTGGTATCATTTAGGGATGCCAATGGGGCGAGACGGTGAGGCGGTGAGGCGGGCGCGAATGTTGGCTTTCGTATCCCCATCCCCACCCAAAATTTCCATCTCCACTCCTATCCCCATCCCCGCGGAGGGTCCAAGATCCATCTTAATCCCCGCCCCACCCCCCATTTGGATATTATTAGCTTAATACAAATCTACAATTTTATTTTACCTAATTTTTTTTATTATAAAATAGTATAAAAGTATATAGTTTTATTTTTAAAAATATATAGATGTGGGTGTAGGGTGGGGATAAGGCGGGTATGAAGTGGGTCGGGGCATGAACAACCTAAAATCCACCCCACCCCATCACCCATGCCGGGTAAGGTTTTTATCCCCATCCCCGCCCCACCACCCGCTAAACCGAAACCCAGGTCTCCAACTTGACCCGCCCCACTAACATTCCTAGACCCTAATATCATTACTTTATAAATCCATCTAACTTTTTGAATAAGTACTTTGTTTGTTGTCCTTTAGTCTAAACGAAAAGACAATTATATATCACACCAATTATGCTACGGAGTAATAATACGTAAAGCGCGAACCTCGATATAAAACGCTATATTACCTGCTCGGATGTAAAGTTACAATCACTACTGATTAGGGGATTTTGCTCCTACCAATCGGAATGCGCCACGTGGGCCAATCAGGACCTGCCAAGTGTCCCCTAGTTGGAACTGTCAGGGCTTGCCACGTGGCACGCGCTTATTCGTCCACCTTGGACCTGTTATGTCACGACATGTGGCATACTCCATGCCTAATGGAGAAACCGGCCACCCAGGCCCAACTTCCGAGGGAAGCCCAATCGGCCCTAGGTTTACCTAAACCTAGGATGGGCACGTTTCCCAAGGTTATAAATACCTCCCTTAATCCTCATTAAGGGGGGGGACAAAAAAAACAACACGCGAAAAACATTACGGAACACACTAATAACTGGCTGATCTCGCTAACAAAGCAGATTACCTACATTAAACATTCTCACCTAGAGAGACCTTATTACTTTAATTTCCGCATTAATTACTCCTTAATCAGGTACTAACTTGACCGTTGGAGGCGGAGCTCACAGGAGTCTCCGTTATTTTGCAGGTACAGGCGTCCGGTTCCAGTCTCGGAATTGTAACTCTCCCGCAGGACATCAGAAAACCCCAAAACATTTGGCGCCGTCTGTGGGGAGAGTACTTCAGAGATGGCATCCAAGTCTGTACCGACTCCTGAAGAGAGGCGTCCCGTAGACGACCCTCAAGTTCAGTCGGACCATGACACCGAAAGTGAATTTGAAGTTGAAACTCATACAGCTTCAGACGGGACCCTAAGGGCCCGACGTACCCGTCATACCGAAAGGAGGGAACGGGAGCATCTTCAAACAGGAAGCGAGCCAGCAGGCGCACCGCCTGTTCGGCAACAGCCGACTGATGGGTCTACTCCCATCACAAGGAACGAACTCATGACCTTCATGAGGGACTTCAAGGGAGAGATTCAAGAGTTGATCAACAAGAAGCCGCCTGCTTCAGTCAAGGAGCAGTCGGCCAAGAAACCCTCCACTTCACTGAAGAGGAAGCCAGTTCAAGGGCGAGAGGCGACTCCTCATCCTAAATCTAGGAAGCGGGAGCCACCTGCCCTTGATTTCACAAAATTCCGTTATCCTACAGGAAATAGGAAACCGGTTCGTCATATTCAGGCGGACGGGTCAAAGCAAACATTCACAGATGCTCGGCTACTGCTAGAGCAGAAGAAGAGTGACCGATTGTCAGAGTCGGCTTCTACTTCAAACTTTCAAGACAGTTTGCGAAATGCCTCGATGAGGCATACTCAGTCGTACCATGAGAGTCAGTCAGGCGGCACCTCCCGTCAGTCCGGCTTTCATAGTGCCCAGGCGGTACCAAACTTACCATTTGTGCCGCAACAACAGTATTTTATGCAGCCACCTCCGTTTGGTGGACCTACAGCAAAAAACGTCCAACCTATGGACTGGCAGCTACGGTTGCTTAGACTTGGTGAACAGCCGTCGGCCTTCTCCAAGGAAATTACTGAAGCCGCTCAGCCGGCCAAAGTGAAAAATGTACTAGTAGGCGCCTATGACGGCACTACTAACCCAGAAGACCATCTGATGGCATTCACCAACCTGATGTACCTTCAAGGGTTGGATGATCCCACTTGGTGCAAGTGTTTCCCAGCGACTCTCAAAGGAATCGCACAGCAATGGTTCGGCAACCTGCCGACTGGTTGTGTAAATAGCTTCAGGACGCTTACTTACTTATTTGCCTCCAACTTCGCCATGAACATCCCTGCGAAGAAAACGACCCTTGATTTGGGAACAATTCAGCAGGGCGAGAAGGAGGGGCTTCGTTCTTACATCAGGCGGTTTAACCTGATGAGAATACAGATTCAAGGGTTACCGGATGAGGTAGCTTATACCGACTTTTTTAGGGGTCTCAAAGACGGGTCTACCTTCAAATTTGATTTGGTTCGAAAAAGGGTGGCGACTCTTCAAGAGGCCTTGATTGAAGCAGAAGCCTATATACAGGCGACTGATCTGTGTACGATAAAACAGTCGGACGGGAAAAGGTTCGACAAAAGAGAAGGACGACAGAAACAGTCGTCAAACAAAGATGAGAAAAGAAAAGAGGTCTGGGCGGCTGATTCCTCTAAACAGCCGGCCCAGAAAAAGAAAAAAGAATTCAAACCATACTCCCCAAAGTATGCGTTTAACAAGGATAACCAGTTTATCCTAAAAGAAATCAAGGGACGGATCTCAATTGAGAAGCCGGTCCCCATGAAGGGTTCTGCAAACAACCGGAACCAAGATAAAATCTGTGCTTATCATGATGACGTTGGTCATCACACCAATGACTGCATCAGTCTTATGCGGTACCTAGACCGCCTGGCTGAGCAAGGTGATCTTGACACTTATGTCAAGAAATCTACGGGGAACACTTCCTCAAAAAAGCTGTCGGCCAAAAAGAATCAACAGGCCGACAGCTCCGATACAGATGATGCAGTCGTCTACACCATTGCAGGCGGCTTCTCAGGAGGCGGCCCCACTATTAGGGGCAACAAAGATAATATAAGGCGGTTAGATGTAAATTCCGTTCACCAAGAACGGCCGTCCAAATATACATTTCCTGAGATTGTCATCACTGAAGAGGATCTAGGAGGGGTAAGGGGGCCGCATGACGACCCTCTCGTTATTGAATGTAAAGTGGCCAACCAGAGAGTTGGCCGAATCCTCATAGATACCGGGAGCTCCTCAGATCTCATCAGCAGCAAATGTCTGTCGAAACTGAAATATCAGACTGACTGCATACATCCGGCCTCCCACCCTTTAATAGGGTTTGGAGGAGGAGTCGTCCACCCACTGGGACGAGTAGATTTACCCATTCGCCTGGGCGAAAAAGGGGAAGGACGACACATTGTAGTCCGGTTCCTAGTAGTAGAGGAACTTTCGGCCTACAACATGATTCTGGGTCGACCAACCCTGAATAATTCCAAGGCTGTTATAATCCCGTCTCTTATGTTGCTCAAGTTTGAGAGGGATAATGGAACAGTCGGCTCCCTACGGGGAGATCAGAGGATGGCCCGAGAGTGCTATCTCTCGGATGTCAAGCCAACTGTTATGGCCACTGGGTCAAGTGGTGAAAAAACAGACCTTGACAATGTCAAGGAGAGTGCGCCTGTTCAAGAAGCAGGCGGCAAAAAGAGAAAGGCGTCCCAGACAGAGTCCGCAAGAAAAGCAAGAAAATAGCAATCATTGGCAGAGGAGCGGCCGGATGAGTTCCGCCCTCATCCGGCTGGTGAGCATGCGGACCTGATCTTAGACGACTCACGTCCTGACCGAACAGTCAAAGTTGGGACGACTGCTCTGAGAAACCTTGGTGACGACTTTCACAACCTATTGAAAGAATACAAGGACATCTTTGCATTTGAAGTCCATGAAATGTCAGGCATTAGTCCTGATCTGGCGGTACATAAACTCGCCGTGGATCCGAAAAAGAAGCCGGTACGGCAAAAGAAGCGGAACCATGGCGAAGAAAGAAGTCAGGCGACAGCCGCCGAAGTTAAAAAATTACTTGATGCAGGGTTCATTCGGCAATGTTACTTCCCAGACTGGGTTGCAAATGTGGTGCTTGTTAAAAAGCCGAATGGCACCTGGCGAATGTGTGTAGACTACACAGACTTAAACAAGGCGTGCCCCAAAGACAGTTATCCTCTGCCTAAAATTGATAACCTGGTCGACTCAACAGCCGGCCATGCCTTGATGAGTTTCATGGACGCCTATTCTGGTTTCCATCAAATTCCCTTATGGAAGAAAGATCAGGAGAATACGGCCTTCGTCACTGATCAGGGGTTATATTGTTACACGGTCATGCCGTTTGGTCTTAAGAATGCCCCGGCTACCTTCCAACGAATGATAAACACTGTGTTCTTTGATCAGATTGGGAGAAACGTCGAGGCATATATTGATGATATGATTGTCAAGACTAAACTTCAGAAAGATCATCTGTCGGACCTCCGAGAAACTTTCGCCACACTCAGGCGGCACCATGTCATGCTCAATCACAAGAAATGTGTATTTGGAGTTGAGTCTGGGAAATTTCTCGGATTCCTTATCAATCAGAGAGGAATAGAAGCGAACCCTGAGAAGGTGCAGGCGGTCATTGACATGCAGTCGCCTCGTACCATCCGAGAGGTGTAGAAGTTAACAGGTTGTTTGGCGGCCTTGGGAAGATTTCTAAGCCGATCAGGCGACAAATGCCTATACTTTTTCCAGGCAATTAAGAAAAAGGCAAGGTTTGAATGGGGGCCGGATGCTGAGGCCGCCTTCCAGAAATTAAAAGTTCACTTGCATTCCTTGCCGAGGCTGGTCAGCCCTTTGCCCAAAGAGGTTCTCTACATGTACCTGGCCGTCTCTGATCATGCGTTAAGCGCTGTTCTCCTTGCTGAAAGGGACGGCTGTCAGCTCCCGGTCTACTTTGTCAGTCACGTACTGAAAAATGCCGAGTTGAGGTATCCCCTAGTGGAGAAATTTGGTCTTGCACTCTTCATGGCTGTTAAAAAATTGAAGCCCTACTTTTTGGCACATACAGTCGTCGTGTATACAGACCAACCTATCAAGCGGCCGCTGACCATCATGGAGTCGTCAGACCGAATGATCAAATGGGCCATAGAAATACAGAGCCTCGAAGTTACTTTCGAGCCTAGAAAAGCAGGGAAGGGGCAAGCCTTTGCTGACTTTATTGTAGAGATGACTCGTCCTCCTGACTCTCAAGTTCCAGACCAAGTATGGAAGGTATATGTGGACGGAAGCTCTACTTCAACTGGTTGTGGAGCAGGCGTCATATGTCAGTCGCCAGAGGGCGACAGGTTCCAGTATGCTCTACGCTTCAGTTTTCAGGCTTCAAACAATGAGGCAGAATATGAAGCTTTACTAGCCGGGATCCGCATGTGCAAGGCGGCAGGGGCAAGAAAAATAGACGCCTGTTCCGATTCACAATTGATAGTGAGTTAGTACAATGGCGAATACGAAGCAACCCATCCGGCCATGATCAAGTATTTACAGGCGGTCCGACAAGCAGTCGGCTCCCTTGAGGATTTCCATCTGATCCAAGTGCCGAGATCAGAAAACAACCAGGCGGATGCGCTGTCAAAATTAGCATCATCCGCCTCCTCTGATACTCCTCGAACTGTTTTTTGGGAAGTAATGGAGAAGAGAAGCATCGAGGAAAACCCTATTGGAATCCTAGACAGAAGCTCAACCTGGATAGATTCAATCAGGGCATATCTGACAAACGGTACACTGTCGGATGATCCTCAACAGGCGGCAGCACTGAAAAAACGAGCCTCCTGTTTTGAAATGATAAAGGGAGAACTTCACAAGAGGGGGTACCTTCAACCCTTCTTAAAGTGTGTTACTCCAGAAAAAGGACGAGAGATACTAGACGATCTTCACTCTGGTTACTGTGCTTCTCATATAGGCGGTAGGACGCTTGCTCAAAGGGCAAGGCGGCAGGGCTACTTTTGGCCTACTTTGGAAGCAGATGCAATGGAGATGGTGAAAATGTGACAAGTGCCAAAGGTTTGACAAACTAATTCACCGTCCGGCTACTGACCTCACTACCATTCACAGCCCACTACCGTTTGCTAAGTGGGGCATGGACATTCTGGGTCCATATACGCCTGCTACAGGCGGCAGAAGGTACATACTTGTTGCCGTTGACTACTTCACTAAATGGGTAGAGGCGGAGGCGGTAAAGGGAATCAAGACGAAAGATGTAATTTCATTCATTTGGAAAAATGTCATCACTCGGTTCGGGGTTCCCATGTCTATGGTTTTTGATAATGGTCCCCAATTTGAGACGCCTGTTCTCAAAAGCTGGTTGGGTGACCAAGGAATTGCAAACTACTTTGCATCTGTCGGCCGTCCACAAGCAAACGGCCAGGTAGAAGCCTTTAATAAAATCATCTCAGACGGTCTCAAGAAAAAGATTGAACGAGCAGGCGGCCTATGGGCGGATGAACTACCACATGTTCTCTGGGCCATTAGGACGACTGAAAAAGGGGCGACTGGAGAAACTCCATTCCTCCTAACTTACGGCGCGGAAGCTGTTCTTCCAATAGAACACTACGAGCCGACTCTTCGAGTGATGCTATATGACGAAGAGGCAAACTGGGAAGCCATGCGCCTGACATTAGACTCACTTCCTGAAAAGAGGGGCAATGCTGTCTTGCGCCATGAGATCTATCGCCTGAGAATGACTAGATCATACAACAAAAAGTACACAGGCGTCCACTCAAAGTAGGGGACTTTGTACTTAGAAAAATGGAAGCAGTTGGTAGGGCTAATGAGTCTGGAAAACTAACTCCCAACTGGGAAGGACCCTACCGAATCTATGAGGAAGTCAGGGACGGTACCTACCGTCGGGAAACACCAGACGGACAACCGTTGCCTCGAACTTGGAATGTAGATAATCTTAAGAAATATTTCTTTTGAATGATGTAAAGTAAAGAGCTACTTAATAAAAGCTTGCACTTACTATTCAATTTTGTACTACGAGGGGCATGCCGTCTGTACCTTTACAGTCGGCTACTCTCCATTGAGTTTTACACTCTATCTTCAGAGGGGCATGCCGTCTGTACCCTTACAGTCGGCTACTCTCCATTGAGTATTTCACTCACAATAGGGGCATGTCGCCTGGGAATATAGTCGGCTACTCTCCATAAGAAGATGGCCGACTGGTTCCAAACACATAGCCACCCCCCTAATACATAGCTAAAAAGATTAGGGCCTGGCCGACCCTGTGCCTAACAGGCGGCTACCCTCCTTTTATTTAGCACCTACGTTCACCAAGAACTTACCAAGGCCACAGGCCGAATGATCAGACCAGGCGTCAAGCCAACTGATCAAATCTACAAAACTAATACGACATGTCCCAACATCATAGCAGGCGTCCGACGGCATCCCTTCGGATGAAATTCGTCGCAGAGAGCAGCTCCCTTTTGGGTGGAACATTGTTCTATAAACTAATTACACGGCACCTAAACGACTGTCCCCAAGGGCAACCACGTAGCCGTTTTTGAGACAAGGATAACTCTATCACTAACCAAACCAGTGGTAGCAGTTGACATCTGAGTCAGATGACCGCCTGTATTACTGGGGATAAATGCAGGGGGTACCTATTGAGTTAATAGCCAACAAACATTGGCGAATCAAGGGGTCTAGCCGGCCTACGCCGCCTGGTACCTCTACTTCTCAAACAGGAGTGACGGCGACTGAGTAACTCCAAAGTTAACTCATAGTCACTCTCTCAAACTTAGTATGGAGCCTAAAAGGTATGAGTCGTCCGCCTGTAGCAAACAGGGGCTCTCAACCACTACTCCTGCTAGGTTAACAACCTATTGAGTTAATAGCCAACAAACATTGGCGAATCAAGGGGTCTAGCCGGCCTCCGCCGCCTGGTACCTCTACTACTCAATCTAGATTGTGACGAAGACTAAGTAACTCCTATGTTAATAGTCACTCAAACTTAGTATGGAGCCTAAAAGGTATGAGTCGTCCGCCTGTTTTAACAAGCAGAGGCCCTCAATCACTACTCTTGCTAGGTTAAAAAATTATGAGTTAAAAGCCAACAACATTGGCAATAAAGGGAAACAACCGGTGCCCGCCGCTTGTTTTCTCTACTACTCAATTCCTTGACGACTAGGTAATACGTTATTTACTTGGTCAGACCACTTTCCTACTTGGTTAAAATTACAAAAAGACAGGCCCGCCTGCCTAAAAAGGATCCAGACAAAATAGTTCGAATACCGATTGAATAAATGGCCGACTGATCGTCTATCCTGGAAACAGACAACCAGTCGTCCAGGGGCATAGGCGGCGTACTAACTATCCGTACCTGTCTGCAACGTTCGGCCATGTACAACAGTCGGTCTAGTAAACAATGGGATATTAGATATGGAATACTTGGACAAATTTGAAGCAAAACAAAAATTCATTAAAAATAGGTCGGTCATTAAAGACCAGCAAAATATTCAAAGCCCCGGCCCCCTGGCCGGGTAAATACAAAGCAAACGGCACGCAGACCGTGGAAAGAATACATTAAGCTTAAGAAGGGGGCAGTTCAGTATTAGCAGCTGCCGCCTGGTCAGCACTCTTCTTGCTGGACTCGGCTTCAGCTGCATCCTTTTTTGATGCCTTACCCCCAAGTGGCACAAGCGCCACAACCGGCTCCTCCTCCTCCTCCAACGCTTCTCCCAACGCCTCTTCTTCAGCAGCCGCCAGGATCTCTTGATTATATGTTTCCGAACACTGGCGGTACGTTCTTTCCCAAGAGGCAAAGTCGGCACTGGGGAAGAGGCGGCCCCAGGTCATGCGCTGGATTTGAGCGGAGTCTTCCATCATCTCCCGAGCGAGCTCTTTCTTCTCTTGCTCGGCCTTTTCCGAGAGCTCTTGGGTAAGACTCTTCTCTTGGCTCACCAGGCGTTCTTTTACGCTGGCCAAGGATTTCTCCATGGCTTCGTAAGAGTACATTTTTAGGCGAAGAGGTTTCAGCTCGGCCTGGAGATTTGTGATGGTCGCCTCCAGCTCGTCATTCTTCTTCTGGGCCGCCTCTAACTGAGCCCGAACAGCGGCGGTAGCCTGCGCCTGATAATAAAGAATATCAATGGTCAGTACTTCATTTTGGGCAATTTGAAACATTGCCTTGTCACAGTCAGAGGCGGCCATAGCTTTTGCAGCCTTTACCTCTTTGTTTTTCCGATCAAGCGGCTTGCGAAGGCCGTTAACTCGGAGCAGGGCCTAAGTAAAAAAAAAAAAAAAAAACAGGCGTCAGTTTCCAAACAAAAAAGAAAACAGGCGTCCAGAATATTCAAATACTCAAAAATATGCTAAGTATACCTCAGCAAGGACCCCTGCAATCCCGTCAAGGTCAAGGGAGCCGACACCCCTGACCGCCTCCCTTTCAGACGCAGGAACTGCCCTGATTATAGACTTGGCCATCTCTACCAAGTCAGGCCCCTGGGGGCCGGCTGCATCAAGCGTAAACAAACGGATTAGACTTAAAAAAAAAAAAAAAAAAAAAAAAGAGAGCAAGTCTAAAATTTACAAGGATAACTTCATACCTCTAGGCGGCCCAGTTGGAGCTTTAGAAGAAGTGGCCGGCTGTTTCTCAGCCGCCACCTGTTTCCTGGCAGAACCAGGAGAGCTCCCAACAGTCGTCTTCCGGGCCTTGGGGTCCGGCTGTTGGGAAGATGAAGCTCTTGGAGTACCCGTCTAAAACAGAAGAAAAAAGTCAGTATATGCATAAACAATCCAAAAAGAGGGTGAAAGGTTCGGAGCTCACCAAGGGTGCCCCCTTTTTGGGGGAGTCGGTTGAAGCTTGTTGCATAATAGAGGCCCGCAACATGGCCGCCGCAGTCTTGGAGGCGGTGATTTTGCTCATGGCGTCAGCTGCAAAAACAAACGGCAAAGTTAATAAAAGATAAACAACAAATGTATGAAACAACAGAGTATTCGACAGGCCGACTACCTCTTGAGCACCGACTGCTGAGGCCACAGGCGGCCAAAAAGTACTCGTCATAGAGCCACTTGAAGCTCGGGACGCAGTGCAGGGGTACTTGCTCTCGTACCCCTGAAGTAGAGTCGACCCTCGACTCTACTTTAAAGAGTCCTTTGTCAAGGATCTCTTTCTTAGCCTTGGGGGGAACAGGCGGCATGCTACGGCCGCCTGCAAGAAGGGGCGGATTCTTGTTCCACCTATTGAAGCGCTTGTTCAGCTCAATGTCTGAACTCTCAATGATGAGGAAGGTGCTCCGCCAGTCCTTCCACTTGTTTGCTTTACCTCTCGTCATGAGGTAGCCCCTGTGGCTTGTTAATTGATACCAGCCGGTACCGCCTGTCTTAGGGGTCCGGCTGAGATAGTTCATATGGGCGAAAGCCTCGAAGCTCGGCTCCACCCCGTGCAGTTCGCACCCGGCCACATAGCCGAGTACGTTGACCCAGGAGTTTGGGGCTAACTGCCATAACCCCAACTCATACCCATCCAAAATCCGCTGAACAGCCGGATGTAATGGGAAGCGCAGCCCTGCCTTGATCGCCGCCTCGTAGCAGCCAAAGCAGGCGCTATCATAACTGGAACCAGCCGGCCAGACGACTGTGTCTTCTGGATCCGGCACAAACACTAGAAAGTCGGGGCCCATGGTGTGGTTTGCAATAAAGCTCTCCATTTTCTCTTGCATGGCTGTGATTCGGCCCCGAGGTACCGTGCAGTAGTAGGGGGTATTTAGCTCTCGGTAAGAGGCGGATGGTTCCGCCCAATTGTCCCCCTTCTCAACTGTGTGAGAAAGTCTCGCCTCTTGCAGGCGGCTGTTTTTCTCTTCTGTACCCAAAGAAGCATGGCCAGAAGAGCTTGACGAGGAATCGTCCTCGGACGAGTCTGAAGAGGACGACTCCTCCCCTCTCCCGGAGGGGCCCGCCTCCTCTCTTTGAAAAGGAGCAGATTTGTTAACTGTTAAATTGGAAGGGGTCACTATGACTCCCCCCACAGAATTGCCGGCATCCAGGCCGCCTTGTCTCACTTCAACATCTGGCGCCTGGTCAGATGTTTCACTAATCGGCACCCTGTGGGAGGAGCCGTCTGAATTTGAGATCCTAGCTGTCTTTTTTGTTCTGGCCATCCTGCTCTGCATAGACACATATACAGTCGGACTTTGTATAAAGGGCAAAGATGGGTCCGGAAAAGGGCAGGCGACACTCCTAGTCCTAGATTCAGCCGTCCCCGGTGACCGGCTGATCACTAACCTAGGTCGTGTCGTGTGCTTCCGTGGTGCCATTTCAGAAAATAAAAAGAAAATTAAGAGTAAGAGAACTGAGTTACCTGAACGAGTGACGGTTGATGAAGTTTTGGAAATCCGGTGCAGTCGGCTTGTCAGAACAGGCGGTAGGCAGAAAAAGTCCAAAATGTCAGAGCAAGTTCAGGGGTCCGAATGTTCTCAAATAGTTCTCAAAGTGTGAAAATGACTCAAGGCAACTCTCCCTTATATAGGCGAAGTGAGAAGGCGAAGGGTCACTTCCAGAATTCAAAATTTGGGCGGGAAAATCTCTCGTCCATTCGTCGACTGACACCTGTAGCAGGCCGTCGCCCGTTACAGTGCGACACCTGTCACAGGTAACACGTGACCAATCACGTGCCACCTGTGAGGGGCAAATGATTAGGGGATTTTGCTCCTACCAATCGGAATGCGCCACGTGGGCCAATCAGGACCTGCCAAGTGTCCCCTAGTTGGAACTGTCAGGGCTTGCCACGTGGCACGCGCTTATTCGTCCACCTTGGACCTGTTATGTCACGACATGTGGCATACTCCATGCCTAATGGAGAAACCGGCCACCCAGGCCCAACTTCCGAGGGAAGCCCAATCGGCCCTAGGTTTACCTAAACCTAGGATGGGCACGT
This sequence comes from Chenopodium quinoa, assembly GCF_001683475.1. Lineage (NCBI taxonomy): Eukaryota > Viridiplantae > Streptophyta > Magnoliopsida > Caryophyllales > Amaranthaceae > Chenopodium > Chenopodium quinoa. The sequence continues at coordinate 8,043,367 of NW_018743574.1, read as the reverse complement.
TTCCCAAGGTTATAAATACCTCCCTTAATCCTCATTAAGGGGGGGGGGACAAAAAAAACAACACGCGAAAAACATTACGGAACACACTAATAACTGGCTGATCTCGCTAACAAAGCAGATTACCTACATTAAACATTCTCACCTAGAGAGACCTTATTACTTTAATTTCCGCATTAATTACTCCTTAATCAGGTACTAACTTGACCGTTGGAGGCGGAGCTCACAGGAGTCTCCGTTATTTTGCAGGTACAGGCGTCCGGTTCCAGTCTCAGAATTGTAACTCTCCCGCAGGACATCAGAAAACCCCGAAACAACTACCATCACGAGATATGATCTTATACATCATACCTTTATTCACACACATTGCACAATAATTCCCGTTGAGACGTTAATGAATGAAACATTTCTAAAGACAGGATGTTTGATTTGCCTTCTTGACCTCTTCTCTACAAAGAGATAGTTACAATAAATAAACAAACCATATTATAAATCTCAATCAAAATCAATACAGGGTGGATCAAAACCAAATTAGAATAATCACATTGCCAAATAAATATTGGACCTCCATTTTGTCTGCCTTGAATAAACTAACATGAAAATAAACAAAACAACAAACATTGGCGCCAACAACTAAATAGCCGAAATTATACCATTTTGGAACAATAGATCTACTTCCATAATCTGTGTTTTTTCTCTCTGATTTTTTTTTTTTTGGTTGATCCAATAAAATTATTATTTTTTTTAAAAAAAAAACATCGGAAAAAATGAGCGGCAGCGATGCGGAGGAAGCGAGGGCGGAGCTGAAGAAGCCGTTTCTTCATACGGGGAGTTGGTATAGAATGGGTGGGTCAACCGGGAAAGATCCGATAAGTAGTGGTGGAAGTTTGATGATGGGTTCAAGACAATCAAGTATTTTTGGGTCCATTGCTAATATGAGTGAATCCGCCATTTCCATTGTTTTTTGTGTTCTTGTTGTTGCTCTTGGTCCAATTCAATTTGGTTTCACCGTAAATTTTCTTACTTTTTGATTGATTTTTTGAATTTGATGATTTGGGTTTATTGGGATTTTTTAAATTTTTTTTTTTTAATTTTTTATTTTATTTTTTATTTTCTATGGTTGTAGTGTGGGTATTCATCACCAACACAATCTGCCATCATTAAGGATCTTGACCTTAAAGTCTCCGAGGTGCGAATGTCTTTTTTTTTTTTTTTTTTTTTTTTTAAATCGATGATTGGTTTGAGAATACATCGATGAATTAATGACAAGACGTGTAAGGTTAATTTACTTAGAATAAAGTTTAATGATATAATTTGGTTAATATTTGATTGAGGTGACAGTTCTCCTTGTTTGGATCATTGGCCAATGTGGGAGCAATGGTGGGGGCAATTGCTAGTGGCCAGATTTCTGAATACATTGGACGCAAAGGGGTATGATTTTTTTTTACAAAAAACTTGTAATTTATTTGTGCTACATAATTTTATTGTATGGTTTGTGTCATTGCCAACAATTCCTAGGTATCTTATACGATACAAAAATTTTCAATTTTAATGAAGGTTTTTTTGTACTGTAATGTAAGTTTCTGATTGTGATGTTCTGGTTTTGATTACAGTCACTGATGATTGCTTCAATCCCGAATATAATTGGATGGCTTGTCGTGTCATTTGCGAGAGTAAGTGTGGAATTGCATAAGCATTGTGCTATTTGCCTAGTCTTTGTCTGTCCTGATGCTTATATATACATCTTTCTTGTATGTTTGCATCCTATTGCTGCGCTTACTACAGGATATCTCGTTTCTATACATGGGGCGGCTACTGGAAGGTTTTGGCGTTGGCATTATTTCCTACACGGTAAAGCTTTTTAGTCATCAGAGATTCATAGTTGTTGAATTGACTTTGTATATGATGTTTGAGAAGTTCTGTATTGGTCTTTTTGTGTATTAGGTGCCTGTTTATATAGCCGAAATAGCACCTCAAAACATGAGGGGAATGCTTGGATCAGTGAACCAGGTGATTTTCTGGTTTTACTATGATTTTAGCTGATCATTTGTATCATGAATGATGATTACCCTGTCTTCTTACAAATACTAATCCAAAAATAAGTACTTAAAGACTGACTAGTTGAACAATCTATTTCAATTTCAGCTTGCTGTTACCATTGGCATAATGCTTGTTTACCTACTGGGAATATTTGTTGAATGGAGAGCACTTGCAATTATTGGTATGCCATTTTTGTGTATACTTTATGCTTATTACTCTAGGTTTGATGTAGCAAAATGTTAACACGCTTGATATTAATATCAAAATAATGCTGAGATTAGAATGAAGGTGATCATTCATGCTGAAAATTCCCAGCAGTGTAAACCTTCTATAAAAACTTACAGCCTATGGATTTAGATCACGGTACAAGAGTATCTCATTACAGACCAGATCTTAAGGGGAGACGTCAATTCTAAAAAAGTCCTAGCTCTGCCTTGATGAGAAAGATGTTAGTGTCATCTGAATCTGTGACCTAGGACAATGTGACCACTTCTCTAATGTAGAACTCCATGACATTATAATACAGAATAAGCCCTGTATTCTATCATCATTATTTAAGCTATTCTGAATCTTAATTCTCATGTGTTGCAGGAATTTTGCCTTGTGCTGCGTTGATTCCTGGGCTATTTTTCGTACCTGAATCTCCTCGCTGGCTGGTAAAATCCATCAATATAGCTGTTTATTAAATATCTTTGTTTTAATGTATAACATTTAACTTTTGTTTCCTGGCTTTCTCAGGCAAAAATGGGGATGATGGAAGAATGTGAAGCATCTTTGCAAGTTCTGAGAGGATTTGACACAGATATTTCTGTTGAAATGAATGAAATCAAAGTAATCAGTTTAAGTTACTTTAGTTCTTTTTCCAAGTTAATAAATATTTTTATTTGGTTGTAGTAATTTCTTACTCAATGTGCTGTACTGCAGAAATCTGTGGCATCATCCCGCAAAAGAACAACAATTAGCATCTCACACCTCAAGAGGAAAAGATATTGGTTTCCATTGATGGTAGAACGGTTTATTAAGACTATGGTTTTATTTTTACGCTACTAACCTCCAAAGATATTCGAAATCTCTCCTCTAATGCTAAACTAATGTGCTGCAGTTGGGAATCGGGCTACTTTTGCTTCAGCAGCTCTGTGGTATCAACGGAATTCTGTTCTATTCCCGTACCATTTTCGAAAAGGCAGGTTAGAAACAGTTGGTGACTGCATTTGAACTTGAAATCCTGTAAAAGTCCTAGCAAAAAGATGTATCAAACATGTTGAAGCTGAAAAGTTAATAAGTTATCCATATCTCTAAAATTTTTGGAAATGTGGAGGCAAATATATCCTGAAACTTGTACTTTAAGCTTCATCCGTACATTAGTATGGTAATCTCTAATATACCACAAATTGGACAGGAATTTCTGAGGGTGCTGCTGCCACATTTGGTCTAGGGAGCATTCAGGTAACTAGATCTGAGTTAACTATATATATTTAATTCTGATGAGTAATAACAAACTGTAAAACGTTAACTGTAAACTCACACTTTCATCTTTCTGGGAAACCAAACAGGTAGTTGCTACTGGAGTTGCCACTTGGCTGATGGACAGGGCTGGCCGCAGGGTTTTGCTAATAGTACGTTGTGTATATATAATTGAATTTGGTGTGGTGATATATATGCATTCAATTAGAATTGACAGTCTTGAATCATAACAGGTATCTTCAGTTGGAATGACTGTTAGCCTCATCCTCGTCTCAGTTGCATTTTTTCTCGAGGTCAGTAATCAGTATGGCTTACTTCATTTTGTGTTTGCATACCTATAATACTTGAGCCGATCATGAGCCAGGCCAGATTTTACATTTTGTTCCATGCCTGATGGAGTTGAGTGCTTTATAAAGTAGGTTCAAGTCAGTAACTTCTGCTTAAATTCAGTTTGATCAAACTTATCTAACTAGTTAGAGCTATACATGATTGGTTTCAGTAAACACCTATCATATCTACTTTAACAGAAAAATGCAGCCTGCTGCCCCAAGTGGGAAAATAGATTCTTTTCCAGGACGACAATTTATGCTCTTAATCATACTTTTTTACCCATCATTGTGCTTGATTTTCCTCTTCTTTCTGATATAGAATCCGTTAAGGCAAAAACAAAGTACTGATAAGTTGATGAAGTATCAATAAATAAAAATTGCTTAAAATTAGCCATGCATCTGTGTAAGGCCTCCTACTCTTTATGTTGTTGACAGGATATCATACCAAAAGACTCAGGTCTCCACAACACATTGAGCATACTCTCTGTCATAGGCCTTGTGGTATGCTTCTGGCTCAAATTCCATACCTCGAATTACATGAAAAAATATATATATATATATATATTTAATGCATATTTAAGGCCTCTTTTATTTGTGCAGGCTATGGTGGTTTTCTTTTCTTTGGGAATGGGACCAATTCCCTGGCTTATTATGTCTGAGGTATGCCATTGAATTAATGCTTATACCATTCTATACGATACTGAAGATTTTAATTTATGGTTGGTTATATATTTTCATATATTCAACCTGTTTTGAATCCTTCTGACCTCTTTGATGTTATAGACTTGTGAAGTAGGTTTTAAATGCTATGACAACTCTCTAAATCTTTCATTTTCTGATTCATTTAGAATTGTATGACAGTATAACCTATCGAGAATTTCCATTATTATTGTAAGAATGAACTGAATATTTCGTGTTTTCCCTTCCGTTGGACTTGACTAGATTCTTCCAACAAGCATAAAAGGCCTTGCTGGGAGTGTAGCAACAATGGCAAACTTTCTGACTTCATGGGGTATCACAATGACTGCAAACTTGCTACTTGGTTGGAGTAGCGGAGGTGATTCTTTCTCCTCGTCTTTCCCTGTTTTTTACTAAACTAATTGATTTTTACGTATCATCCTCTATGAAAGCTTCGAGTGTGCATAATGCTGATCATTGGATTCATCTTGCTCTAGCATTTTTATCTCTGGATAAATCCTGATTTTCCTTTTCTTTTGCAGGAACCTTTACAATCTACACATTTTTTGCTGCTTCTACTGTAATCTTTGTGGCGGCATGGCTTCCAGAGACAAAAGGAAAAACGCTCGAGGAAATTCAAGCATACTTCAGATAGAAGCAGTATGTGGTTATCCCAATTTTACTCAGCATTTCATGAGTTTGCAGCATACAGAAAAGACAGAGGAAGGAGGAAAAGTTTTGCATTCCTCCAGTATATACTGAAAAACGACTGTTGTGAGAAATTTTGATCCTTTACTGGGACAACAATGTTACATGTTCATTTCATTCATTTGTCAATTGTTGTACAAACAATACGCGTTATATGCGTTAATATATATCATTATTCAGTACCTGAAACAATACAAATATGAAATTAATTTTATTTTTTTTTCGGTGATCTAATCACACATCTAATACTACAAATTGAGGGCTTGCGATAAGGAAATGCTCTGTCCAGAATAGCTAGTAACATTGATATAGTGTATTTTCGAACTAGTTATGTGACAGCTGAATCTGGACGAAGGTAGTAGATAATCTTACTTATGATCATCTCCATCAGCATACACAGAAGCCAAGAATCGCTTCAGACATCTATTGTACACACACGGCCTCTCAAGGTGAACCAGATGACCTGCCTTCTTTATGCCTTCATACGATGCTTTGTCTCCGAGTTTCCTGCAAATATCATCAGGTACATGCACAGCATCTTAGTTTCTTGGACAGTATATTGAAAAATATTTTACTGATGGGTACTCATACTAGTAAAAAATAACATTCAATATATGGCAAAATTAGACAAAAACTTGTGGAACATACTCTTTCATTTGCTGCGCGATCTCCATGGTGAAAATCTGATCATTCTCTCCCCATAAAAGATGGATTTTCTGTGTTCAAGACCAGCAAAAATTAGAAGGTATATAGGAACGTATGTCATCATCAAGTTTACAAATTAGAGTATGTAGGAGATATATTTAATTTCATAAACAAACTAAATTCCCTCTGTTACAAAATATTTCAAACTCTCTTATTCAAAACATTTCAAACTACAATTTATAACTTCTTTTGGAGTGAAAACGACCATTTTATAACATGGTTAATATCAACATTTTCTCTTGTTTAGTTTGATCTCACTAGTAGTGTATTAACTTTCAATCTTGTTTTTATTCATTCTACTATTATCACGAAGTATATGATTAATCCCTTTATTGTATTCAGTCAAACCAAAGCGTGAAAATTATTTTAAAACAAAGAGAGTACTAAATGAAAAATTACATAGAGGAAGAAAGGTAAGAGAGATACCTGTGTGAAGTTAGGGATATCAGGGTTTTGTTTGGCAATGACCAAAGCCTCAAGCAGTTCATTTCTCTCCTTTCTATTGGTAAACATCACCTGTCAATGTCATTTTCAATTTCTAATAGTTAGATGCTGCACACCACCACATTGATACACTCAAAACATATTTTTTGATGCAAGTAAGCATTAAATTTACATACAAGTATGACATAATAGTATAATTCAAAACCTACCCTTCATTTTCAGAAATTTATATACCTCGAAATCAAATTTGAATTTTGTAAATGTCGATATATGAAAATTTTATTTTATATTTAATAAATTGATATAAGTAATAATCTCCCTTATTTAATTGTTGTTACTTCCTCGCTCCTTTAAGTGCGGACATTACATAAAATTTTTGAGCTGGAATATTAGTATAAAATGTTCATTTAATTTGATTTATATTTTGTCCACAATTAGCAAGCTTTAGTGAGTTTTTATTTTTATTTTTTAAAACTAATGAATTAAGCTAGGTTGATTACCTAACTCAAGTTAATGAGTAACTATAAATGCTTGTTTGGAAAATTTTACCATGTACTTTTTTCAACCAACCAAAAAACTAATGTAACATTCAATTTCCAACCAAATGACTCCAAGTAAAGTACATTAGTACAAGTTTCAAATCTCAATGCAAACCATCCCCTTTTATTAACTTTACCATGCATCAATTATTCAATGTACTTTTGCTCAAAAAAAGTTATTCAATGTACTCCTTCGGCCTCAATATTAACTTGAACTACATACCATGCATTACATTCACATTGCATTAGACTATTATTATAATTATTATTATAAAGTGCATAGTTGTTATTTTTGTCTTAAACGAAATAAACTTCTTTTGACCTAAAACTTTATGTAGGGACCATGGTCCCATAAGTAAAAAAAATTCAATTTTCTGAAGTATGCATGATAATTACTAATTAAAGCTCCTTCAATTCCTTTTCATATTAAAATGCAATAATATATGTTTTTCATTGTTCAACATATAAGAACAATGGTTAGCATATACATACAAGTATACAAATTGTATGATTAATTTTAACTCTATCTCAATGTATGTTTTCAACCTATTAATAATTCATAAATTTAGATTACATTTAATCTGAAACAAAAGTAGTAATTACACAATTTGCTACTCGTATCTTGGTCTGACCCTCTAGAACATGTAGATGTTAGTTATTAGTTGAACAACTTAACAATTAAAAAATACAAAAACACTTTAATAAACGTGTTTAACTATTTATTACTCATTGTAAGTTGAAATACAATTTAACGAGACCCTTATTTAAAATTTGGAAGGGAGAAATATAATGCTAGTTAAGGAAGAATGATAGTGACATACATCGTATATAATAAAGGTGGTGTAATGTTCAAAAAGTAGGTGATTGAATTTAAGGGCTGCTTATGTATTTGGCAATGACATAATTTGAGAATATGACATTTGCTTCGATATAAATGCACATTACCCATATTTGTAGGGGTAAAAAAATTGCTTGCAATTCTTAAAGCATGTTTCTAATTTGGCTCTTGCAGAACACCTGATTCACCTAATGCACTTTAATCACCAACTCCTAACAACCCCTCATTCCTCACATCAGCAAATATAGAAAGGAAGAATTATGGAATGAATTAGATCAAGAGATCAATGGCTTTTTATTGGAAATACGTAATAATTGTGAGAGGTTAAGGGTTTATTTGATTCTTATCCAATAGGTTGGATGATTGTCATTTATGTGTATGTATATCAATCTTCCTACTCTATTGGGGTGACTTTCCTATCATACTCTAGAAAGAATAAAAGATCAATGTAATGTTTGTTATATTAAGATTACCAACCCTTATTTAATTAATATAATCATGCAATCACGTATGACTATACACATATTCCATAATTAATACTACGTATATATCATAATGGATTTTTTTAAATTAATATATATAAATAAAATTACGTAGGTATGCATTTATCTTAAAAGGAGGCGGAGTTAAATGTGCGTAAATGAAGTATTATATTGCTCCAACCATAACCATAAGAGCATTATTTATATATTTTTTTATATACTTTTTTTATGGATCAAATTAGCTTAGTGTTTTAAGCTTTTAAAAATTATGTATACATCTGCCCTCAAAAAAAATAAAAAATTATATATACATTCAATTGGTTTCTTATATTAGAAGGTTATATAATACATTTAACTTTAATTTTCATCAAGACAAATTACAAAATAATAAACCCTAATATACAGCATGTTGACTCTTAATCTACATAATGGAGGAATATCAACTAATTTAGCAGGTTAAAATTTTGAGATGACATATATGGGATAAAAAGTTCAAAACCTTTAAGTATAATTATAGTAGGAAAAAGCCTAGTAGTTAAGAGTTGAAGTTAAGTTATTACCTTAAGGTAATCCTTGTGCAAGCGATCAGGAAACCACAACTTCTTATGAGTTGCAATCTTAAGCAAAGTTTTCAAACCCTTAACCGACGTCGGCAACAGCAACTCCGACGACGACTTAAACCCCATCCTATTCAACTCCGCCTCACTGATCGACTCCGTCATAGCCAATATCGAACCCGACACCACCACCGCCTCCACAAGGTCCGGCCACAACTCTGCAAGCTTAAAAGCCACCATCCCACCGTAACTAAACCCTACAAGAGTGCACCTAGTAACACCCAGCTTCGCCAAAGCCGCCGCCAGACATTCCGCTTGAAATGTCGGAGACCTGTCAGCATTGCCTGTGCAAGACTTCCCAAAGAATAGGAGGTCAGGCACGTAGACAGAATATTTCTTAGAGAGAGCTCCTACTTGAAATTGCCACGTTACAATACCCTCGGCCGCAAACCCGTGGATAAGGACTATCACGGGTTTCGGCTTCAAGGGTTGTTTATTACTAGGTTTTTTCTTTTTGTTTGGTTTCGATAGGGTCTCCGCGGGAACCCAGAATGACATGGAGGTTCCCGCGGGCTCAATTTCCACGGTTGTTGGCCGGATACCGGCCATTTTCATTAGGCCGTGGAGGAGAGGCTTTTGGGCCTCCACTAGGTTCACCATTGTTATATGGTTTAGAAGAGAATTAACAAGGAAAGTATACTAGAAGACAGAAATGAAAGGAGGGGGGAGAGTAGTAAGGCTTGTTATAAAGGGTTAGTTGTAAAACTTATGTGTAGCAAATTAAGGAATTGTGGGGAGTTTGGTGATGAGTTGTTATCTAAAAATGCATGTGAGTTGATTTATAACATGGAAGTGTTTAATGCATGTACTAGGAGTATATAGTAACTTATGCAAGAGAAATTGATTGATATAAGAGTTGAAAAGAAGTTTATACTAGAATTAGAGATTACTTATAATATGGTATACACTTGTATTATTATAGAATGACTATAAAATATGGTATGAATTGTTAGTTTAGCTGCTAATTGGTCAAGTTCAGGTAGTGTAGATAGAAGTTTGGTGCTGAGGTCCCGTTTCCACTGACCGCGTAAGTGCTGGCGCAAATTATTGATTTTTTGGGGGATTCCGGCTATTGATATCCAAGAAGTAAATAATTATTTCGTCTTTTTTAATCGCAATGTATATCATTTTATTATATTAGTATCCTAATTATATTTTAGTAAAAATTATAGTGTATAAATATTGGTATTTTGAATTTATAAGATTAAGACAAATCTAACAAAATTCCACATATATAACTATGTTTTATTTTCTCAAGCACTACGTACTGTGATAAATCATAAAATAGTGTGCTAGACAATTTGGAGGTGGAGGTAAATAAAGGTTTCCTTCCTCTTAAGTATCACTAGACACTAGTGCATGGTTGGGCTTAAACTCCCAACCTTGAAGCAAATGGTGTTCTCCTTTTCACTAAGTCAAACTTAACTTGATTTAATCATACATATTTTATTAAAGGTTTGATAGATGAGTTAGGTTTATTAGTAATTAATACTCAATGTATAAGAACTAAACTTTGATTGAAATGTACAAGTACATTGATTATGAGGGTAAAGACCAACATCACATGAAATATAACGAGAGCGTGAAAGAAATAGAGAAATTACGAGTATCCATCATATATGTTGAGTGTAAGTGTAATACGCTTCTATTCTAAATAAGAGTGAGATTTCTTGTGGATATGATATTATATACTTGTAGTATTAAGTTGCAGTTTGTTCATATTTGAGGAGAGCATTATGTGACTGGCAATGTAAATTGACCCAATTGACAATTTTACTGTCGATCAATTTGCATGTAGATTTTTCGTTTTGTAGTAGGAAGTTGTCAGCATCCTAATATCATAATTTCTTGTACGAAAATCAATTTCATTGCTTATTGTGATCGATCTATAGGGTTCTTACCTCTAATATTAAGATGAGTGGCCAAGTTAAAGTGCAGTAATTGAGAATTAAACCTCTATTATTGAATAAAACTACCATGATTACTTATTAGGGTTAAACTACCATGATTAGAGATACAATAGCGTGCAAAGCTCAATTTGTAAACATTGTAAAAATAAAAATAAAACTATTCTATGTGGCTGGCTATACCATGGGGTTTACTTTATTAGTGTTATAAGAGAAATTTGTTCATTGTTACAAGGTTATTCAATCAATGTTATATAAATTACTTTGTTTTTTTACTAAACCAGCCACACACAAAATGTATTGTTGTAATATATATACTTTTGGAGGTAACAAAATTAAACATGTGGAACATTATTTGTAAAATTGTAAGGTGATTAATTATTTGGGATGTCCCTCAAAAAAAAAAATAAAAAAAAATAATTGAGGGATGGATGGCCTAAAGTAGCAATGTGATATGATGTAACAATAAACATCTTTAGAAAGATTTAACTTGATTTTTGTAGCACAATTGGAAGTACTATGTAATTTTTTAAAATCCCCCCACCCAATAACGAACTTTAAATTTTACACTTTATCAAGGGTTAATGTTAATTAATGGTTTTGTTTAGATTTTTTTTTTTTTTTTTTTTGAATAAAATTTGTTTCTATTAAATTGTATATGAATTGTTGATTGCATAACTACTATTTTTTTTTTTGAAGGGAGATTGCATAACTACTATTTATAATGATTACATTTGGATCCCAAAATATGTACGAAATTGTATTATTATGTGACCACGTACATATATAATTAGCTCACTAATTAATCACCACAAGTCTACAGTACCTTCATCTAAATTTAATTGTCACATTGTTAATTTGTACTAAGTATTACATCATTGATATGACAGCTTGTCGTTTGAGATAATTAAGTTGCAAGTGTTGACTGTTGATGAAGAAGTTTGACATATTGACAATGTATGTTGTTTCAAAGCACATCAATTCAAAAAAAATTTAAAAAACAAAAAAATGTGGGGAGTTGTTTAGATACAGATCAACTGTACTTCCTAATACCTGGACCCTCTTTACCTAACAAGTGGTCGTAAAAGATGAGTGCGAGTTATCTGAATTATAGTTACAAGTAAGTCGTTTGCCTAGAATTGTACACTACCCGATCTTACAAGCAATCTCCCCTTTGTCAAAATTCATTACTTCTTAGGAACTTTCTTTTTTTTTTCAATGGATTATTGGATAATTAATCATGATTGATACTTCCTTGAATAGATTTTTTTTATAAAGATTTTTTTTTTACAAAATTATAAAGACTTGTTCTCTTTAATATGTTACAGATACTTATTGCTTATTCTTTATAAATTCAGATCAGATCATAACAGAAACATTCAAATCGGATTAAAACTTTTTATTATCATGTATTTATTACTAAATATCGTCAATTGCGTATTAAAAAACTTATAAAAATTACACAATTAAGTACATGATGAGACGAATTTGATAAGATCCAATTGATGATGTGGTCAAACTTAGTCAAATTAATAAACCTGATTTTACAGACTTGATAGTAATTAATAAAAATTTAGATCAGACTCAATCTTCTTATTTCAAGTGAAAAAAAAAAACAAGTCCTAAATCTTTATATGAGTAATTTACAAAGCATATTACTTAAATTATCATTATATTATCAGCTGATTATATATATAAATAAAAAAATAAAAAGTAGTTAGTACATACTCCCTCCGTTTTTAAATACTTGCTTCATTTCTTTATACGCGGAGTTTTAGGAGAATTTGAAGAAAGTAATAAAATATGGAGGTAGTGGGATAGTTGAGAAAATAAAAAATTGTAAAAAGCAAAAGTAGTGGAAGAATAGGATAAGAGGGAGCATTATGTTGGGTCCACCAAGTGTGAGAAATGAACTAAATATCATAAAAGCTTTCCAAAAAAGGAAATGGAACAAATATTTAAAAACGGCGGAAAAGGAAAGTGGAGCAAGTATTTAAAAACGGATGGAGTAGTATTTGTCAAGAAATAAGATTTAATGAAAAAACATGAACAAAAGTCCTTTAAATAATTACTACACCAAAAATACCCCTTTTTTTTGACAAAAAAAAAAAAAAAAAAAAAAAAAAAAAAAAAAAAAAAAAAAAAAAACTAACTCGGCTTGTTAAAATTGTTAATCTTTAGCGTAAGAATTTAGAGCATAGTTTTGGGCTTCAATGATGTTCCGTGTTATTTTAGTGATACCTGGGGGCCTCTTTTGTCATGAGAAAGGCCCAAATGCTTTCTGACGAATTTTGTAGATTTTTATCCATGCTCAACGTCTGTGTGCTAGTGTACATGTGTTGGAGACCGGTGGGAAATACATATTGTCCACCAGGACTTTTTTCTGGGCCAATGGAGCAGAGTTTTGCTTCTCATTCGGGTAATTAAGTCGGCTTGGGTAATGCCAGGTCCGATCAGGTTTAATTCGAGCTTGAGTCATACTCCCTCCGTTTTTATATACTTGCTTCATTTCTATTTTTTGCACTATTTATTTGTTCTATTTTGACTCATATTTGTGATTTATACATAAGAAAAAAAATATAGTCTTGTGGGTACTTGTTGGAATCATCTCAATGAATAGATTTTTAATTTTTAATTGTTAGAATTTATAATTATTGATAATTAAAGATATTAGTGATCAAAGATTAGCATCGACATGCGTGTCCAAGAGAAATGGAGCAAGTATTTAAAAACGCAGGGAGTACTAACTTATGGTGGCTATACAAATTGAAATTTATGATGGACCTAAATTTTTTGTATACATCCGATGTACAGTAAAATTATTGTACGGAGTAACTTTTGTTCCATTTAGGATAATTTTTACATTTTTTTGGGTAACTTTTATCAATAAAGCACAAATAACTCTTATTTATATCAGAGAAACTTATATAAATTGGTTAAATTTTGATTATATTAAGGTAACTTTGTAACGGATGTAGAATATTTTGTTGTACATCCGGTTTTTTAAAATGTTTGTGATGACGGATTATCTTTAGTCCAGCCCTGGCTATGTCATTTTTTTACTCCTCTTTAGAATGGATTTATTTTTAGGCCAGGTCATTTATTTTTGCTCCTATAACATATAATTTTTAAAATTACTATGGAGTATTAAAATTAATTACTTTAAGATATCTTGTATTAATTTTATCATATCAGTTGAAATAAACCTTTTTTTTTCTTTTTGCAATAATCATAAAATTGTTTGCAATAATAAAAAAAAAATTAAAAAAATTGATTGTCATCGATAAAGGGTCAAGCCATACTAAAATCGTAATTCTTGAAACTACAAGTCCAGTCTATTCAGACACAAAACCAGCGAGCCTTAACTCAACCCAATCCGTCGTTAGTCTTATAACATTGCAAGTTAATTTGTCATCTCTTGTACAACCTCAAATTCGTTCTCGGTTCACCTATCGACTATCATAGCTTTTCATGCATGCACAAGCTAACAATATTTGAAAAATAAACAAAAAAAAGAACAAATATAGAGCTAGCAATAAAGTAATAAAATGGGTTATAGAATGAAGCAATCGGAAAACAAAGACAATGATTGTAGAATACGGCAGTGGTCCTAAGAGTGTTAAAAAGCCGGCACCAAAACCCCATTACCCAATTCCTAATAGGGGAATATAATGAGCGAAGATACAAATTTAAGTTTCGTGCACTATTTGCGAGGTGCCGTCGCCTTGACCGTAAAATAAAATCCACTTACCACTAGTTTTTATTTCCTTTTTCTTTTTTCGAGCTTAGTATTTGTGTTTTGTGGCTTTATATTGCCATCCAAATCGAATTGTACTACAAAAGCGAGACCTAAACTATTCTGGGGATAAATATTGGGGAATGTCTTTCATAGGAGACAATTCGAGGGTTTTACTCATTCTCCCCTCTTTCTTATCATTGCCCTCCTTTTCACGCTAAAGCATGTTACTATATGTTCCTTGCATGCTACTTATTATGATCAACACTACTATTTACCAATATTCCCGTCTCACTTTTCTTTTTAACAACTTCAAGTATTTCTTGCTTCTAGTATGAAGACCATTCAAATTTATTTGTTATACTTTTACTATGGATCGGATCCCCCAAATATCTTCATATAATTTCGTAATTGGATAAGCTTTATTTATCCAGAAATATAGAGGATATAAGCACATTCAATATCGACTTGATGACTGATTCCCGTAACATCATCTCACAAAAAAAATGACAAATAAATCATCACTGAGTACGTATACATGATGTTTAAAGTAATACAAATCAGTAATCTTTCTTCGAAAAAACATCTTAGAGTTTATAAAAATAAATTTAATAACTTTAGATGGATAAGTTTTTGAAAAACTAGTTCAATTCATAAGTTCATACATAAGTAAAAATTGGATGGATCGAATAAACTATATGCGAACGCTGCTTAAATTAGACAAAGTATATGTGAGAATATGTGTCACAATGTAAAACCAACAATAAATTGCATAAGTTTTATTTCATTTTGAATAGATGAATCATGTAGGATAACTTTTCCTCAAACAAAGAACAAGTAGTTAAAATAATGATACTTTAGAGTATATAGGTGGCCAAGGAAGATCCTTCAACACCAAGAACAATGCCTAGTAGACCAAACCCTCCAACACCCTTTTTAGAAGGAAAGGGAAAAGAGGAAGAAGAGATTCAATTTACAGTTGTTTCTTGTTTCTTTTTAGGAATGTTAATGTATGAAGCATTGTAACATCATCATCGTCACCAACCATTTCTCTAGACGCTAACCATTTCGAGCCAAGTTTGCATGCATGCATGCATGCATGCAAGTTAATCCCTATGTATATCCCACGTGTCTCGTGGTTTAGTGTTTTAAATCATTTTAATATGTAATCTTCGTTGTTCAGAATGAAACTTGGGAATAATAAACCCCCCTAATAACTTGGTCCCACCGTATCCAACGTACCACATAGCTTAATCATCGATCATTTAGAAAAGAAAAAAACCTTAATTAATAAGGCATTGTGTTTTCGATTTACCACTTCATAGGATTCAATTCCTTAAATTTAAAAATATATCTACAAAATAGAAACCATAGCTAGTTACAATAACTTTGTAGTCATTTTAACTTTGTAATCGTATCAATTTAATCACACAATTAGAATTATAGAGTACTAAGCATTAATAATACCAATTGATAATATGTCCATAGTTTTTTCTCATATTCTTGTATTCCTATTATTTTTTTTAAAATGTACGAGTATATGATTATTTTATGTCGTCGTCATATTTATATCATAAATTTATAATCATATTTATTTATTACAGAGTACTACAATGCTTTGTGCGTTTAGCAGCAGCCATGAAAAATCTGGTATGGTTTGATTACTTAATTGGTCACATGATTAGGCAAATCCTAGGTTATTAAAGGAATAGAAACAAAGATCCTCCCATGCACGTCAATTATATCATCAACAACAATGTTATTGCAATTAGAGAAAGGATGAGTCATCATGAAGAACTTCTCCCTATATGGATTGTCTCACCCTTTTAGGATTTTATAAATGATGCCCTTCAAAGTTTCATTATTGCTTCAACAATTGAAACAATGAACAATTTTTTATATCTTTTTTTTTATAATTTTCTTCATAAGAAATGATATTACATGGCAATGTTGCTATCATATACAAATATTTTCCATCATTAAATATCACTAATTAAATTTAACGTAATTTTTGTTTTCTCAGTTTCCTTTAAGTATATATCATATAATAAGCTAAGTGATATCACTATATTGTTTAAAAAAAAAAAAAAAGGTGATATCACTAAATATAACAAAGTAGATGAGATAAATGAATAATGTAAAAAACTATTGTAATGTTACATCTTAAAAAATTGTCAATTCAGTTATCTAGGTAAGGTTCAATTCAGGCTGAGTGTAGCTGATTTTAAGTCACGTTAATTTATTATCTCTATATTGCAAAATAAATTTTAAATTGAATTATTTTAATTAAATCAAGTTAGGTTTTGATTTAACACATACACAAAACAATTGAAAGAATTGTGATTTTCCAATTGCAACACTTGATAGGTACTAATGTAACAGGAAATAAAACAAGGCATAAAAAGCCACGTAGAAGAAAGTGAAACCCACGCAAGAAAGGAATCGAGTGGAATAGTATGTTCTTAAGTAGTAAATTGAAAAACACATGAAGATTGTGTAATGCGGTAGTATTATTAGTACATACGCTAGCAAAGGTAATTAGCGCACTAATATAGATATAGATGTTTTTCTTTTTCTTGGGTTAAATGAAGTTTTGTTTAAAGGAAAAAATAAAAGGGAGAGTAGTAGTTGGAGTTGGAGTAGTAATTTTGGGGGCAAAATAAAAATACAAAGAGAATAAGGGGATGAGCATCTTTTGGAAAGCGGTGAATGTCGTCCCGTTTGTCGAGCCAATTTTAAGCTAACACCAATCTCAAGATGATCTGATTCTCTAACTCTTTCTTTTAGTTTTGGTTTTTCTCTCTCCTCTCCTTTGATCTCTATTTTTGTAACTTCGTTCGTTTATTCGCTTTGCATCTGAATTTACACTTTGAATCTTCCTTATTATCAAAAGCATTCGCAGTCCAAAGGCACATTGTTTGGGTAATGGGGGGTGATGATGGGGCATTGGGACCCTTTATTCGTGGGCCCCACTTTTTATATGTTTAAGGTTTTACTTTTATTTTTTTATTACCTAATAAAAACGTTATATTTCATACAGTATGTCATAATAATTTGAAACTCGATTATCCTTATATATATACAATTTGTAGGGTTGCATTACTTGCATACACGGAGTAAACACAATTTTGATTTAAGTTTGAAAATATATGACAAATTCATATACTACGTAATATAATTCATTTCTAAACAAAGTACTCTGTAAATGCTTAATAATTTTTAATCTTTTCGTTTTAAGGTTTTCTTTAAAAAATTAATTAGATAACATTTAACTAATTTTTATGTAGAGGACTTGGCCCTTTAAGATATTATTCAGGATTTCTCTTTATTTTTAGGCGTTTTTAACATATATGTTGTTATACACTTACTCTATCAGATCAAATTATTATACTCTATCAGATCAAATGATAAATAGAATAATACGAAGTATCCAATAAACTGAAAATAGTATAGTGCATCCGGGTGCACCATGCGCATGGTGCACCCGAAAAGAACAATAGGCTTATTTTAAAGAACGTGAGAAAAAAAAAAATACGAGTATTTGAAAAAGAACATGCTAGTATTTGAAAAAGAACATGTATAATAGTGTTCAACAAAAGAACATGTTTGTGTTAGACAATGAACATTGCCTCCGAAAAGAACATTAGGCATATTTTAAAGAACATGGAATAAAAAGAACATGTTAGTGTTTGAAAAAAAAAAAACAACCTAAGCTAGTGTTTGAAAAATTAACCTTGCTTGGTTATCTTCCAGTTGGCTTCAATTCGTTACTATTCTTCTTTCTCCTCCAATTGTTCTTTTTTGAACAACTTGTACTCATAGCTTTAATTAAACACTTTGACTTTAAATTATTGACGAAAAACAATTGGCATGTACAAAATTTATACTTACATTTTACTTGAATCAACCATTTGTTTAAGTTTGAAGGTTGAATTGTTGAAATAAGTTCAATTTTTTTCTTGGGTTTCACTTTGAAGATGAACAATTTTGCTATTTTGAATTTTTTTTGAAAAATAGAAAAGATAGAGAGAAAAGTTCTAGAGAGAGAAAATGAGTACTTTGGAAATAATTTTTACCCAAACAGTAGAAGAAGTACCAGTATTACGAGATTGACAGCAAAGTGAGACCAATTTGAGACCTTCATTGAAATTCTTAATGAAAACAATGGTGTAAAGGAGAGAGAAAATTGGCAGCAAGAAAGAGAGTGATAGGAAGAGAAAGAGGAGTAAGAAATTGCAGGAGAAAAGAGTGATGGATTTGCACTTGCAAGAAAATAAAAACATGGTCATTTTTTACCCATGTTCTTTTAAATGTACTAAATGTTTTATCGGGTGCACCATGCGCATGGTGCACCATGCCCGAAAAGAACATTAGGCTTGTTTTAAAGAACATGAGGAAAAAAAAAAGAACATACGAGTGTTTGAAAAAGAACATTTATAATAGTGTTCAACAAAAGAACATGTTTGTATTTGACAAAGAACATTGCCTCCGAAAAGAACATTAGGCATATTTTAAAGAACATGGAATAAAAAGAACAAGTTAGTGTTTGAAAAAAAAAAAAAACAACCTAAGCTAGTGTTTGAAAAATTAACCTTGCTTGGTTATATTCCAGTTGGCTTCAATTCGTTACTATTCTTCTTTCTCCTCCAATTGTTCTTTTTTGAACAACTTTACTTCATAGCTTTAATTATTATTATTATTTTTTTTAAAAAAAAACCCCAAATTCACAAAATTAAACACTTTGACGAAAAACAATTTGCATGTACAACATTTATACTTACATTTTACTTGAATCCACCATTTGTTCAAGTTTGAAGATTGAATTGTTGCAATAAGTTCAATTTTTTTCTTAGGTTTCACTTTGAAGATGAACAATTTTGCTATTTTGAAATTTTTTTGAAAAATAGAAAAGATAGAGAGAAAAGTTCTAAAGAGAGAAAATGAGTACTTTGGAAATGATTTTTACCCAAACAGTAGAAGAAGTACCAGTATTACGAGATTGACAGCAAAGTGAGACCAATTTGAGACCTTCATTGAAATTCTTAGATGAAAACAATGGTGTAAAGGAGAAAGAAAATTGGCAGCAAGAAAGAGAGTGATAGGAAGGGAAAGAGGAGTGAGAAATTGCAGGAGAAGAGAGTGATGGATTTATCGTTGCAAGAAAATAAAAACATGTTCATTTCTTACCCATGTTCTTTTTAAATGTACTAAATGTTCTTTCGGCTGCACCATGCGCATGGTGCACCCGGGTGCACCAATCACAAATTACAGTAATGATCGAACTAATTATATTCTTAATTTGTGAAACTCAAGTAACTAAAACTAATTAAAGCATAACATGAACTATGTCTAGATCAAATTAAATATGAATCCACTGTAACAAGACTTAATTGATCCAAACACAGTATTCTAATAATAATCAACTATATTAAAAAAAATAAATAAATAAATTGATCTAATGAAATCTTAGTGAAGACGAAACCTTATCCACTAGTGAAGTCATGATGAGTGGGGATAAGAGATTACTTGCATGAGAGAATATGTAAAACTTGATTGTACTCTAATTTGATAAACAAATAAAATGTGTCATCTAATTAGAAGAGATGGTGAAGAATACCCTGGGCTTAAAGCCTTAAAGGTGGGTCCAAATTCTTTTCGAAATCGGTTGGCAGAGATATGATCCAAATCACTCTCCTTTTTATTCCTTTTTCTCAACCTTGAGCTATGTAACTTTGACTCAACAATCAATCTTACTACTACAGGAGAACCAATTGACGAAACTTAATAATTTTTCAATATTTATTTTTGCACAAAAACAAAAACACAAACTGATGTTAGTTGCTTTGGTGATGATTGCAACGAATCCTACTTTTTCAAGAAAAGAAATAAAATAAATCAATTAATAATGAGTTTGCTCGGATCAAAATCGATCTAAGGGATCTTCTATTGCTTGCTTTTAAATTCTTATACTCTCTTATCACTTTTTTAAAAGTTAAATGAAAAAAAATCTATCAATCTATCATAGCAGGTTACTTAGATTCCTTTTTTGTTCATGGAATTGAGGTGAATATATATGATGACGAGAAGACCATATGATTTCCCATGCAAAAGTAGTACTCCATCTAATACAATAAGCTAAGGGTTTTGATTATATTGTTTTCACGTGACATGCAGCACATACAGCCATCAGGGTACGGCCACTACATAGCTTATTGTCTATGTTGAATATAAATAGTAACATGGACTTTCTTTTCATTTCTTTTCTTTGGGTGCTAAGATCCAAAGTCGATAGGGAAACAACCCAGGTAGTACGCTAAGAACACATGTTACATACTATCTCTGATCCGTTTCATATTATTTGCAACGATTAGACATTTTTCCTCTTTACTTTATATTAATTAGTTGCAAATAATATGAAATGGAGATAATATTATTAATTATCAAAATAAGACTTCGTTGTCTACTTCATATGATTTTTTTTCCTCTATTTGATATTGGATACGAGTATTTGAAAAATTAATTAGACTACAATCAACTTCAATTGTACTCTGCAAAAGCAAATCAGATTGTAAACAAATTTAGTTTTATTATATGCTAAATTCATTTTTAGCTTTGATTCCAATCTAAACCCTACACTCCAACGTATATACTACAATTATTTTCACACAAACACATGATTAGGGTTTTGCTAATTATATCACTACAACCTTTATATCATTTGAGAATTTGCCTCGTATATGTTACAATAAGTTCCCTAGTCTCGGATAATGATGTAACTTTGATTGGACTGCCTATATATATATACTACACGTAAGTATGTAACTACTCTATAACAGAATAACAGTATGTACTATATAACGGAGTGGTTTGCTGTTGTATTGATATGAACTATGAAACGACTTTGATTACGCCGATAAGATTGGTCATTGACTCATTATTGTTCATGCGTATTTTTGTCGTACTATCAAATGTATATCACGTACTCTTACTAGTAGAGAGGAAGTAAGGGGGTGGAATCATTTCATTGCATTGGAAATTAAAACTTTGGGGAGGTGGGGGTCACTTACTATTATCATCAATTGTCGAGAATTGAAAATAAAGCACTCTACTCAATTACATAGATGACTAAATATATAAAGGTTGGATGTGTGCATGAGCTTATTATGAAGCTAGTGCTTCCAATTAGTACTAGTCAAAGTACAATCAAAAAATGAGTTAGAGAAAGTTTCACACTTCAAGTAAATAGAAAAAATAAATATCAAACAAGCTCAAATAAGTGAAAATAGTGAATAAAACATTTTCTATTATTCAAATTTTTTTTAATCCATACAAAGTATAGAAGTTTTTAAAAGTTAGCTAATGTTTAATGTATACTAAATAAACTTATTGCGCGATATTATCCTATTTATATTTTTAGGAGGATGCATTAATAGGGCTAAGAACTAGATTCACGATTAGCTTACATGAATCAACTAATTAATGTTTACGATAGGTCAATAAAAATTTATCATGAATCAAAGCAAGTTGCATTGTGATCATGTTGTATCATTATAGAGGAAGCTTATTCAATTACAAAAAATGAATTTGAAGATTTGTTGGACTCATTAGCTAACAAGTACAGATGACAACTCCTAACCAACATAAAGTTAATAAGAGAAATAATTAAACTCAAACTCAACTTGAACTTGATCGGATTAGAACAACTCAAATCTAACCCCATGCATTAAGCCAATCATTAGATGTTTTACTACTATTAAGTATGTTGCTTCTAATGCTAATAATTATTTCAACACAATATAAAAGTCAACCCCATGCTGAAATTCAATGTAAGCTAATTTTTTGACCTAAATTACAAGGACAAAGATAGATCATTATAAGGAAAGTTTTAATGAAAAATCGCATATTAATTAAAACTAATTTTTCTATGTGGGGTAAAACGAATAAGATAAAGGAGAATGAGCAGCATATAAGTTTGGTCAATAGCTCTATCATTTACCTATTGTTTTGAATTACGGAGTATGAAGTGAGAGGATCAAATTCTCCTATTTGGTTTATCTCAATTAAATATTATGGATAAATTAATTTTGATCTAACAACCTCTTTAACAAACATATCCAAAGTTATTAGGTTATGGATAAAGGTCTGTTCTCTTACGTTGAAATTCAGTTCAGTTCACTTCAGTTCAGTTCAGCTCAGTTCAGTTCAGTTCAGCTTAGCTCAGTTCAGTTCAGCTCCTAATTTCCTTCTCTTATAAAATATTCATTTCAGTTCAGTTCAGTTCAACTCCTAATTTCCTTCTCTTATAAAATATTCGTTTCAGTTCAATTCAGCTCCTAATTTCCTTCTCTTATAAAATATTCATTTCAGTTCAGTTCAGTTCAGCTCATTTCAGTTCAGTTCAGTCAATGAGAACATGCCCTAACTGGTTAACCTTAGGCCCTATTCTCATCAGATTATTTTCAGTTCACTTCAGCTCCTAATTTCCTTCTTTCATAAAATATTTATTTTATTTCAGTTAAGCTCTAATAAGTTCAGTTTAGTTCAGCTCAGCTCATTTCAGCTAATGAGAATAGAATTTCTTTGCTTAAGCCTATACTACCACCCAAAAAAAAAAAAAAAAATTGATAAAAATGAAATGGAAATGATCAAAAAGAAAGAAAAATCTATAATCCTGCAAAATCTGGCAAAAATCAAGGATATTGCTCTCAATAGCCTAGTCAGCATTAACAGTGGCACATGCTCAGTCAGCAGATAATTGAATATACCCGATGTCATCAGTCATCAGTACACTTGGACTACTGCAGCGCGTGCATTTGCTGCCAACTTACGGAGTAAATGGCGAGTGGAAACAGAGAAGCTCCCAACATCCCCTTACTCCATTTTCCTTGGGAGCCTTGCAGACCCAGAGATAAAACATACGACACAAATTTTGGTGGGATTTTTATTTTATTTTATTTTATTTTTTTGAGGTTTATTTGCGCTCACTAAAATTTTAATTTGATTTATTTTACTAACTATAGTAACATGCTACTCAATTTGCCAAATGTTTAAGTGTCTTTCCTTATATAAAAATGGTTGAGGTCTCAATTTTAAATAAGTTGTTACACTTTGGATATGTGATTGTATAATTTATTATTTGCGGGAATTAATTTTAAGTTAATTTTGATCCAAGACTTACCATGATATTCTATACTAAAACCTACTCCGTATTAACCAAATTTAACTAAGGTGACAATAAATGTATAGCTAAGAGTGAGGGATAGCTCAAGTGGTTAGAGCTTTCCTCCCGATTCCAGGAGATTCTGGGATTGATTCTCAGTTTCTCACAATAAATGTATAGCTTGTTTCAAACATGATGATCTATTTATCAATTGTTATACTTATACACATGAATATATTGAAACTTATTTAACCTTATTAAAACTTACTTTATTTGTTAATCAAATTTGGGTACATCGCAGTCTACACTAACCCATTAGAACTTTTCTTACTTTAATGTATTTTTCTTAAAATAAGTAAAAATAAGATAATAAGCCGTTATATATGTATAATTTAATTACTCGAGATTTTTTTTAGCTTAAGGAAGTACTTGTTGAATTAGTATTACCAAATATGGAGGGAATTAACAATATCCAAAAAAAATGATTGTATTTGAATTGTAAAAAAGGGAAAAATAAAAAAGAAAAGCAAAATGAAGTGGCACAAGCGGGCACCCTTCGTCCATTCCTAAATGTATATAGTGTATGAGTGAAGAGGACTGTATTCCTCGTGATCGGAGAAGGCAGATCCCTGGAAGACTGTTCCCGTTAGTCACGTGGGTTCTTTTGACTACCACCCTCTCTTCAATTACCCCTTCTTCTCTTTCTCTTACTATAAATACTCCTCTCTCTCCCCTCCCTTACCTTCAATTCAATTCATTCCTCTCCTTCCTTCCTTCCATTATTATTCACTTCCTTCACTTTACTCTTCTTCTTTTCCTACGTATATTATATTCCACCACATTTAACCTACACTTCACCATCCCCCCACTACCCGACAAAAAATATATATTCATTTCATCTCCTACAACTCCAAGTCAAGCTAGATTGATTATAAATTTAATTTAATTTATAAATATGGTTGGTCCGTGTTCATCTTGTGGTCCTTTTAATCAGTACTGCGGCCACCACTCTGCCGCGTACTGGCCGATGCAACAATACCCTCAATACAACACCACCAACAACGGTACTTGTTATGATGATGATGATGAGCCTGATTATATGTACTCTTCTTCATCTTCGTCGTCATCGTATTCGTCTGTCGATTGTACTCTCTCGCTTGGTACACCTTCCACTCGTATGACTAATGAACAAACTAATAAACCTACTCCTCATCGTAATAGTGTGTCTTCTTTTTGCTGGGATTTGCTTCATCCTAAGCAGTCTTCTAGCTCTACTCCTAAGCCTAGCCGTAGTAGTAACAATCATGCTGCGGCTGCTAGTGCTGCCGCTGATCCTCTTTTTGTTCGTCGTTGTGCTAATTGTGACACCACCTCTACCCCTCTTTGGCGTAATGGTCCTCGCGGTCCCAAGGTAATTCAATTCAAACTCGTTACAAATTAAAATGTACTCAAGAATAAATGAGTGACTTTGGATTTTCCTTTCAAATTTTATTTTACTAGTACATTATACCAGGATCAAACTTATTACGGTCCCAAAGTAATTTAATTAAATGCGTTACATAAAAATATTTATAATAATAAATAAGATTTAAAATTAATTAAGAAAATAAAAAGGATTCCTTACTTCTCCTTTATATTCCTTTTGCCGAATTCCTTGTCCCTTGTTGGTGTCATTGTATTATATTCAATGATTTCTACTATCATCAACTCAATTAAATATTTAAATGTCAGTTGAATTAATGTATGATTTTATGGATTTGCAGTCATTATGCAATGCTTGTGGAATAAGGTTCAAGAAGGAAGAAAGAAGGGCGGCAGCGGCCACAACCACGGTCGCAGCCGCCAACAACGGTCCAACTGCTGGAATGATGGACCCACACTATTACAACGGGTCATGGGCTCACCAATACGGTCAAGGCACTCCACAGAAGATGCAATGTTACGGAGCTCCGAATGAGTTCCGGTTTATTGAGGATGACCGCGGTTCGGATTCGGGTATTCAGTTCCTCTCTTGGCTAACTCATGACAGACCTAGTGGTCTTGTTCATGACTTCACCCGTTAAGTCGTAATGATTTCACAGTCATTAATTCCAAAAAAAAAAAAAAAAAAAAATTTATACTCCGTAGTAAGAAGTAATGAAGAAGAATGATTTTGCCAATGATATCGGAAAAGGAAGAGGACATGCAATGACGACGACGTTTCATGGAACAAATGAGTTTTTGTGGAGGTTCATGATGGTGATGGTTATGATTCTCTTAGCTCAATGGTCAGAGTCTTCAATAACTCCCTTTTTCTTTTTTATTTTATTTTTTTTTATAAAAAGAAAAAAAAAAAAAAAAAAAAAACAACCAACTTGTCGACGACTAGACTACTACCTTTAAATTAATTTTCCACTTTTTTATTTTATTTTATTTATAATTTGTTCTTTTAGAGGCTAGATAGAGTGCAAATGGGATAATTCTATGTTGTTAGCTAGATCTTCACCTTAACTTTAATTCTCTTTCTTTTTGGTTTTCCACTTTTGTCAGTAAGTTAGTATATATTTTTATATTATAAGTAAGTTATAACCAACGAACCTTTTGTTAGTCTCAATATTGTGTAAGCTATTAGAGCATTTAGTACTAGTCTTTTTTACTGTATGATGAAAATGATATATGATGATCATTATATGAATCTCCTTTTCTTTTTTCGTTCTTTGACTTCACTTTTCTCTTTTTGTGTTCAAATCTTAGGTTCCTCTCTAATTGTGTCATTGTGTCACGAGTCGAGTCAAATACTACTAAAGCCAACTTGATCAATAGTATGGAACATGACGAATCATAAAATATAATATATGATCATAGGATTAATTATCGTCCTACAGAGTAATTTTAATATATAATTAGCAAGTGGGTTATCGGTAACAAATCTTCCGCAACTACTATACTAAGAAGATGAGCTCGTGCGGCACAATTACCGTGAAGCAGAAAGACATTGAGATCCCAAATCAATGTCGGATTACTACTAATTATACTGATTTTCTTAGAATTAACAGCAGTCCAACTTTTTTGTAAGTTCAGTTCGTGAATGCATATATGACATGATATGTGACTGTCTTTTGTCTCTTAATTGGAACTCTGACACTTCTCCAAATTCTACTGTACTCTACACCAAGTTTATTACCTCCTCTACTAATAAAAAAAAGCAAGTAAAAAAAATCAAATAAATTTGGTCTATTATTTTTTATTTTCCGAGATTTTGAATTGAAAACATGTACTATTTGCTATATTGTCAATATTGATCATAGATGTTCCTGCACATTTGATTAAGCATATAACGACATGGATCTGCTACTGTTACATTACAGTATACATATTCAGTTCAAAGGTCAAAACTCAATAAGAATTAGCAAATAGTAACTTGTAAAGATACAATGTAACTTGATTGTACGATGTGTTTAATAGCTTCATCTGTTATTTGATTAATGTAATAGGTTACTTTGAAACTTTAACAGATTTTTCAGTTATAAATCAAGTTGTACGTCTCTCATAGCCAATAAATTGTAAGATGAAATCTCGTTATAGATTTTGTGTCTTTCCAATGGGGTTAGCCAAGCATACCCTATGTCAAGTCCGGCAGGCCTTGTGCCATGCTGCCAAATTGAAAGGATAGTGTGTTTCCTTGACCAAAATGTGGTTTAGTTAAGCCCAAACTATGACCCAATACACAAAATATTATACTAGACCTTATCTATTTTCATAATGTATTGGGATATGTTGTGTTTTCGAGTTCAATTCACTTCATGTCTTCATCCAGTGTCAAACCATTTTTGTTTTAAGTAGGCCGAGCTTGTGAAATACAATGCATATGTTGAAATAATTAAATTTAAACTTGTGCTTCCCTAATTTAATCAATAATATTTGTTGTATATACAAAGAAAGTCTAAACTACCATTAGTGATGCATAAATAAAAAAGTTAAACATGAGCAATATGCTAAGAAAAACAAGAGAAAAAAAAAATTAATGAAGTGGATCTGATGATGTGATCTTCAGGCGCCGCGTAGAAGAAACAAGGTGGTCAAAGCATATAGTATAAGGTGTAGTCCCCCCCAATACCAAAAGCTGAGGGTTTTAAGAGAAAACAAATAAAGGGAGATTCAGTATGTACTGTTTTTTCTCTTTTTTTGTACAGTTAATTTTGATTAATTTATGTGATCAGAACGTTGGCAAAGAGAATAGAGACTAGGGACGAGGAGAAGAGAACAAAGTTCTAACTTTTAAGTTGCAGAACTTGTTTTTAAACTATTAATCAACAGTTTTATTATAACAGATCAACAACGATCTCGAATATTACCACTATTTTATTTTGATAAATTTGTAAAATCTAATATATATATATGACCTGCGGCCTTGGCAGATTCCATACCCGCAGACGAGGTAAAGCATTTAAACAAATTGGTCGGAGGCTTTAAAAATGACACTTTGAGACTGCTGCTTTAGCTAAATAAGCTACCAACTTACGTTTATAAGTCTGCTTATAATGCAAGGTATTTCATCTTAGGTTTGGATTCTTCTTCTTTCTTTGTCATATTGTTTGGCACTTTTGTAAAGTATCTAATTACAGTATGGTGGGATCAAGAGAACATAACATTGTTTTATAAATCTTGATCGTCCTTTTTTTGGGGGATCATACCAAATTTCTCTTTTTTATAGCATACACTAGAGAATTACAGCTATATTTGTCCTGAATTTTTTTCTTTTATTTTTGATTAATGCATTACGTGATCTAAATAAACTTTGTGTTGTCTATAATCATTGTCCCGAACATTATGTTACAGTGAAAATAATAACTTCACAAGAACTGTCCATTTTTACACCCGATACTTTAGGCCAATAATATTACTTTCACAATGGTTTATTTGATGTTGTTTTTGTTATGATGATACCATGTTAAAGGATCAACTCAACCAAAAAATTTAAGCTGGTGGTTAAAGCCCATAATCGATATATATATTGTATCAGTTTTAGCTACAATAATGTCAATGCTAACGTAATGTACCTTGGTATATATTGATGCACATTAAGCAACTCTGTATTAGTTTGCATGTCAAATGGAACAGTGGTTAGTTATTAAAGATCTTGGATTATACTCGTATAAGGTATTAGGCTTGCTCGACGATTGGTTTCACAAAATTTTTAAACAACATACTTTGAAGTTATGATGTGGAGTCATGTTATTGTCAAGCGATCGATGGGGAGTTCACCTGATACATCCCAACATGCCTTAATATATATCCACTCATCGTAAAATTTAAGAAAACAACCAACACGATCCTTTATGACTTTAAATCATCTTCTCGCCATAGTAATCGTGCATTTGAAATACTAATAATACACCATTACAATAATCAACCAAAGATCATCCCAATGTTACGATTCCATGTCTTGTCATTGAGTTTTAGTATTATATATTGATATTGATGTTTTACTTTTTGTATGTAATAAATCAATACATAGCAATTAGCATGCCCACCACATAAAACTATATATACGTGTATATAAATCCACTTTGTCATTTATGATAAGATAGTACACAAAAATAATTGACATTCCAAAATTAGTTAGCTTATCATCTGAACAAATTCTAGGCCATTTTAAAAATTATCAGAACTTCCAAAGAAGCTTGAATTTTGATCCCTGAAGTAATATGAGGGTCTATGTAGTATGTATAGCATACCCCAATTACATAACCAAAATAGAATAAAACAAGAAAGGACAACTTTGTTCCTATGTAGCATTTGTGATTCACGGGCTTACGATGCTGTCTCTTGCTCTGATTTCTTACTTGTTAAAGATGAAATTTAAGTGATTTTAACACTTATCTGGATTTCTGAATCAAATTTCGGAAGATACTACTATTTTTATTGCAATCAAATTGTTTTTATTGAAAAGCCAGGAAATTAAATTCATCCTGTTTATATTTATACAAGCTTTTATAATCACATGGATCGACCAGTAGTTTTTAATGGCATCTTGGTGTCTTTCATGTGTGGGGTAGTAATAAGTTCTTGATCTTCCTACAATTTTGATCTGTCATATGTGGATAGAGAATACAAAAATTGATCTTTTTATATAGAATTAGAGAGTTTTTGGTGGGATATATGTTCTCGTACTAACTTATCGTGGGACATTAGAAGTCATTGTAGTGTTGATTAGATTATAAGATCTTTTCATGAGATAGTTGCCAGTTGCTGTAAAATTAAGCATTAACTGATTGTTGAAATACAAACTTAAGCTATTTTTATGTTTATATACTACATCCGTTTCACATTATGTGCAACAATTAGATATATTTGTGCTCTTGCACTTCACACAGTCATAATCAGAACTTCTTTCATAGTATGTTGTGTTGCTAAAGATTTGTGTGTTAATGCAGTCAAATGTTCTACTCTTGGAAAGACGATCTCTCAATTTGTGTATAGCTGCATTCTATGTACTGTATTGTTTTTGGTTTATGACCTATCTAGTTAAACTTCTATACATCTACACACAATCATAAATTCATAATATATTGGAAAATTTATAAATTACCACCAAAAAATGTAACCATTTTCGAACTAATCACCTTTTTAAAAAAATTATCATCCCTTAAATTAAATTAATGCTAAGATTACCAACCTTTTCACAAATCCGGTGGATTTTCCATCTGTGAGCCCCACATAACGCTTATTTTGACCCTTGACTGATTTTTTCCCCGATTTTTCTCTTTAAAAACGCTATCCTAACTTCAATTCACATTTTTCTCTTTGAAATTTGGTAGAACTTGGTGATAGAAATGTGAATTAAAGTTTAGAGAGCGTTTATAAAGAGAAAAATCGGGAAAAAAAATCAGTTAAAATGGTCAAAATAAGTGTTAGGTGGGGCCTATAGACAGAAAATCCACTTGATTTTTAAAATGGGTGGTAAGTTGAGCATTTATTTAATTTAAGGGGTGGTAATTTAAAATAAAAAATTAAACGCGTGGTTAGTTCGAATATGTTTACATTTTTGGGTAGTAATTTAAAAATTAACCTAATATATTTATACATCACAAATTGAATTTTAGTATCTCTATGCATCAAAATTATTATGGTAATGATATATTTATCCCTTTTAAAAATAAAAAAATTCCTAAATTGAAATTAAGTTGGGAATTTATAACAAAACATGCGTAAATCGGTGTAATAATGTTAGTTTATCCTATAACCAGTGATTCTTCCCAATGGGCTGGTCCAAATAGTAATTATTTCAATCCAACCCACATGGCCCCATAATAGATTCAGTAATTTCATGGGCCATAAAATTGGGCTTTCTTCATAACATTGGCCCATAAAAAATTCACTAGTTTTACTCTTTTCCTTAATTTCTTCTTGCCCTGGACTTCAACCTCAGAAACACTCCATTTTTCCCTCTCCTCCCCTTCTCCCGCCTCTCTTCTAACCTGCAACTGTAATTCATATTCACTTTCCTTCCCGCCGCCGTCGTTACTTTTTCCGTCGCCGTCGACGTTACCGCCGGTAAAACTCCGGCGCAAAACAATCGGTAAAAATGGCGGTTGAACCACTTGGACACAGAGTAAGCGACCTCATTAAGGACGTCACCTATGAGCTTTCACCTTCATTTACTAAACTAGTTGATAACTTCGTTTCTTCCATTAAAAATGTCATTGCCAAAATTCCTGAAGATTTCCAGGTCTTTCTCTCTCCTCTTTGATTATCTGTTACACTTCAATTTCTTAAACCCTAAACCCTGTTTTATAATTTTGAAATTTTTAATTCATATTTGTACGAGTGATTTCAGGTTACTGCGAGTGAGGCGCCGGGTTTTGTGAGAGATGTAGGTGCTGATAAAGTGGATTTTAAATTCAAGAAGCCTAAATTTATTGAAATTGGTGGAAGTTATTCAATTGGTTGCATTGTGAAACCCGAAGTTAATGTTGATCTTCTAATTCGTTTGCCAAAGGTATTTCTGATTCTTATACTTGTATTTAGCTGATTATGAATGTATACACATCCCTCTTTCCTGTATCATGTGTGCATTTATAGTTAATGTTAATGTTTGAGTGCTAATTTTAATTGATTAGACCTCAAAAAGTAAGAACTTGCCACGAATTTAAGGGTTTCACTATGATTAAGATTACACTTTTTTGTTACGTAAATGGATTATTCTTCTTCATGTATTTTTTTTTTTTGGTTGAAGTAATTGTACTTTGAATTATTGCACTTGATAAGGTTTGGAATAGGGGAATAGGTATTTTTGACACTTTGGGAGCTCCTGTTTGTGCGAATTTTGTGGTTAGGGAGTTGTTTGGCCCTTGCATAAGGTGATTGTGGGAAGGAAAAGCTGTTTGTGTTGTTGATAACAGAATAAGGTGATTATTTGCTTAAGATTTGGTACTTGCATAATTTGTTCACATAAAATAAGACGGTCTTATTAATTTTGCTTGAAAATTATAAAACTTATTTATTTATTTATAAGATAAAAGGGGAAGAATTGACGCAAAATAGAAATAATAATAAGTGAAAAATAAGTGTGATTGTTGTTCTTCAGTAATGATTACGGTTGCCAACAGCCATGAGATAAGCTTCCATTCCATTTCATTACGAAGTTATAAGTACTTTTCCATTAAATTAACTTCCATTCATTCATTCCATCATAAATGAACCTTGTAGACAATCAAACCAAAATTAACATTGAGTGCAACACCAATATACTACGTAGTACATCATAAACAACTCATATTATTTAGTGATGCTCTGATAATTAATGAATTTGGGGATAGTTGATGACTTAATGAAGATGATGGATTCCCAACACCTTAATAAAACTTCCGCATGCCTGTTATCTCTTGCATTTTCTCGCTATCAGTGCAACATAACGTAATTCATAGCTGAACCATACTCATTCTTGGGAATTCAAAGACCTTTTGGTAGGGTTGTTATGATTCCAAATCACTATATGTGAGCTGGACAATTTTCAACTTTACTGGACCGGAAAGGAAATAGGTTGTGGTGCTTACTATGGATCCCATGATACATCGAGAGTCCATTTAGGTGGTTAGAACCTTTCACTTTGACTTTAAACTATCAATTTAGCTGTTTATGTATACACCTCCTGTAATTAACTCAATGCCACCATGGGCCTTTATGTGACTTACTTGTGGCCGTATATAGTTCTAAAAGCATTATATGATCTCGGGATGCATCCTTATCATCCCTAAATTTTTTGACACTTGCCCCAAAACCTCTTAAAAGGTTCGATTTCGTGTATTATTAACTAAGTTTTGGATAGTTTTTTACTTTTCCGGAGCAGAAGAAAAAAGAGGGCGGGATGTTTCTAATGGACCCTACTACACCCCGAGAGGCAATTTGGGTGTTTGGAACACTTCACTTTGCCTTTAAACTGTTTGTTTAGCCGTTTACGTACGCACCTCCCTTCACTAACTTAAGGCCGCCACTAGCACATGCACCTTGTGTCTGTCAAATTTTATGCTTGCTGGAGCAAAAAAGGTGTATTCATTACTAATATATACCGTGTCTTGGCAGGATTGTTTTCTTGAAAAAGACTATTTAAATCACCGGTATCATGCCAAAAGGTTCCTTTATCTTTGTGTTATCAAGAAGTACCTGAAGTCTTCTGCATTAGTAAGCAAGATTGAATGGGCTTGTCTCCAAAATGAGGCTCGCAAACCTATATTGGTCATATATCCAGGTTTGTCAGCTTCGTCAGCCCTTTTGATAATTTTCCTCATTAATTGCCAATCAGCTTGATTGTTAGTATCAGGGTTTCTACAAATGATTTTTTTGGTTGGCTTATTTTCTGACACAGAAGCTCTTTTGTCCATTTAGCTTCTGAAGTTGCCAATATACCTGGGTTTTCTATTAGTATAATCCCTACTGCTTCGTCCTTATTTAGCATCCCCAAGTTGAATGCAACAAGGAATAACGTGCGTGCTCAGTGCCAAGGTATGGAGAAATTTCATTTTCTTACTATTTATGGACAATTGACTTCTTAGAATAGAGCTTGTTTATTCTCCTGATGGAGTTACTTTGTTTGTGATTTATCAGATGGTAATTTGTTACCTACACCAAAATATAACAGTAGCATATTGGAGGATATGTTCATTGAAGATTTTGCAGAATTAATCAAAGAAATGTTTCGTGACTGGGAGGAACTTGGAAAAGCTTTGGTTCTAATGAAGGTGTAAATTTTATTGTCATTTTCCTTTGTCCCTAATGTTTTGACAAGTCTGACTGTGAAGAATCTGGTTTGGTACCACAGGTTTGGGCACGCCAAAGAAGTTCAATATACAGTCATGATTGCCTGAATGGTTATCTTATGGCTGTCATAATGTCCTATCTTGCTGCAAACAGAGTCGGTGGATATTTTAACAAGTCAATGAATGCCATGCAAATTTTTCGTGTAACTCTGGACTTCATTGGTATGTTACTTAACCTATGTAGATAAAATGGATATTGATGATTTTCATCTCAGCTCCATTTTTGACATGGGTTATTTTCACTGTTCTTTTACCCTTCTGGTCGTTTCAATTCTTTTCGTGTATTTACTTTTGTTTGCTGTCTGATGCATGTGAATTAAACATTGGAATTTCGTGGGCTATGATCCACGGATCATGTATAATTGTTTAAAATTTTTGATTATAGATTCATAGTCCATCAGGGATATCTCTGGTTTTCTATTATGATAATTAGTCATGACTCTTGAGGCTGTTTATGATTTAATTCAAAATTATTTGACATGTTTGAACATAAAAATTTCAAAATGATTTAGACCTTAGCATTTGTATCATTTAAAGTATTGGATCTGATAGATATAGGATAACAAGCTAAAAGATATTCCTTAGCTGGGGCCTAATTGGTGTTTCTCATTTTTGCCATTGTAGATAAGTATCTATTCTAGAGTTGGTTAAATCAATGGTTAAGAAGCTTTGAAAAATGCTAGTTTTCTTTCATCTAGTATCTGCTTTGCTAGCTTGACTTTTTTTTGCTTGCTAGGTTTTGTATTCTAAGTTTAACATGCTTTTCTTGATTTCAGCTAATTCAAAATCATGGGAGAAAGGCTTACTTTTACAGTCCCAAGGGAGTCGCCAGATTTCAAAAGAGGTGAAACACATTAAATATTAAAACTTCTCATAAGCATCAACTAAGTTATGCAAGTGTGATTATGTCATGCTGCTTGCTAAAATCTATAGAATTTCATAAGCTTAAGCTAGATTACTATCAGTTCAAAATTCTAATACATATTTCAGCCATGATCTAATTAATAGCATTTGCAAAGATCGATAAACCTATTATACCTGTGACAGCACTCCTTCATATTTCCTCCGTTTTTTAATCGCATTGTTGGGGATTTCACGCTTGCCAATGCACATTATATAACTTAGGTATCTTAATTTGTGCTGTAAAAATTATAAAAGTTTGTATTATGAAAGTATATTTCGGTACAAATTTAACAAGATCCCACACGTGATTATATTTTTTTCAACATGTAAATTACAAAAGACGGTCAAAGGAGTGTGTGTGAATCGTGTAATATTCCAAATGCTGAAATTAAAAAAAGAAATAGAGGAAGTATTTATCTAATAGTGAGACAACTTTCCCCTTAGTATTGTTTGTGAAGATTATTTGGTTTCCTGGTCCTGAAAGATGTAATTTATCTATTTTCTTTCAACAAGTATCAAACTCAAATTATGTTTGTGACCCTGCTTTAAGTAATGTTTCTTTGAAATTCTGATACAATCCTTTTCAATTTGAACAATGTTTGTTGATCTAGGAATTGAAGGAAAAAAAGCAATGTTTGAGGTCAAATCCAGTAGTCATATGTGATCATTCTGCAAACTTTAATTTGGCCTTCCGGATATCAAAGAGCAGCTTTCTTGAGGTATTTTGGCCGTTTTTTTTTTCCTTCTCCCTTAACGTGGTGAATTTCTTACAGTCAAGTCTTCTTTGACGATGTGTTTTGGTTTTGCATGCAGCTTCAAGCAGAGGCTGCTTTGACACTTGACTGTATTCAAAAATGTCAAGATAATGGATTTGAAGAAGTATTTTTGACTAAATCTGACTTCGCTGCTAAATATGACTATTGTGTGAGGTAAGGTTTGAATTAAAATCTTATAGCTACATAAATGAGATTTTAAGTCCTTAAAATCATAATTACGGACTGAATTCAGGGATTAGTGCAAGAACAAAGTAACTAGGAGTGTGATTGACTTAAAACTAATTAATGCCAAGTAAATGATAATTCCACTTTCCAAAGGTAGATTCTCTCCCAAGAAACTTTCTCTTTCTACACTTCACAATATTCAGCATTATAATCTCTCCCCAATCTACTCTTATTTTAAACGTTATTTCTATTACTTACTCACATATCTTTCTATTCATGATACAACTAGCAAAATTGCTCTCCCTATTATGCCTTCCCAAAATACCAGTTTGTAGCAAAGTCATATAACTAATGTGCTTTTAGCGTGTCTTCAAAATTATTTTACTTTTGTCGTCGTACAAGTCTATGTACAAAACCATTTACTCAGTAGCTGCCCGTCTTGTTCTAGGAAACAGGTGCATCACCAGTCATTAGATGGTCTTAGAAGTTACTTTGTCTAGTTCTTAGAGTTACAGTTTTTGCGCATTATGGATGTGAATAACCTATATGTTATACTATAGTTTAAACAAGCTCATGTGGTGGCATCCATCTCACTAATTTATAAAGTGAAAACTTTGTTTTAATGAAACTGGTTTCTTATGATTAAAACTGATAAATACTTATTTAAATTCGATTTTGACATGCTCTTTCCACCCCCTTTTATCTTTAATTAATTTGCTAAATTTTCCTTTTTGAGGTGTCTCTTTTGTGGTAGTATTTTTCTTTGATTTCTCTACTTTTTCACTCTTCCTAAATGTTTTTGCCCAACCCCTTTTTACATCTAAGAGGGGACACGGGAAGTGTATAATCTGTTTTACAATACTTCCTCTAAATTTTCTAGTTGTTCCTTGTTTGATACTTATACACTATTCACATACCTCCCTTGTCCATATCTATTTACTAGTGTGTAATATCAATTTTTATATTATATAAATTTTTTAATATTTGTCTCAATGTATAGGTTCAGATAATCAACATTTATATTTGTTTACTACTTTTAAATTATCGATAATATTATCTCTATGTAGGCAAATGTGTCCAATCAAATGGAACAACTTAAAAAAAATAAAAATAGAGGAAGTGTTATTTTTAGAAGTTGAACAGAACACAGCCCTACCTATTTACGACATTAATTTTCTTAAAAAAGTTGAACAGAACACGGCCCTACTTATTTACGACATTTCTTTTCTTAAAAATAATATGATTTTTTTTTTTTTTTTTTTTGTTTAGAAATTTCACTAGGGGTACTGTATATAGTTTTTGAATGCCTGTTCTTTATCCGCCTTGCCTCATCCATGGGAAGATTTTTTGCTGTGTTCTACAAGATTGTAATTATCTCATTTTTTGTGCTATGTTAGGTTGAACTTGAAGGGAAATAGTGGCGTCTTTGCATCTGGTTATGGAGTTGATGATGAATGTTGGAGGTTATATGAGCAGAAGGTGTATTCTCTTTTATGTCAGGGCTTGAATGACCGAGCAAAGTCCATTCGTGTCATTTGGAGAAACTGGTCCAGCAATTGTCGTATTGAAGATGTAAGGAATCCAAGTTTTGGATTTGGTCTTTCCTTACACATAACAGTTGTTTTCTCCCGATTACAACTTAGTTTGTACTGTTTTTTTGTAGGGGTTCTCATCACTTGATAATGAACCAATGCTCATTGGTGTTACTTTGAGTAATCTGGAGAAAGCTCTTAGACTGGTTGATAAAGGCCCTAACCCAGAGCATAAAGAAGAGGTAACTAGTCATGCCATTGTGATTTACAAATCCTTCTTTGCTCTTCTGCTTCTCTAGTGACTCATATAATTTCAATTAGGTTGCCAAATTTCGTAAGTTTTGGGGAGATAAGTCTGAGTTTCGGAGATTTAGTGATGGTACCATTGGAGAATGTGTTGGTGAGTCATAATTTATAATGCGCTTTGTTAATTGTTACATTGAGTTAAAATATGTCAAGATGATTTAATTATTCTACTTGATCCTATTTAAATAGTGTGGGAGTACAAGCAGTGGGAGAAGCATCTTATTGTGAAGAAAATCGTTGAGCATGTATTATCACGGCATCTTTCTCTGTCAATAAAAAATGTAGTTGTCAGTGCAGATCAACTGGATTTTTCTCTCTGCAATGGCGGTGCAGGTATCATGATGATCTATGGCTTTAGCTTTTTTTTTCCAGCTCCATCCTTTCTCTCCTTTTTCAGAGTATGACATCTTTAATTTTTACAGATCCTATATCATTTACTGGAGGCTTGCTTGAAGCATATGAAGCTTTAGCTAAGCGCTTGCGCCTTTTGGATGATATTCCTTTGAAGATATCCAGTGTCCAACCCTTAGATTCAGGTTTTATCTCACTCTTAAAGTCTTAACTGTTTTCTTTTTGGCTGCTAAAAAGATGTCAGTTTACTTCAGAATTAATGTTGTATTTTTTTTCTTCTTGATTCTCTTAAAATTTTCTGCCATCAAATTACATTTCCTATCTATTTTGTTTTGTTGATCATACTGTTACTCTGAATCTTTCTGTAATTGGGTCTTTAGGTCATATTGCATTGGTTAGGGGCGAGTGGAGGAGAATGATTTATGTGATTCACGGGGATGATATATTTGTCTATGATCTTTATGGCTCTATTTAGCTGATCCCAAGCCTTTTGGAACAAGGTTCTGATATTGCTGTTGCAACTTGTAAGACCTGGAAAGAATCAACAGAACACCAATCTGACCCAAAATAGTGGATTTTGACCAAAATTTTGTGATCATCCATTTAATCCAAACCATACAACATGGAATATATTGGATTGAACTTGTTCTAATGTGTTTACTCCTTAGTGACCCAAAAACCATTGTATCTAATGTAGTGGAAT
Source organism: Chenopodium quinoa (assembly GCF_001683475.1). Taxonomy (NCBI): domain Eukaryota; kingdom Viridiplantae; phylum Streptophyta; class Magnoliopsida; order Caryophyllales; family Amaranthaceae; genus Chenopodium; species Chenopodium quinoa. Next base: position 8,004,689 of record NW_018743574.1, on the reverse strand, counting down.
GAAATTATGAGAACTTTCTTGTACAAAATACCTTTAGTTGTTGCCATCTCAGGGTTCAACATGGTTTCAGTTGGAATTAGACATTATTTTGTTTGGATTTATGCCATTTGGCTATAAATAACTGTTTATTATAGTCTCTTTTTGGCATGAATGCTGTGTATCTTGTTGAGACTTGGTTATACACATACATATCACATTAATAAATTAAAGTAGAAAGAGTTTCAATTTCCGTTGAATCCTTCGGCCAACCTGAAATTTAAGCTTTGAGTTTTAAACAAATGTTGTTTATGGTTTCCTAGTCAATTCTGTTCTCATTAGGGAAATGGCTTATTATATAGTCCCCACTCTGCCTGAGTAATTCATTCTGTGACCTTGTTTGCTTTTCCAAGAACTTAATTATATGATTCGTTCTGATATTGAGAATAACCATAGAATTTCTAAGTGTTTTGTTTTTGCTGTTTTTCTTTGCATCTTATGATTGCATGGCTCTCTGAATTACTTACGAAGGAATTTTTTTATTTTTTTTATTTTTTTTAAATGTTACTGTGGTTTAATATGCTAAAAAAATATAGGACTTGGGAGGAACTAGGAGTTTCCTTGGGCCAATATTGTGTTTCACTGGCTCTGGTTTATCCCACAGCTTAATTCAACTAGCATATTGCTTCATTAACCATACGCATATGCTAATGATTCAACTTAATGCATTTTCTTTTTTCTTTGGAGTTTTAAGTGTTCTGGCTGTTGGTTGTGCATTAATTGTGATTTATTATTAATTTGTATGTGTGAATACAGCTTTCAGGTTCACTTCTGTTTTCCCTCCTGAGCCTCATCCTTTGGCTGGAGATAAAACCTTCATTTCAAGATCGGTGAAGGTTGCTGCAACCTGTGTACAGCCGGTGAAAGTTTTGATTCAGGTAGCTTATCTACAATCTAGTCTTCGATTTGTTATCTCACCATTGCCTGTGCTATGATGCTTTGCAATGAATTGTTATTTATTTACTTATTAATTTTTATTTGTGATTCTTTGCTTGATTTTTTTAAAAATCTTGTTTAAATGTTTTTTTTTTTTAGTTGGAGGGATCAGGAAATTGGCCAATGGATGAATTGGCCACTGAAAAGACTAAATCTGCCTTCCTTCTAAAGATTGGAGATAGGTAAAAATGGTTGTGAGTATCATATTAGGATTATCATTCTCTATGTTTTAACTGATTGTCAACCTTCCTTTTTGGCAGTCTTCAAAATAAGTGGGGTGTTAGCTGCATTGCCACAGAAGATGATGTGGATGTATTGCAATCTGGATATGCTTTTCGTCTCAAAATTTTACATGAGAGGGGTCTGACTTTGGTGAAAGGAGAGAGTGAGTGATAATAAGCTGATTCTTTTTGCCTTGTGGTTTCATGATTCTAGATTTTACTGTTGACTAAACAAGGATAGCAATAATGTTTGTAGGAAATCAAGTTAAGCGGGTGTCTTCAATTGACAGGAAATTATTTATTCAAAGCCAGCATTCTAGCATGATAAATGGTTTACAAGGGCGGTGTCCCATTTATGGTCCAGTAGTCAGGTATAACTTTCTTGCATATCTCGTTTGATCTTACAGTGAAACTAATGTGTACCTCATTGTGAAGGCTTGCAAAACGATGGGCTGCTTCACACCTCTTCTCTGCTTGCTTGGGAAGTGAAGCTATTGAGCTCTTGGTAGCTCATATATTTCTAAACTTCAAACCATTTTATGCTCCTAACTCAAGGATTACCGGCTTTTTGAGGTTATATTTTTTCCATACCTATTAACGAATTCCTTACCTTAAATATTACCTCTCGGTGTCTATTGGTAATTCTGTTTTAGTAATGATGTTGGAACAAAGGTCTGCTTGATTCATCTTGATTGATTTGATTGATCATATCATTGCAATGATTGCATTATGTGGCAAATACAATATAGTGGCTCGAACAACTAAACATGCATGAATTCTTGAGTGTGCTTGTGTAAATGGATTCAATTTGAAGTATTGTGCACTTTCAGCCTAGAAGCCAAAAGGTTCCATCTAATGTCTTGGTTGTATCACCGCATTGTAATTCATTGTAAGGTTTTTCAGTCTCTCACTGTGATAATGTGCCACAACAGTTGTAAATCTTCTTCGTTATCATGTTACCTCATTATATACCAAAATTGAGTTCCCTTCCAGTTTCTCTATCTGCTGTCTTTATTAAGCTTTCGTTTGACACTTTTTTATTTTCAATTTTCAGGTTCTTGAGATTGTTATCATCTATCAGCTGTCTTTATTAAGCTTTCGTTTGACACTTATTTTTTTTATTTTTTTTTTTCACTTTTCAGGTTCTTGAGATTGTTATCAGAGTATGATTGGAAATTCTCTCCTTTGGTTGTTGATATAAATGGCGACATGACTGCTGATATTGCGACAGAGATCAAGGTACGGGTTCGAAAATATGAAGTTTATTTGCTTTGTCAAATCTCAAAATTTACTTGACCTGTAACAACCATGGATTTGTTACCTTATATTGCTTACAGGAGAACTTTATGTCAAGTAGAAAAGCTCATGAAGGAAGTACTAGTGAAGTTAGTCCTGCAATGTTTTTGGCTACAACTTATGATACATCCTCTGAAGCTTGGACATCCTTTTCACCAAAACCCCTGGTGAGTATTGCATTCAAACCATTCTTACAAGTACAAGTTAATAATAAATTCTCCAGTTCTCTGTAATGATGATCCTTAATTCAGCGTACAATTTATTGATGCTGTTGGTTTTGATGTATAAGGAACTTAAAAGGTTGGTTGCCTATGCTCGGAGCAGTGCTAATCTTTTGACTAGACTTGTAGAGCAAGATCTATATGATTCTCGTGGATGGGAGGTGAGAATGGAATTATTATGTATTCCTTTTTTAATATACAAATAATTCATAATTTCTCAATACATGTGAATTATTCACTCTCTTTGTTGTATCACAGTGCCTTTTCCGGACTCCTTTAAACAACTATGATGCCGTGGTTCTTCTGCACAGAGACAGATTGGCATATCCACAACGTCTCCTTTTTCCGTCTGAGGTTAAAGAAGGTATCCAGTATTTTATTATATAGGGCTAGTACCATGCTACCAACTTTTCTTTCATAATTCTTTGCTATTTGCTCCAATCTATGCGTCATTTAATCTGCTCTCTATTAATTCTGATGACAACAAATTTATAGGCAAGTACGTGGCTCGTGGAAACCCTAGCAATTATTTCTCGCCCGTTATTAGGCCCAAGGATTTGAAGGGAGGCATGGATGTACTAAAATCAAAGATAATGGTGGATTTTGATCCTCTACAGTGTTACCTTGTGGATCTGCAGGTAATTTGGTTTGTTGCTTTACTTGTAATTTGATCTATTTTTGCGGTTTCTCACCACCAATTAATATCTGGACAGGGAGAATTTCCAGACGCTTTCAGTCTGTGGTATGATTCTTTGGGTGGTGATGCTATTGGTTTAACGTGGAACAAATCTGCATCAAAGGTGTCTTCAGTTTAGCACTAATGCTGCGAATTTATGCGAGTTTGTCTTCAGTTTTTTTTTTTTTTTTTTGATGTATTTGTTATATCTCTAATTGCAGAAACGAGATCGAGAGGAAGATAGTAAAGATGATTCTGATATTTTGAAAGCCGTTGGTGAAGCTGGTAAAGGATTTGTGAGGAGTGTCCATCTTCTAAAGGCTCCTAGGCTTTGTAATTAGGAATACTCTTGATCTTGAGTGCCCAATTGTGATATTGATTATACAGAAAAGGTTTATAACAACACAATTTTGCCAAATCTTTAGTGTTATGGCTTGCAATTTTGTACCATCTCAACGAATATTATACTAGTATTTAGGCTCTTGAGCAAGTGAAGTGTAATGTTGATGAGATTAAGTGTAATTTTTTCTAGTTAAAATATATATATATATATATATATATATATATATATATATATATATATATATATGTATAATCTGAGCATTTTGTGCCAACAATGTTCTCGCCAATGATTTGCAGCCTTGCTCAGTTGTACTTCTTGCTTAGTTCTGATGTGACGCTAATTACCAGGGATATAATATGAGAATTTTAGTGTATTATCAAGTGAAATTCATTTTTTTTTATGCCATTGCAAAGTGCATCACAATATTAAATTTTTATCATTTTTTAATATGTTAACCCAAGTAGATTATGAGTCTAAAACTTTAAGAGGCAGAACAATTTCCTACGTGATAAATTTATGATCCGATTGATCTTCATTTACCATTCGGACCATTGACATACATACTACCTCCGTTACAAGTTATGTGCAACGATTAGACATTTTTCCTCTCTGCTTTATGTGTAACGGAGGTAGTATATCGAGTAAACTCGAAAATGTGACGTATTGGTATGATATCAGAACACTTGATATGACACGAGAGTACGAGACAATCATACGGTTTCCATAAAATAAGAAATGAAATCGTTTACTCCGTATAAAAATTGCAGAATTATTGCAGACACCAGAATACCAGACTCCAAGTAAGGAGATAGAGAACAACCCGAAATTTCTAAATTTTCCTCCAAACTCATTTTTTTTTTTTTTTTTTAATATTTTTCAGATCGATCGATTAATTCAAACAATACATAAAATTGACAAAAATTCCATAAGCAGCAGTAAGTAGAAAGCAAACGCAGAAGAAATGGGGCTTCTGAGTATCATTCGCAAAATCAAGAGGAAAGAGAAAGAGATGCGAATTCTCATGGTGTATGCTTTCTCTCTCTTTCCATTTCCTTTTTACCGTACTTTAATTTTATTGCAATTTCAAATTTAGGCATATTGATTTTTCAGGGGGCTCGATAATTCTGGAAAAACTACCATTGTTCTCAAAATCAATGGCGAAGACACTAGCGTCATCAGTCCTACACTTGGTTTCAATATCAAGACCATTTCTTACCAAAAGTATTTTCCGTTTCCTTATTTTTGAATTTATTTTTAAATTTTTTGCATTTTTTTTTAATTCATAAAAATTGGATTCCAATGGTTTAGGTTTTCTGTCTTAATTTTTGCAATTTTGATTTACTTATATATGATGTTTCTGTAAATGGGCATATTCATTGTTTAACTTATGTTAATGGTGTTTGATTCTATAGTAGTGAATTTCACACCCTTTTATGCCTGATTGTAGTTGTTAGACCTAAGCAGTTTGAATTAGAATAAAAAGGTTTGAGATCTTCAATAAGTAGCCCTGTTAGTCTCTCTGATCCGAATTCTTAGCGATCCTTGTTTGATAGCTGGGACTTTAGTCTGCTATTGTATGTTGAGTTTTGTGGGAGATGAGATTGAAATCTTTTTGATACATTATTGCAGGTATACACTTAATATATGGGATGTGGGTGGCCAGAAAACGATAAGGGCCTATTGGAGGAACTATTTTGAGCAGACGGATGGTTTGATTTGGGTAGTTGATAGTTCGGATCTTAGACGATTGGATGATTGCAGGAATGAGCTGCATAATTTACTGAAAGAAGAGGTATTTCTTATCTTTATTAATCCCACTTCTTTATTGTGTATGCAACTTTGCAAGCATTTTTTGACACAGTTGAAAGAGCCTTTCACGGGAGTTTGTAAAATTTGAATGACATAAAATGTAAAATATCTCAATTAATGTCTTTCTGGAATTCTGGGTATGTTTTTTAAACTAGTAGTCACTCTAGCATATGAAGGGCCTACCACAGCGTTTCTCTTGCTGTGTATGGGTGAGGCTACCCCAAGTCCCCAAGTAGGAACCTTATTTGAGAATTTGATGTCTTTTCAATTTTGAACCACTAGAAGTAGCTTCTATGTATGGTGCTTTTACTAGTTATACTTTTAAACATGTTTCTGTAATCCTGTCAATGTTTTATTAGTTCTGTAATTTAAAAATGGCTGGACTGCTAGAGCTGCACACTCAAAATGCTTTCGCCCTATGAAATGTTTTTGCAGTAGTTTTGTATATCTATGATCACTTTGTGAAGCAGTTTTGTGCATCTTTGATCACTGTTGTTTTGTGATCACATTTATGAAGTAAAATACAAACTAGTTTGACACAATTTTGGTGAAACTAATGTTGCAGTAAAGCAGCATTACAACATGCTTTGAAGTTCTGCCATCATTTTATTTTGGAGTCAAAGTGAGTTGGTGATATGAGTTACCCCTTAAAGTGAGGGTGGTAAATTTTGATATTGGGTTGTCCAGTTGTTGTGGCCATGTTGCCTCTGCATAGCCCCTTAGCAGCTTGTTTGGAATCCTTGGATAGCAAAGTAGAAGGGAAAGGGAAAGGGAAGGGAGGGAAGAAGAAGGAAGGGGGAGGAAAGGAAGGGAAGGGAAGGGAGAACGTAGGTTACATTTTCCCCCCAAATCTTTCCAACATTGGAAGGATTAGTTTATAATAGAGGGAAGGAAAATGACTTCTTCCGTTTCCCTTCACATCCCTCCTATAAAATAGTCTCCAAACAAGGGAGGATGGATCCCTTCTTTTCTCTTCTCTTCCTTTACTTCCAATTTTCTCAATCCAATTTAAGTGTAGATTTCTAGTAGCCACTAGAACCCAAGAATTTAATCAGTGGTGAAGTATTAATGCCTCGTTTAAACTTGTATTTTACTATGCTCATCTTTTATGCTGGCTGACGTGATCATCTGATTAAGTTTAACTTTTTGGCGATCGTGCTTGTCACTCTCCCTTCCCCTAAAACACATGGGTATTTGTGGCTTCTAGGTCTGCAGGATCTAACTGTGTGCTATTCTGCAGAGGCTATCTGGAGCATCTTTGTTGGTATTTGCAAATAAGCAGGATATACAAGGTGCGCTTTCACCTGATGAAGTTGCAAAAGTAAGGTTCCTTCACTCTTCCACACTCCAACACCCCCTCTCTTCCGCTCCTCCTCCAATAATGAATACAATTGGAAAAAGAGCAGAAAAAGAATAGCGTTGTGCTGTAATTCAAGGAATTTTTTTCTCTCTGTTGTAGTTTCTTGATTATGTATTGCCTCCTTTTTTCCTTACCATTGATCTACACTTGCGGAATTTTAGAACTCTGGGCTTATGGATGATATGCTCTCTCTTTACTTGTATTTTAAATGTGATGGTTGCATATTATCTTTTTACAAGTAATAAAATGAAGCCTTTCCTTTGGTTAGGTGCTCAACTTGGATGCCATGGATAAGACACGACACTGGAAAATTGTGGGTTGCAGTGCATACACTGGAGAGGGGCTACTTGAGGGATTTGATTGGCTGGTTCAGGATATTGCCTCTAGGATCTATGTGCTTGACTGATGCCAGTCTTTGCTTCATTGTTCTTTTGCTGACACAAATTTATAGTTTGTCGAAGTCAAGATTATTTAATCATCTGCTCTTATTTTGATGTATGGTCTTCTGATTCTGTACGGAGTACTTCACATGACTTCAACTTAATCTTCTCGAGTGCATCAGCTCAACTTAATCTTCGCTAGTGCATCAGTGCCATTGGTTGAATGTGATTCTAAGGACTACACAATTTTGCTAAACATGAATATCAGGGAGGTAACACGAAGCAGATACCCTTAGCATCAGTTTGAGTGTGATCCTCCTCTCATACAGCCCCAAATTTCTATTACCCGGTATACAAGAGTTTTGGTTTGTTTTTGTATGCAAATTATGTAATGATGTGCAACGTTTACAATCTTTGTATGTACTATGTAGCTGTTTTTGTACCTCAAAGGCTCTGTTCTCTTCAACTATCTTATAGTGTTACATGGTGGTTGTCATGTTGAGTGACGTGATAGTTTACACATTTTGTTGTGTATGCACATACATTTTGTTAGTATCTGTAGTAATTATAAAATGGAAAATCTGTGTAATAGGAATTTTTAAGTAGTCTACTTAGTTTAAAATGACCTTTGAAAAAAGGATCTTTTAAGTTGTATTATGTTGTGAGGGGTGCTAGGCTAAGTTTTCCGGATGGTCAACGACGGAGTTCTGACGTGGACTCTCACGTGGGAGTCACATGACTTTTTAAAAAAGGCCCACACGTTTTTTCCCCTTTTACCCCAAAAAAGGGAGTTTGAAATGACAGGAAATTTGGGGGATAAAGGGTAAAAAGTATGTGTGTGTGTGTTTTTTTTTGGAGATATTTGCGAGTTAGACACTTAAAGAGTGAGGGGAAAGGATAAGGAATATCTACCCTCAAATTCAAAGTGTTTCTAGTGGGATCCTACCTTAAGATTGGATGTGCAATTTTTTCCACTAGACCAACCTTAGCTTGGTTAAGCTGTTTATAGGCAAGGTTAGAGGTTACAACTTAGGGCCTGTTCCGATTGACTGAACTCAGCTGAACTGAACTGAACTTATTAATTAGTGATTTTTAACTATGGATTAGTGATCTTTGATTATTTATTACTATACATATGTGTATATACAAATGTACATATTAAAATATTTACGAAAAATATACTATATAATTATAAAATTTATGGAAAATATATTAAAAACTTGAAACCTCTAAACATTTTAAACACATATTGATTATTATTATTATTATTATTATTTATTGATTATTATTATTATTATTATTATTATTTATTGATGATTATTATTATAATTATTTATTGATTATTATTAGTAGTATTATTATTTCAATTATTATTGTTATTATTATTATTATTATTGATTGATTATTATTATTATTATTATTATTATTATTATTATTATTATTTTTGAAACAATTATTATTATTATTTTTGAAACAATTATTATTTATTACTTATTGATTATTATTATTATTATTATTATTATTATTATTATCTCAAAAACAAAAGTCATATGACCTACAATAAATTAGTGGGAAGTCGAGATACAATCTGGGCCTCCACTCCTCTAACTATAGAAAAGTCTACCCTAGTGAATATGTGAGCTGCAGTACGAGCCCCAATGTTGTTGTTGTTGTTATTATTATTATTATTATTAGTATTGTTGTTGTTGTCGCCGTCGTTGTAATAAGAGCTTAAAAGAATGAAATTTGGCTTTATATCATTATCAATATCATTAGACATAAATTAAGAGCTGAACTGAATTGAATTTCAACGGAAGAGAACATGCCCTTAGTCGTAATACGAGTATTTAAATACAGTACACAATTGTAAATACGGAGTACTTGATTCCTGTCGCAAAATACATGATTGGTTTATCAATACTCCGTAATCCACAAGTCCACAACCTAAGAGTGAAGACTGTCATTGAGGGTCCATTGAAGTCGCTTTCAAACTCCATTAAACACTCTCTTTCACAATTTCTCTCTCTTATTACTCTCTCTCTCGCTTACTTACTCCTCAAATGTGGCGAAGACAATTCAGCAGTAGCGCAACTGCGATAAGCGCGCTAAAAGCCAAAAAATGGGACGCCGTAATTATCGGCGGCGGCCACAACGGCTTAACGGCGGCGGCGTACTTAGCTCGCGGTGGCCTATCCGTCGCCGTCCTTGAGCGCCGCCATGTCCTCGGCGGCGCTGCTGTTACCGAAGAGTTGATCCCTGGGTTTAAATTTTCGCGGTGCAGTTACCTCCAGAGTCTTCTTCGTCCTTCCATTATCAAGTACTTTGTCTCTCTAAATTTATTTTCTCGCTCCTAAATTATAATTTTATATCTTCAATCATAAATTCAGGAGATGAATGAATGAATGTTGAATTGTTGATGTTGATGATGATTGTATCATGTGATGAAAATGATTGACTGATAGGGAATTGGAATTGGAAAGGCATGGAATGAAGATGCTGAAGAGAGTTCCGGCGTCGTCGTTTACGCCTTGTTTGGATGGGAGATATCTTTTGTTAGGGCCAGATAAAGAGCTTAATCGTTCCGAAATCTCTAAGTTCTCCTTAAATGACGCTGATGCTTATCCTAGGTATCCTAATTTTCTAGGTTTTTGCAAGAATTTTTGTTGTTTTTTTGGTATGAAGTAATTGCAATTGTGAAATTTGTTTGAGATATTTGGATATATTGTTATATGATCATTAGTTGCTTGAATTAGTTCAAAAGATTGAGATAATTTTTTTTATGATCATATTTAGGTTGAATTTGAAAATGTTCAGGACATAGTGATATGTTTATGCATGATCATTTGTAGCTTGAATTGTGAAACAATTGGTTTAAATATAAACATTTACAAAATTGTGCTTCATGGCCTTCAAGTCATGTGTTGCAACTTGCAACATATATATATACAAGTATTTTGTATGTGAAAATTTGTGCATCTAAATTGGAAATGGTTTGGAAAGGTAATTTGGATGAGGTTGATAAAACATGCCTCTCCTTTTTAGCTTCAATGTGTTTCAAAATGCTAGGTTTTGTTTTTTGTGGTTTTGATTTAGTTATAATTATCTAATATGGCTGTTATAACTTATAAGATGGTGTATGCATGAATGACAATTATGACATTAAGTGATGAATGATGGTGACAAATCTAACAATTACAAGTATGTATGTTTTTGACTTGAGATATTATGCTTGACTTATTATATTGTAGCATATTGGATATTTTGTGTAATTGCATTCAACTGAAACGTTTATAAGAAGAAGTTTGCTAGTATCAAGATGAGGTATAAGAACTCATGCTTGTGCACCTGCACTTGCAAAGTTGCAATCATTTTTCCGTTAAGATATACCATTTTTAAATTGATGTTGATGTGTTTATCTTGAACTATTTTGATGCACACATGTAGATATGAGAGTCAGCTTGAAAGTTTCTGTAAATTTTTGGATCCAATTCTGGATTCCCCGACTCCTGAAAATATAGGAGGCGCCTCGTCTTTTGGTGACAAGATGAAAAATAAGTTGTACAAGTCAACTTTTTGGTCGGCCTGCCTTCAACGTGCAGTCTCCCTTGGGCAAAAAGAGATGGTGTAAGAATGCAATATTCTTTCTATACAAAAGTAGTATGTACTTTTTTATATATCGTACAGACTTCAGACTAATCTTATTTGCTGATTTTATAACCTTAAACTTGGGAGCTATAGTAACTCAACTTATTCTTGCAATGCACTGTCCTGTTGGACGACAGGGATTTTATGGACCTTCTTTTGTCCCCAGCTTCAAAGGTTCTAAATAACTGGTTTGAGGTAATGACATCTTCAGTTGCTATGGTCTGTACGATAAACTAACCTGGCTGAGCTGTACCATGTGTTTTACTTGTGGAAACAACCCCCCTAAATGTGCACACCGTATTGTTTCATGTGTTGCTTTTAATATAAGCTAGCACTTCAGTATATCTCCTTTTTTTCAAATTTTACTGTTTAAACTTCCTGATTTATATGTCTCTGATATATGCAGTCTGATGTCCTTAAAGCAACACTAGCAACAGATGCTGTTATAGGGAGCATGGTAAGTATTGTGTTTGAGATATGATATGTATCCTCAGGCATCCTGTGTGAATCCCCGAGATCTAATTATGTTATGTTGTGTAGATAAAACTGAATGCGAGCTATCATTTACTTTAATAGGCAAGTGTAAACACGCCAGGTAGTGGGTATGTTTTGCTACATCATGTGATGGGAGAAACAGATGGAGGTCGTGGCGTATGGTCGTAAGTATCCAAAATCATGCAGAGTTTCATCTTTGGACTTTTAGATTCATAATATTTGTAAGTGATGTCTAGTATATGCTGTCCAAATTTAGGCACTTTTGTCTTACTCTTGGCCTTATCCTTTTCCTAGGACTTGTTCATCTATGTGGGTTAAATATAGCTGATTGACAAAGGAGGGAAGGACCTGTCAAAACACAATATCTTTTGTAGGATCCAACACTCAGTTAGTCCTTAAAATTCATCCATGCCAATGATATGTTTACTTAGAGCTTCTGTTAGAGTGTTAGACCAACACTTTTGTCGTTTAAGCCCTATCCAGCCTAAAGATGTTTTATACAATTAGCTTATCATCTAAGCTTAATGACTAATTTTATAAGCTAGTATACCTCTTGTTTCATGTTGATATACACTATAAATCCATCTTTAGTTCATATTGGCGGGTGAGCAGTCCAGGTTTGGTGGGTCCATCACTTGAATGGATTCAGCAAGTGATTTCAATTCTCATTGAATTCGTCTGACACCTACATTATCTTTTAATGTGTGCCCATGCCCCTACCCCTTACCTTTCAAAAAAAAAAAAGAGAAAAAAAAAGGTGCTTAACAAGTCAACATTAAAATTAGCCCACAGACCAGTAATCAGACTGTATGTCCTAAAGGAATGTGACCCCTTGATTTTGGCTCATGTATGAAAAGAATGAATGAATGTGACTTGGCAATGAAGCTCCGACTTGTAAATTATTTCTCAACATAAATTTAAAGTTATACTAGTCCGTAACATTTTTGTTTAGTATTGATTCTGCAAAGCCCATTTATTTGCTGTTGATTTACGGGATGCTATTAGATTATGTTAGTGGGAATCTTTTAAATACATTCATGTGCATCACTTGTGATAGTGACAATATGTTTGGCATTTTGGCCACCTTAAATGAGTCATAGGCACTCCCATATAGGTTAATTTCTTCACTATGGTGTCCAGATATTTTGTGTAGGTATCCTTAAGCAAGGTTACTATGAAGTGATAGGAATCCATTAAATATAATCTGTGTATAATGGCATAACATAATATACTAGATTTTGGCTCTAATAATTTTGAAATTCATGATACACCCAATGATTGGCAAGGATACTGGGAGATTACTTTGTGTTAAGCTTTGTCTTCTTTCTTTAGAACATGAAGACAAATTATTACGCTGACTATGAAAAGACATATCTTTGCCAATTATGTTCTGGAACTGTATTTTGCAGATATGTGGAAGGGGGAATGGGCTCTGTCTCCTTAGCCATCAGTCATGCTGCAAAGGAAGCTGGAGCTCACATAGTGACTAGCACTGAAGTAAGCATTAAAATTTTCTACTTTGTTGCTGATGAGAGCTGAAATTCTTCTTTGAGTGACTCATGGTTTAATTCCCTTGCTAAGTAAGGATCACTAAAAATGTGCTCTTTTTTTAATAATTGGTGTGGGTTACTTTGCTGTTGGATGGAGGAATGATTTTTGGAGTGTTGATTTATTATACATTTTGAGAGGCACTAGCATGCAATGTTGTGTCACATGTAAGGACAAGTGATATTTAATGTAGCTGGCAAGTTGCACGTGTGTATATATTTCCTTCCACATCCATCCTACCTTGCTATATATGTTGTTAATCCATACTAGTTAAATTGACCTTTTGTTCCTAAGTCATCCCAAGTTCCCTTCACTCCAATATAGTTGTTGGCAAAAAATTCGTATTGCATGTATGCTATTTTCTTCCATGTATGTCGTTTGCCTTGTGAATTAAAGGGTCTTTTAGAAACGGCCTCTTTAAAAATTTATAGTAAAGGATCATTTCAGGGTCATAATAATATTGGTTAGAACCATATATGACCACATGTTGGTCATATAAACTCATGTGGTGGCCTTGAGTTAATTTTTATACTATGGGATGCATTTCAGGGTCATATAATAATATTGGTTGGAACCATACATGACCACTAGTCGGTCATATAAAGTCTTGTGGTGACCTTGATTTCATTAAGGAGGGTGTAAGTTGTAAATGGCAAATTGTTAGTTTAAAGGCAAAGCAGACGGTTCCAACATCCCAAATGGACTCCTAGGGTGTCTTGGGGTGTGGGAATCACCCCGACACTTTTTTTTCCCGGTTGTGGAAAATTTGTAAATTGTCTAAAAAATGAAGGCTATAATCCACACTTTTGGGCTAATTTTGGCAAAATTTTCCAAAATTGAAGTGAATGCATGGGGTGTCCCCTTAGGTCATAGAAGTTGGTTTGGAATAATGCATTGGAAAATTGCGATACAATAGGCAAGTTGTTTGCCTTTTGAATTAAAAGGTTTTAGAAACAACCTCTTTATATTAAAAGTAAAGGATGCATTTTGGGGTGACATAATAATATTGTTTTGAAGTTAGAACCATGTATAACCGCTAATCGGTCATATGTTAAGGATGGTGTAAGTTGTTAAAGGTAAATTTACAGTTTTAAAGTAAAGTGGATGGTTCCAACCACCCAAATGGACTCCAAGGGTATTTTGGGGTGTGTGGGAAGCACCCTGACATGTTTGTTTCCCGGTGCCAAAAAGTCGATAATTGTCTTAAAAACTTAAGGTTATAATGGCCAATTTGGGTATAATTTTCTAAAGTTAAGTGAATGCATGGGGTGTCCCCTATCGTTTGCCTTTTGAATTAAAGTGTCTTTTGGATACAGTCTTTTTATATTTTTTTATAGTAAGGGACGAATTTCGGGGTCATATATTGGTTAGAACCATATGTAGATATATGACCACTATTCGATCATATATAGTTATGAGGCCCAAAAGTTTATTGCCCGGTGGTCCAAAGCACGGCTCAACTGCGGTGTGTAACGTGCTCCGAAACAGGGCCGGGGAGCCAGTTAACCCTGGGGTGGCTTTGAGTTAATTAACAAGGGTGTAATTTATAAGTGATAAGTTCATAGTTTAAAGGCAAAGTAAATAGTTCCAACCACCCAAACAGACTCATAAGTGTCTTAGGGTGTATGGGAATCACCTCAACATTTTTTTTTCATGGATGCCAAAAGGTCAAAACTTATCTTAAAAAAATGAAGATTATAATCCATGTGTTTGGAGAAATTTTTTCCAAAGTTGAAGTGAATGCATGGGGTGTCCCTTGAGGTCATGTGTTGGTTGGAACCACACATTGTGGAATTGTGAAACAGTAGACAAATAGTTTGCCTCTCGAATTAAAAGGTCTTTTAGAAACAATCTATAACTTTTTATTGTAGGGGATGCATTTCGAAGTCCTATAATAAAGTCATGTGGTGGCCGTGAGTTAATTAAGGAGGGAGTAAGTTGTGTATGGTAAACTTTTAGTTTAAAGGAAGATTCCAACCGCTTAAATGGACTCCCAGTGTGTCTTAGGGTGTATGTGAAGCATCCTGCAAAAAGTCAAAGTTAACTTATATAAATGAAGTGAATGGTATCCCCTAATATCATATAAGTTCGGTGGGAACCATAAATTGGAGAATTGTGCTACAATAGGCAAGTCATTTTCCTTTTGAATCATAGATCCTTTTAGAAACAACCTCTTTATGAATATGTATAGCAGGGGATGTATTTCGGGGTGGCCTTGAGTTACTTAAGGAGGGTGTAATATTGGTTAGACCCATATATGACCATTAGTTGGTCATATAAAGTCATGTTGTGGGTTTTGAGTTGATTAAAGAGGGTGTAAGTAGTAAATGGTAAATATACAGTTTAAAGTTAAAAGTGGATGGTTCGAACCACCCTAATGGACTCCTAGGGTGTATGCGAAGCACCCCAACATGGTTTTTTCAAGGTGCCATAAAGTGAATAATAGTCTAAAAAGTAAAGACTATAATCCACGCTTTTTGCCAGTTTTGGTAAATTTTTTCAAAATTGATGGTTGGTTTGGAAACATACATAGGGGAATTGTTATATAATAGGCAAGTCATTTCCCCTTTGCATTAAAGGGTCGTTTAGAACCATCTTCTTTATAAATTTTTATGCTAGGGGATGCATTTCATGCTTATATATTAATTGTTGGTACCATCCATGACCACCACTGAATTATATAAAGTCATGTAATGGTCTTGAGTTAATTAAGGAGGGAAAAAGTTGTAAATGGTAAATTGACTGTTTAAAGGCAAAGTAGACGGTTTTAACTATTTAAATGGACTCCGAGAGTGTCTTGCGGTGTATGGGTAGCACTCTGACATGTTTTTTAAATGGTTGCAAAAAAAAGTCAAAATTGTGTAAAAATGAAGGCTATAATCCACGCTTTTGGCCAATTTTGGTAATTTTTTTATAAAAATTGAAGTGAATGCATGGGGTGTCCCCTAGGATCATATAAATTGATTATGAACCATAGATGTGTGTACAATAGACAATTCATATGCGTTTTGAATCAAAGGATCTTCTAGAAACAACCTCTTTATGAATATCTATAGCAGGGATGCATTTGGGGGTTGCCTTGAGTTACTTAATGCAGGGTGTAATATTGGTTCAAACCATATATAACCATTAGTCAGGCATATAAAGTCATGTTGTGGTCTTGAGTTAATTAAAGACAATGTAAGTTGTTAATGGTAAATATACAGCTTAAAGGCGAAGTTAAAGTTGACGGTTCCAGCCACCCTAATGGACTCCTAAGGTTTATGGCATGCACCCCAACATTTTTCCTTCCACGGTGCCAAAAAGTCAATAATTGTCTTCAAAATAAAGGCTATAATACCATGCTTTTGGCCAATTTAGTAAATTTTTCAAAAATTGATTTGAATTCCTGAGGTGTCCCCTAAGGTCATATAAGTTGGTTTAGAACCATACATTTGGTAATTTTTATATAATAGGCAAATAATTTCCCTTTCGCATTAAAGGGTCTTTTAGAAACATCCATAATTTATGCTAGGGGATGCATTTCGAGGTATATATGAATTTTTGGAATCATCCATGATCACAAGTCAATCGTATAAAGTCATGTAATGGCCTTGATTTAGAGGGTGTTAGTTGTTAATGGTAAATCGATTGTTTAAAGGCAAAGTAGACGGCTTCTCCGAGAGTGTCTTTGGGGTGTATGGGTAGCACCCCGACATGTTTTTTTCATGGTTTCCAATAAGTCAATATTGTCTTAAAAATGAAAGCTATAATCCACGTTTTTGGGCCAATTTTGGTATTTTTTTTTCCAAAACTGAAATGAATGCATGGGGTGTCCCCCGAGGTCATATAAGTTTGTTGAGAACCATAGATTGGGGATTTGTAATACAATAGGCAAGTCATTCGCATTTTAAATCGAAGGGTCTTTTAAAAACCTCTATGAATATTTATAGCAGGGGATGCAAGGAAGGGCTCTTTAGCTTGCTCTGAAAGAGGTCCCCTTCTCCCTTAGCTGCGAGACCCGCTTAATCGTAACATTTGGTATGTAGGTTCAGCCGAGACTATGTTCTACTGACCAAGTGCAATTGCCTCAATAGAAATGTTTTCCCGGGGATAAAAAATGGAATCTTTCTCACTAGATCGGCGAGAATGCCTGACGGTCTTAAAAAATAAAGGCTTATTATTCACGCTTTTTGGCCAATTCTGGGGAATTTTTTCGAAATTGATTTGAATTCATGGGGTAGCCCCTGAGGTCGTATAAGTTGGTTTGGAACCATACATTAGGGAATTGTTATAATCGGCAAGCCATTTCCCTTTTGCATTAAAATTTCTTATAGAAACATCCTCTTTGTAAATTTTTATGCTAGGAGATGCATTAGGGGTTATTTATGAATTGTAACCATTTATGACCACTAGTCAATCATATAAAGTCATGTAATGGCCTTGAGTTAATTAAGGAGGGTGTTAAGTTGTTAATTGATAGTTTAAAGGCAAAATAGACAGGTTTTAACCACCTAAATGGACTAGGGAGTTTCACAGGGTGTATGGATAGCACCCCGACATGTTTTTTTTCATGGGTACTAAAAAGTCAAAATTGTTTAAAAAATGAAGGTTCACGCTTTTGGGTTAATTTTTGTAATTTTTTGCAAAATTGGAGTAAATGCATGGGGTGTCCCCCAAGGACGGCCATAATTGGTTGGGAACCATTGATTGGGATTTGTAATACATTAGGCAAGTCATTTGCATTTTGAATCGAAGGGTCTTTTAGAAACAACCTCTTTATGAATATTTATCGCAAGGGATACATTTAGGGGTTGCCTTTAGTTTCTTAAGGAGGGTTTAATGTTGGTTAGAACCTTAATATGATTTTTAGTGGGGCGTATAAAGTCATGTTGTGGTCTTGAGTTAATTAAAGAGGTTTAAGTTGTAATTGGTAAATATACATTTCAAATTCATAATGGTCGGTTCCAGCCACCCTAATAGACTGCAACATGTTTTTTTCTTGGATGCCAAAATGTCAATAATTGTCTAAAAAAATAAAGTCTAGAATCCACACCTTTTTGGCCAAGTACGATTAATTTTTATAAAATTGATTTGAATGCATGGGGTCTCCCGACGTCATATAAGTCGGTTTGGAACCATACATTAGGGAATTGTTATATAATAGGCAAGTCATTTCCCTTTTGCATTAAAAATTCTTTTAGAAACATCCTCTTTATAAATTTTTATGTTAGGAGATGCATTCTGGTGTTATATATGAATTGTTGGAACCATTAATGACCACTAGTCAATCATATAAAGTCATGTAATGGCCTTGAGTTGATTAATGAGGGAGTTGTTAATTTATAGTTTAAAGGCAAAATAGACGATTTTAACCATTTAAATGAACTCTGAGAGTACCTTAGGGTATATTGGTAGCACCCCGACATGCTTTTTTCATGGGTACCAAAAAGTCAAAATTGTCTAAAAAATGAAGGCTATAATCCACGCTTTTAGGCCAATTTTTGTAATTTTTTCCAAAATTGAAGTGAACGCATGTGGTATTCCCGGAAGTCATATAAGTTATTTGGGAATCATAGATTGGAGATTTGTGATACAATGGGCAAGTCATTTGGCTTTTGAAACAAAGGGTCTTTTAAAAACATCTTTATGAATATTTATAGCAGAGGATAAATTTTGGGGTGGTCTTGAAATTCTTTAGGAGGGGTAATATAGGTTAGAACCATATAAGATCATTAATCGAGGATATAAAGTCATGCTGTGGTCTTGAGTTGATTAAAGAAGGTAAAAGTTGTAAATGGTAAATGTACAGTGTAAAGGTTAAGTGGATGGTTCCAACCACCCCAATGGATTCCTAGGTTGTATGGCAAGCACCCCAACATGTTTTTTTCCAAGATGCCAAAAAGTCAATAATTGTATAAAAAATGAAGGATATAATCAACGCTTTTGGGCTAATTTTTTTAATTATTTCTAAAATTGAAGTGAATGCATGGGGTGTCCCCCACGATCATATAAGTTGGTTGGGAACCACAGATTCGGGATTTGAGATACAATAGGGGCAAGTGATTCGCATTTTGAATCCAAGGGTCTTATGAAAACCTAGGAAGCACGGGTACGACAGTTTTAGGCCATCTCCCGTATCGGGTGAAAGTAATATAGGTTAGAACCATATAGGGAAGTAATATTGGTTAAAAGCATATATGATCATTAGTCGAGGATATAAAGTCATGTTGTGGTCTTGAGTTGATTAAAGAGGGTGAAAGTTGTAAAAGTTAAATGTACTGTGTAAAGACAAAAATGGATGGTTTCAACCACCCCAATGGACTCCTAGGGTGTATGGCAAGAACCCCAACATATTTTTTTCCAGGTCGCCAAAAAGTCAATAATGGTCTTAAAATGAAGGCTATAATCCACGCTTTTGGTCCAATTTTTTTAATTTTTCTAAAATTGAAGTGAATGCATGGGGTGTCCCCGGGATCATATAAGCGGGTTAAGAACCATATATTTGGGATTTGAGATACGATAGGGGCAAGTAATTCGCATTTTAAATCGAAGGGTCTTATGAAAACCTAGGAAGCACGGGTAAGGCTGTTTTAGGCCATCTCCCGTACCGGGTGAAAGTAATATAGGTTACAACCATATAGACAAGTAATATAGGTTAGAACCGTAAATGATCAGTAGTTGGGGATATAAAGTCATGTTATGGTCTTGAGTTGATTAATAAGGGTGAAAGTTGTAAATGGTAAATGTATAGTGTAACGGCAACAGTGGGTGGTTCTAAACACCCCAATGGACTTCTAGGGTGTATGGCAAGCACCCCAACATGTTTTTTTCTAGGATGCCAAAAAGTCAATAATTGTCCAAAAAATGAAGGCTATAAACAACGCTTTTGGGCGAATTTTTGTAATTTTTCTGAAAAATGAAATGAATGCATAGGGTGTCCCTGGAGATTATATAAGTTTGTTGGGAACCATATATTCGGGATTGAAATGCAATAGGCAAGTGATTCACAATTTGAATCGAAAAGTCTTCTGAAAACATAGGTAGCACGGGTACGGCAGTTTTTGGCCATCTCCCGTTTGGGTGAAAGTAATACAGGTTAGAACTATATAGGGAAGTAATATAGGTTAGAATCACAAATGAGCCATGATGTGGTCTTGAATTGATTAAAGAGGATGAAAGTTAATGTATAGTGTAAAGGCAACAATGGATGGTTCAAATAACCCCAATGGACTCCTAGGGTGTATAGCAAGGACCCCAACATGTTTTTTTCAAGGATGCGAAAAAGTCGATAATTGTTTAAAAAATGAAGGCTATAATCCACGCTTTTGGGCCAATTTTTGTAATATTTTCTAAAATTGAAGTGAATGCATGGGTGTCCTCCGAGATCATATAAGTTGGTTGGGAACCATAGATTTGGGATTTGAGATTAATAGGGGCAAGTGATTCGCATTTTGAATCGAAGGGTCTTATGAACACCTAGGAAGCACGGGTACGACAATTTTTGGCCATCTCCCGTATCGGGTGAAAGTAATGTAGGTTAGAACCTTATAGGGAAGTAATATAGGTTAGAAGCATATATGATCATTAGTCGGGGATATAAAGTCATGTTGTGGTCTCGAGTTGATTAAAGAGGGTGAAAGTTATCAATGGTAAATGTATAGTGTAAAGACAAAAGTGGATGGTTCCAACCACCCCAATGGACTCCTAGGGTCTATGGCAAGAACCCCAACATGTTTTTTCCAGGTTGCCAAAAAGTCAGTAATTGTCTAAAAAATGAAGGCTAATCCACGCTTTTGGACCAATTTTTGTAATTTTTTCCAAAATTGAAGTGAATGCATGGGTGTCCTCCGAGATCATATAAGTTGGTTGGGAACCATAGATTCGGGATTTGAGATACAATAGGGGCAAGTGATTCGCATTTTGAATTGAAGGGTCTTATGAAAACCTAGGAAGGACGGGTACGGCAGTTTTCGGCCATCTTCCATATCGGGTGAAAGTAATGTAAGTTAGAACCATATAGGGAAGTAATATAGGTTAGAAGCATATATGATCATTAGTCGGGGATATAAAGTCATGTTGTGGTCTCGAGTTGATTAAAAAGGGTGAAAGTTGTAAAAGTTAAATGTACAGTGTAAAGACAAAAGTGGATGGTTCCAACCACCCCAATGGACTCCTAGGGTGTATGGAAAGAACCCGAACATGTTTTTTTCCAGGATTCCAAAAAGTCAATAATTAACTAACAAATGAGGGCTATAATCCACGCTTTTGGGCCAATTTTTGTAATTTTTCTAAAATTGAAGTGAATGCATGGGGTATCCCTCGAGATCATATAAGCTGGTTAAGAACCTTGTATTCAGGATTTGAGATACAATAGAGGCAAGTATTTCGCATTTTAAATCGAAGGGTTTTATGAAAACCTAGAAAGCATGGGTACGACAGTTTTTGGCCATCCCCCGTACCGGGTGAAAGTTATATAGGTTAGAACCATATAGGCAAGTAATATAGGTTAGAACCATTTATGATCATTAGTCGGGGATATAAAGTCATGTTGTGGTCTTGAGTTTATTAAAAAGGGTGAAAGTTGTAAATGGTAAGTGTACAGTGTAAAGGCAAAAGTGGATGGTTCCAACCACCCTAATGGACTCCTAGGGTGTATGGCAAGCACCCCAACACGTTTTTTTCCCGGATGCCAAAAGGTCAATAATTGTCTAAAAAATGAAGGCTATAATCAATGCTTTTGGGCCAAATTTTGTAATTTTTTTATAAAATTGAAGTGAATGCGTGGGGTGTCCCCCGAGATCATATAAGTTGGTTGGGAACCATATATTCGGGATTTGAGATACAATAGGCAAGTGATTCGCATTTTGAATCGTAGGGTCTTATGAAAACCTCGGAAGCATGGGTACGGTAGTTTTAGGCCATCTCCCGTACCAGGTTTGGGTATAGTACGGGGACTGCAAAAATACGTTCCCGGGACGTTTACAAAATTTTGGGTGCAACCTACGCTAATTTTGGGACGTTACGGGTACGGTTTAACACGTTTTAGACGTCCCCAAGAACAAATTGAACTTTCTGACTTTCAAAACCCAAGCCTAGTTCAAAATTTAATAATAAAAGAAGGGCCTTAATAAAAAAAATTTAAAAAAAAATTCTTACTCGTTAACTCTTAAGGGAGCAGGGCTAGGGCACTCAATATAGTTTCTCTTTCTACTACTCTTTTTCTCTTTGAAACCTTGAAGACTGAAGTAGCCAACCACCCACCACTCCACCAGATCAGCGGCGCTGCTGCGATCGATTGATTGTTAAAGAATGATGTTCTTAGTTTTTTTTTTACAGGCTTTTGTCAAAAACTTCAATCTGCCTTTGAGTTTGTAGCAATGACTTATGTATGGATTTACTTTTGAATATTTTTAGGTTTTTTTTTGCCATATCCATGCTGTACCTGTTTTTTACCTTTTTAATTTACTGTTTTCGGTACTCGTACCCGTTCCCTTGTTTTGTCCCCGTACCCGTCTTAGTGCCTCTTAGATTAAAACAACCACTTTATGAATATTTATAGCAAGGGATGCAATTGGGGGTGGCCTTGAGTTTCTTAAGGAGGGTATAATCTTGGTTAGAACCTTATATGACCATTAGTCGAGCATATAAAGTCATGTTGTGGACTTGAGTTAATTAAAGAGGGTGTAAGTTGTAAATGTTAAATATACAATTCAAAGGCCAAGTGGTTGATTCCAACCACCCTAATAGACTCCTAGGGTGTTTTGCAAGCACCCCAACATGTTTTTTTCCAAGGTCCCAAAAAGTCAATAATTGTCTTAAAAATAAAGGGGCCCGTAATCCACGTTTTTTGGCCAATTTTTGTAAATTTATCCAAGATTGATGTGAATGCATGGGGTGTCCCCCAATATCATATAAGTTTGTTTGGAACCTTACATTAGGGAATTGTTATATAATAGGAAAGTCATTTCCTTTTTGCAATAAAGGGTCTTTTAGAAACATCCTCTTTATAAATTTTTATGCTAGGGGATGCATTTCGGGGTTATATATTAATTGTAGGAACCATCCATGACCACAAGTCGATCAAATAAAGTCATGTAATGGCCTTGAGTTAATTAAGGAGGGTGTAAGTTGTAAATGGGAAATTGACAGTTTTAAGGCAAAGGAGATGGTTTCAACCACCTAAATGGACTCCGAGAGGGTCTTGGGTAGCACCCCAACATGTTTTTTTCATGAGTGCCAAAAAGTTAAAATTGTCCAAAAATGAAGGTTATAATCCACGCTTATGGGCCAATTTTGTTATTTTTTTCCAAATTTTAAGTGAAAGCATGGGGTGTCCCCAATAAGTAGGTTTGGAACCACAGTTTGGGGATTTGTGATACAATAGGTGATTCGTTGGCCTCTTGAATCAAAGGGTTTTAGAAACAGCCTTTTAATTAATTTTTGTACTACATATGATGGTTTGCTAGAGAGGAAATTACTGGATTGTAATTCGTAAACACTACATGAATAGCTGTTCAGAATGTGCACATGTCTACTATTTTATGTATTCTGGTTTTCTATTAGTAACTAAGAAGAATATTTGTTTTACTAGGTTTCACAGCTAATTATTGGGGACTCTGGAGCTGCAGAAGGGGTTTGGCTACGCATTTTGACATACAAACTTACTTTCTCAGCTAGTATTGGATCAGTACACTGACATATCTTTGTTACTCTAGGTATTGCTGGCTGATGGAACGGAGATTCATTCTTCTGCTGTTCTATCAAATGCAACTCCTTATAGAACTTTTGTGGTAGAGTTCCTGTGTGTGGAGGCACTTGTCTTATTTTTGTGAATCGCGGAAAAGATTGTGTCATTTAATCACATATTTCTATAAAATAGATAAATCTTGGTGTATTTGGGAATTTCTTGTGAAAAGTTGTCTTATTGGATGCAGGAATTAATGCCAGATGATAAACTTCCTGATCAGTTTATTCGCACTATAAAAAATTGTGACTATAGCTCGGTAAGAATAATTCAGATTATCTAAATTAGTCTAAACATCACATGTTTCTAGCACTTTATTATTTTGTAACTGTTATTGAACATTGATTAATGTGCTTGATATACTATTGTTCCTATTTAGAAAAATAGACTTGATGGATTGTCCTTTTGTAGTGAGTTGGAGCCAAATACAAAGTGTTTTGCCAGCTTGGGTAGTCCAAGTCTGCAGAATGTTTTTGTAGTCTTACTCTTTTGTTTTCATGTCATTCTTGGATGTTTTATCCTTAAGACATCTGCTTTCTGTGATTCTATTAAATGGTAGTAAAAGTGGTATTCGCTTGTTTGGTCACTTAATTGCTTTGTAACCAAGGACGATCAATCTAACAAAGGTTTTAGGGTGGGGAGGAGAGATCTAAAAAGACTTAGTGTAGTTGGTTTACCTCCAATTTTCAGATGCCCTTAATGGCATGGACTTATGTACTCTGAACTCTGCCTCATACAATGTAGATTTTCTGTAGACTGTAGTGGAATTTGTAAAGGCTTATGTTTTGGATGCATTTCTCACTGATTTAGTCTTGCAATTGGTAGTAAGACTTGGGGTGGAGATGAGCCCGAACTGAAAGCTGCTTTTGATGGAAATGACTTTTTAGATTGTTAGCCACCTTTTGATGGAGATAACCTTCTACTTCCACCCAAATATTTCCTCATCTATTTTCCCCCTCTTCTATCAGTTATCTATGCTAGAAACTGATCTTTTTCCTCATATCATAGCATCAATGGAGAAGACTAGGAGGTGGGAAAGGAAACTAAGATGGAATTGAGGTGTTTATGGGTGTAAACATCTCCTAAAGCCCACTGTGTCGAATTGTCGATGCAATACCTTTTGACTGAATTTATGTATTTGTAGGGTCGGAGATGCTTATTATTTGCTTTGGCGTGGTCTAACGTTGTCACCATACTAACATTCAATGTTTTTGGGTCATTCTTTTACAGGGAACCACAAAAATTAATTTAGCAGTTGACAAGTTGCCCCAGTTTGATTGTTGCAATAGCAAAATGAGCCACCTGGATGCTGGCCCTCAACATGTTGGTACTATTCACATTGGTTCTGAGAGGTATGGCATCAAATAGGTGCTGTGCAGAGATAAGTTGTAAATTTTGCTTTTTGCCACTGATACATAAACTGGTTGATCTCCTAAGTGGATAAGTATGGCTGGATGGCTGCATGTGAGAAACTGAGAACAGAAGCTGATAAAATAGACTTATAGAGTGCTTGTTTATTTTTTAAATGGATAGCTTAACAGGATGTGCTTATTTTTGTTAACATGTTTAGTAAGCAGCAGCTTTGTGATGATTGGCTAAAGGAAAGATAAATGGCTGTATGGGACTATGGCTATATAAGACCTGTTATTTCAGTTAATCTGTGATCTATTGTAATGTTGAAAATCCTACTTGAAATTTGAAACTGCAAATCCTGCTAACTGTTGAATAAAATATCTACTATCACCTCTAAGGCGAAGGCACCGACAAATTCAGGAAGTTCTAGTCATGGTGCTTCCATGGCCAAGAGAACCTTTTCTTCCTGAAATCTAGAGTGACGTTTGGACTTGTGTGAAAACAAATAACCAAAAAGTGCAACAGAACACTGCAATAATGCTGCAAATCTTGTAAAAATTAACCCTTGTAAACCTGGGAAATGTGGTTTGAATGTTTGAATTACAGGGGATTTAATAATTATATGAGTATACTATGTGACTTGTTTCGATGCTGCTTTCCACAGCATGGAGGAGATTCACTCAGCTTGTCAAGATGCTTTGAATGGCTTGCCATCACAAAGACCAGTTATGGAAATGACAATCCCTTCTGTTTTAGACAAAACAATATCTCCTCCAGGTATTATTTATGTTGTTGCTTAATGTATGGTGAAGGTAAAGAAACCTTAAGCCGCCTTTAATAGTAAAAACTCCCTTTTTTGTGAAATGTTCCTTAAATAATTTTAACTCTTATTCTATATGATAAAATTGTTTTAGCTGATGGAATATATTCTTATTATAAAAGAAAAAATAAACCTTTTTGTGTTACATGGCAATACCAAAGTTTCTCGTGGTAATCTATTTGCTCTAAATTGACACTATCAAATATTTAAGTTCCTCATCTGTACTTCAATAGCAACTACTTCAAAAAGAAACAATTCAGTAAATTATGTTCTCAAAAGATGGTAAGTTCTAAGAAATGTCAAGTTTCATGGGAAGAAGGCTGTAAGTATGCTAAAATTTTGGTGTTAGAATTGACAGATTTGCTTAAAAAATTCAGACAAGTCTTCGATAAAATGATGAAAAAGTCTAATGCTTTAATCTGAACTCAATGCAGCACGACAGAAGTCTTCTACACCCTGTAGCTGACAATTTTCCTAATCATTGTTCCCTATTTTTTGTGGTTTAAGTTAGCAAAATTTATTGCATGTGTAACATACACCGAAGCATACCAAGCAAAATACTTCTGGTTTTTTCACCACCTATAATATTGAGATTGCTGACTTGCTGTCTGCTTATCTTCTATAGGAAAACATGTAATCAACTTATTTATCCAATACACACCCTATCAACCATCAGATGGCAGTTGGCAGGACACTGCGTACAGGGTGAGGTTATTTTCAGTTTTATGCAAAGTCTGCTCAACATATGATACAAGCACTTCAGTTTATTTGTTTTCATGCATATGGTTTTAGTGGTTCATGGTGTCTGTTTACAAATTTCTTGAAGATTATCTGCCCTTTTCAAGCCGACAAAGTTCTGCTATCAAGGTCTTTAGTCATGTGCTCCTACACACCTGATGTGCTAATCTTGTGGGTTTAATTTGCTTGTCAGAAAATGCCTCTATGATAACATCTACTTCATTAGCACTCAATCTTTTCTTTGTGATAACGGTATGACGTATATGTGCAGGAGTCATTTGCAAATCGGTGTTTCTCCTTGATTGATGAGTATGCACCTGGCTTCAGTTCATCTGTTCTTGGATATGACATGCTTACTCCTCCAGACTTGGAGAGAGAAATTGGCTTAACAGGTGCTTGAGTTTATATCCAGTCATTATGTGTTTGTCCTGTTTCCTGTTTCTTAATCTCCAATTAGTTCTGCTGGAACTTGTATCACATCATACCCCTAAACTTTAATTACCCCATAAACTACAATACCCATAAACATGTAAGCATCTTTTTAATGATTTTTCAGGAGGGAATATCTTCCATGGAGCTATGGGATTAGATTCTCTCTTTCTTATGAGACCTGCAAAAGGATGGTAAATTCTGTTGGGTTATATTGTTTATAGAGATATTGTTTGCTTACTTCTGATTATTTCTCTCTTTCAACAGGTCAAATTACAGGACACCATTACAAGGATTGTATCTGTGTGGAAGTGGAGTTCATCCAGGCGGAGGGGTTATGGGAGCACCTGGCCGTAATGCCGCGCAAATAGTTCTTAACGATTTTAAGAAATAAGATGGCCAGACGGGTGTGGCAGAAGCACATTGATTCTATGATTTAACCTGGATTATATTCTAATTTTCCCGTTCATGGCACATTGGCACCATTTCAACGTTGTACAAATGAGAGTATTTTCATGTATTTTACATTTACCTTAAACTTTAGGAATGTAATTCATTTTACTCGTATAATGTACTCTCTTGCAATAGCTAATTTAAGCTCGTAGCATAGTTTCTATACAATACAACCACAAATTAAAACAAGTAATAACACTATTAAGCACTTGTTAAACCACATCTCGAAGAGAGAGTCCACTGGCGAAGAGGCCACATTAGTTATAACTTGGACATTGAATAAAGTAGATTTGCTCAATCATCAAAAGCTCACACTTTCACCTCCGCCAGGTAGAAACTGACTTTGGGACAAAACTGTTGGTGGTAGAAGATGCTTCTAACCTGCATTGATGCAGCAGATCAGTTTACCGATATTTCGTTTCAAAATAGATGAGCGATCTTTCTATTTTCCTTTATATAGGAGGTGTGGAAGCAAGGGGTGTGTGTAGCCTACCTTGAAATTTCTTCAACAGCCCGGATAACCTCTGCAGAGTTAGTTTCTAATACTTGGCCTCCAAAAATAATCTCATCTACAATAGTATGAAGCTGCAAAGTCGAAGGTAAGAACATGAATCAGTGCTACACTATAGGATGTCTTTTGCTATGCAACCTAGTTTATGAAAATTATCAGAGAGACTCAAAAACAACATAACAATACGGAGTATTCAACAATAGACTGCAAATTTAGAGGAATGAGGAGATGGAGGGATAATTAGTCCCTCCATCTAGCCCCCAAGTGATGGGGGTTCGATTCCTCATCCAGTCCCCCCCATTACTTTGATTTGCTTTAATATGGAGTAAACAACTGGTTTAAAGCAAAAGAATACATTGACAGAATGATAGTAACAATAGCTCCAGATAATTAAGTGCAAAAGAGATGGAATTATCTACAAACTGTAAATTGTGTATTACACAGATAGTACTACCTTGCCATAATTGAACACTATGTCAAGCTCACAGACATTCTTGAAGCATTTGTCCAAAGTTTCAACAAAAACTGTAAGACAATACCAAGTTTCAATATAGGAAGTGAATTGAAAGAGAGACGTTGATAGAAAGAAAAATATGGAATGGCAAGGAAATTTCAAATGGAGTATTGGCTATAATGCAGCAAACATGCACAGAACTCTTAGAGCATGACATAAATAATAAAACATAGCTCCAAGGAAAGTTCAAAATGAAAAAGGGGATCAAGATTCAAGGGGAATGAAGTTTTATTTTGTAACTGGGGAGGGAAAAACATACCTTGTATTAAATCTAGCATTGCTAGCTCATTTTCAGCACTGTCATACACGAATACAAAGTAAAGGGTTGCATAATGCTTGTATACAAGTCGAGAATCCTGCAAATGAGAAAGCATCAGATTAAAGGATAACTAATGGAGCAATAATGTTATGTGCCAATGCATCAAACACAAATTAGATAGTTCAAGACAATAAAAAGGAATGTATAAAGAAAATTTCTGGGGCTTATAGATTTATGAAGTCCAGGAGAAGGAGAATGCAAATTTGCATAGAACTCTTACATGTGGCAGTCTTATTTCCAAAGACCCAAATTACAAAGTTGCAGCCAGTTGAAGGCTTTCATTGGGTGTATAGAAGCAAGTAGATAGCAGTTGGCGAAACACACTGCAGCTCTGAAGATAAAAGGTTATAGTCTAACACTGTCACCCAGTTACTACTCTCTGTGCCTTAAGCAGTAGAACGGTGACATCAAAAGTTAAGCCATATATATTGGTGACATCAAAAGATCTACGCCATCTTCTGGTTACATTATCACTCAAAATATATTTTCCGAAGACTTTCAAAGAATGGGCTGAATAGTTACTAATCTTGTGCCGCAAGGGGTATTTCTGATCCGCATTATAACATAAGCATGGTATGCAAAATGGAATTCCTGTCAAACATCAACTATCCTTAATCTCCTACTGAATTCAAACTCCCAAGTCAATACATAATCTCCTACAGAACAATATCTGCACGCTAAATGTCAAGTTCTTGGATATATTAGAGGCACCATTGGTCTAGACATTCTGCTCAATGGCTTAAATGAATTTACTCTGCAAGTATACAATGAATTTGACTGGGTTAAAGTATTCAGATACCGATTAGTTATGTTGGGAAAATCTCCAATCAATTGGAATTTCAATAAAAACAACTACTATCTCTTAGTCATCACTAGTCTCTAGATCAGAGGTTATTATAGAGCCAAGCCTAAAGTTGCTTCAGAGATTGTATGGTGTGTTAATAGTTGAAACCAGTCACACTTCATTGAGGCAATCAATGTGCCCAGTGCATAGCCAAATCCCTGCACATTAACATTTGTTCCATAATACATGGACTCAATTCAGCTGATATATTTTCCTATAAGGTCCAACTAAAATGATCCTTTCATCCATGCTAGGATTGTTTTTTGAATCCTTCAGCTTAAGAAAGGTGTTAATGAATACAGCGCATGCAACACAAGCTTCAGACAGCAATACAACAGATTCCAGCAACCTTGACGGTAAATCAGCAAGGGTTAATATTTAGGAGAAGTCAAATTATGTTATGTCAAGAGCATGATCGAATGATCTTTAACGCAACTTGAAAGGAATTCCTGTCTCGTTGCTGTGCTAAGATAATTATCTAACTTATTAGCAATCTCGCTTTCTTATATTCTACCAATAGTATTAGACTTAATCCTTTTTTCTATATATATATTGCACACATCCGTAGCACTAGAGCTCAAGCGAAGTCAGCAGAGATGGATTTGCAAATTCTACACATTATTCTTATAAAAACTATCCACCAGAGTCGAAAACAGAAACCGCTACTCCGAAAAAGAAGCTCTAACAAGTGTTACAACAATAAAACTAAAAATACATACGAAGATAACAAAAAATCGGCAGCATAGAATCATTAATTTAGGTCAATTAACACAGAAACATAGGTTTGATAGTTAAATCCATAGATTAAGACTGGAGAGATCAAATTTAACTACAGAAACGACAACGAAGAAATTAACGCTAAATTAAACATCAAAGATGAACAGCAGATCATCAAAGATCATGAAATTTGCAAACGAATTAATACAAAATTGAAGCAGCGGAGGTAAATAAATACATACCGGACCAAAAATGGAATCAACATTGACGAAATTGCTGACATTATCAGGCCTGTTGCACAATACTACATCAAATAATTACCAGAAATTACAAATTCGTCGATTTCAAAGTAAAATCTATCACAATTGATTATGAAAATGTGAGGAATTAGAGAGAGAAGAGAACCTGAGTAGAGAGTACGAATCAGCTCCTGCTGTTTATCTGGAGGCTTTGAAGAAAAAAATGGTAAAATTAAAATGCAGATATCATCAATTTGATTTCTGAGGAAAATCAATGATGCTAAGCAGATGATTAAGGAAGATGGAAAAATACCTTAGAATCGTAGAATTTTGTGAGGCGAGGTTTTCCCTGAGTGTTCATCACTATCACCGCTTTTATCATTTTTTTGATTTTCAAGTGAAACTCCAAATTATGATTCGATTTGATCTACTTCTTCTCTAAACTCGGCTCTTTCCTGTATGTTATACATATATACGACCAATTTGTATTTAGTACCCCTACACATTGTTCATTGTTGAGTACTAGAGCGAGCGGGCCACAATTTATAAGGCTATATGTATAGTTGGAGAGGATTTCACTGAAGTAAAAAGACAAACGAATTAAGGTTCAGCTCACTTGCTAAGACTCTAGAGCTCGGACAAGTAATTCTTATTGACATAATGACATTGATACAATTGAGTACTAGCAAAGAAGCCAAATTTTTTAATCGAGTAACCGATACAAGCAAAATATTTATACAACCTCGACACATAGCCACATAGGTTGATTTATTTAGGTTTTTTTGACATCTAATCTACGACTAGATAAGTCAAAACTCAAAAATCTACCCGAGTGACTCGACTAGAAACTTATTCGAAAAATATAAAATTCAAATATGGACTTGTTTAGACACAATAACTTAATCAGCCCCAATTAGAGCTGTCAATTCGGGTAAACGGGTCGGGTTTGGGTCGGGTAAGAGTGGTCGGGTCAACTCGGGTCGGGTCAATTCATATTAATTCCATAACCTATGTGGGTAGGGTTTGGGTTGGGTCATGCTTGAGTCGGGTCACGTCGAGTCATACTTCTTATCGGGTTTGGGTCGGGTTTAGGTCGGGCTAATAACAGGTCGAGTTACATTCGCGTCAGGTGAACAATAGGTCGGGTTTAATTCGGGTTTTCACGGGTTAAAACGGGTAAGGGTAATTCTCAGGTTCGAGTCAAGTTCGGTTCAAGTCAATAATTTGCGGATTAGAATCAGGTCAGATCATTCTCGGGTTTGATTCGGGTTTGATTCAAGTCAATAATTTGCGGTTTATTATCAGGTCGGGTCATTTTCAAGTCAGGTCATTTTCGGGCTCAAGTCGGGTTCGGTTCAAGTCAATAATTTGCGGGTTATAGTCAGGTTGGGTCATTTCCAAGTTGGGTCATTCTCGGATTCAAGTCGGGTTATGTTCAAGTCAATAATTTACAGATTACAATCAGGTCGGGTCATTTCCAAGTCAGGTCATATTTGAGTTCAACTAACTAACTAACTAACTAACTAACTATATATATATATATATATATATATATATATATATATATATATATATATATATATATATATATATATATATATATATATATATATTGACAAGAGATAATTATCATTTTTATCAAGCTAATTATTTCCTTTGACTATATATAACATATATGGCAATATACTAGGGAACTATAGTCTATAATTTAGGTAGATAATTATCTCCTTTGACCATACAGCAAATATGTACTATATTTAACACTTAAAATTGAGGATGATGCTCCTTTCTTTTACTGGACCAACTTGGTCTCCCAAGACAAAATGCTTTGAACAACAATAATAAGGTGGTCTAAATTGCATTTAAGGTAACTTGAAATTGGGTCAAGAACAATTTGAGTTGAATTTAGGTCGGGTCAATAACAATTCGTGTTAATTTCGAGTCGGGTTAGTAACAGATGAGGTTGAATTTTTGGGTTGGGTAAGTAATAGGTATGTTAAAATTTGGGTCGGGTCAATAATAAGTCGGGTTGAATTTGGATCAGGTCAATAACAAGTCGGGTTGATTTCAGGTCGGGTATAGTGACAAGTTAGGTAAAATTTGGGTCGGGTTGAATTCAGGTAAGGTTAGTAAAAAGTCGAGTTAAATTCGTGTTTTGACAGGTTAAAACGGGTTTGGGTCAATTTTGGTTCAAGTTGGGTTCGGTGCAAGTTAATTAAATTGGCCGTTGTAAATCGGTAAATCGGTGCAAGTTGTAAACCAGTAAATTGGCCATTTAAAAGCAAATTGAATGGTTCCACACACCCAATTGGACTCCCGGAGGTTATTAAGTATCATGGTAAACATTTCGGCAATTTTTATTTCCGGCGAAAAAGAAGTCAAAAAATCCAAAATTGAAGAATAATATCCACGCTTTTTGAGAAATTTTGGAGGTTTCAGAACCTGGTGTTGAAAAGTCTTGAAATTCAATGGGATACATCTCGTGTTCATATAATGTCGTTTCGAACCATATATGATCATTTTATGTTGTCATAATTGTTCTTGGTAGGCTTGAATTAATGAAATCAATGCAAGTTGTAAACCGGTAAATTGGTTGTTTAAAGGTAAAGTAGATGGTTCCACCCACCCAATTGTACTCCCACAGAGTATAAGGGACCATGGTAAATATTTCGGCAATTTTTATTTCCTGACAAAAAAAAAATCAAAACATTTCAAAATTGAATGCAAATATCCACACTTTTTGAGAAATTTTGGATGTTTTGGGGCCCGGTGTAGAAAAGTATTAATTTTTTAGGGGATACATATCCGGGTTATATAATGTTGTTTATGATCATTATATATTGTCATAAATGTTCGTAGTAAGCTTGAATTAAAGAAATCCGTGCAAGTCGTAAACTGGTAATTAAATTGGCCGTTTAAAGTCAAATTGGAAGGTTCCACCAACCCAATTGGACTCCCGAAGGGTATTAGGGACCATAATCAATGTTTCGACAATTTTTAAGTTCGGGCGAAAAAAAGTAAAAAAATTCCAAAATTTTGGAATTTTTTTACTTTTTTTCGCCCGGATATAAAAATTCCCGAAATGTTTACCATGGTCCCAAACACCCTGCGGGATTCCAATTGGGTGGGTGAAACCATCCAATTTGCCTTTAAACGACCAATAGACCGATTCAAGACTTGCACCGATTTCATCAATTCAGCCAACCACGAACATTTATGACAACAAATAATGATCATATATGGTTCCAAACGACATTATATGCCCCCTAAATGTATCCCATAGAATTTCAAGATTTTTCGACATCGGACCACGAAACCTCCAAAATTTGTCAAAAAACATGGATATTAACTTTCAATTTTGGATTTTTTTGACTTTTTTCACCTGGAAATAAAAATTGCCGAAATTTTTACCATGGTACCAAATATCCTTCGGGAGTCCAATTAGGTGGGTGGAACCATCCAATTTGCCTTTAAACGTCTATTTTACTGGTTTACAAGTTGCATCGATTTCAATAATTCAACCTAACCACGAACATTTATAACAACAAATAATGATCATATATGGTTTAAAAAAACATTATATGACCCCGAGATGTATCCTATAGAATTTCAAGAATTTTTGACACCAGGCCCCAAAACTTCCAAAATATCTCTAAAAACGTGGATATTAGCATTAAATTTTGTTATTTTTGACTTTTTTCGCCCGGATATAAAATTGCCAAAACGTTTACTATGGTCCCTAATACCCTCCGGGAGTCCAATTGGGTGGGTGGAACCATCCAATTTGCCTTTAAACGACCAATTTACCGGTTTACAACTTGCACTGATTTCATTAATTCAAGCTAACAACGAACATTTATGACAAAAAATAATGATCATATATGGTTCCAAACGACATTATATGACCCCGAGTTGAATCCCATATAATTTCAAGACTTTTCGATACCAGGCCCCGAAACCTCCAAAATTTCTCAAAAGCATGGATAATTAGCCTTTAATTTTGGAATTTTTTGAATTTTTTTCGACTGAAAATAAAAATTGCCGAAATATTTACCATGGTACCTAATATCCTCTGGGAGACCCATTGGGAGGGTGATACCATCCAATTTGCCTTCAAACGTCCATTTTACTGGTTTAAAAGTTGCATTGATTTCATTATTTCAAGCCAACCACGAACATTTATAACAACAAATAATGATCATGTATGGTTTCAAACAACATTATATGACCCCGAGATGTATCCCATAGAATTTCAAGACTTTTCGACACCGGGCCCTAAAACTTCAAAAATTTCTCTAAAAACGTTGATATTATCCTCTAATTTTGGAATTTTTGACTTTTTTTTCGCCCGGATATAAAAATTATCAAAAATTTTACCATGGTCCGTAATACCCTCCGAGATTCAATTGGGTGATTGGAACCATCCAATTTGCCTTTAAACGACCAATTTACCGGTTTACAACTTGCACTGATTTCATTAATTCAAGCACAACAACGAACATTTATGACAACAAATAATGATCATATATGGTTCAAAACGACATTATATGACCCCAAGATATATCCCATAAAATTTCAAGACTTTTCGACACCGGGCCCCGAAACCTCCAAAATTTGTCAAAAAACGTGGATATTAGCCTTCAATTTTGGAATTTTTTTGACTTTTTTCACCCTGAAATAAAAATTGCCGATATGTTTACCATGGCACATAATGTCCTCCGGTAGTCCAATTGCGTGGGTGGAACCATTCAATTTGCCTATAAACGTCCATTTTACGGGTTTACAAGTTGCACCGATTTCATTAATTCAAGCCAACCACGAACATTTATAACAACAAATAATGATCATATATGGTTCCAAACGGCATTATATGAACCCGATATGTATCCTGTAGAATTTCGAAACTTTTCGACACCTGGCCCCGAAACCTCCAAAATTTGTCAAAATACATGGATATTAGCCTTCAATTTTGGAATTTTTTGATTTTTTTTCACCCGAAAATAAAAATTGCCGAAATGTTTACCATGGTACCTAATATCCTTCGGGACTCCAATTGGGTGGGTGGAACCATCCAATTTGCCTTTAAACGTCCATTTTACGGGTTTACAAGCTGCACGGATTTCATTAATTCAAGCCAACCACGAACATTTATTACAACAAATAATGATCATATATGGTTCCAAACGGCATTATATGACCCCTAGATATATCCCGTAGAATTTTAAGACTTTTCGACACTGGGCCCCGAAATCTCCAAAATTTGCAAAAAAACGTGGATATAGCCTTCAATTTGGAATTTTTTGACTTTTTTTTATCCGGAAATAAAAATTACCGAAATGTTTACCATGGCACCTAATATCCTCCGGAAGTCCAATTGGGTGGGTGGAACCATCCAATTTGCCTTTAAACGTCCATTTTACTGGTTTACAAGTTGCACCGATTGCATTAATTCAAGCCAACCACGAACATTTTTAACAACAAATAATGTTAATATATGGTTCCAAACGACATTATATGACCCTGAGATGTATCCCGTAGAATTTCAAGACTTTTCGACACCGGGCCCCGAAACCTCCAAAATTTGTCAAAAAACGTGGATAATTAGCCTTCAATTTTGGAATTTTTTGACTTTTTTCGCCCGGATATGAAAATTGCCGAAATGTTTACTATGGCCTATAATACCATGCGAGAGTCCAATTGGATGGGTGTAACTATCCCATTTGCCTTTAAACGACCAATTTACCGGTTTACAACTTGCACTGATTTCATTAATTCAAGCCAACAACGAACATTTATGACAACAAATAATGATCATATATGGTTCCAAACGACATTATATGACCCCGAAATGTATCCCATAAAATTTCAAGACTTTCGACACCGGGCCCAAAACCTCCAAAATTTGTCAAAAAACGTGGATATTAGCCTTCAATTTTTTTAATATTTTGTCTTTTTTCAGCCGAAAATAAAATTTGCCGAATCGTTTACCGTGGTACTTAATATCCTCCAGGAATCCAATTGGGTGGGTGGAACCATCCAATTTTCCTTTAAACGTCCATTTT
The DNA here is from genome assembly GCF_001683475.1 of Chenopodium quinoa. Lineage (NCBI taxonomy): Eukaryota > Viridiplantae > Streptophyta > Magnoliopsida > Caryophyllales > Amaranthaceae > Chenopodium > Chenopodium quinoa. The sequence continues at coordinate 7,967,998 of NW_018743574.1, read as the reverse complement.
ACTGGTTTACAAGTTGCACCGATTTCTTTAATTCAACCCAATTACGAACATTTATAACTACAAATAATGATCATATATGGTTCCAAACGGCATTATATAACCCCGAGATTTATCCCATAGAATTTTAAGACTTTTCGACACCGAGTCCTGAAACCACAAAAATTTGTCAAAAAACGTGAATATTAGCTTTCAATTTTGGCATTTTTTGACTTTTTTCACCCGGAAATTAAAAATTTCCGAAATGTTTACTATGGTACCTAATATCCTCCGGGAGTCCAATTAGGTGGGTGGAACTATCCAATTTGCCTTTAAACGTCCATTTTACTGGTTTACAAGTTGCACCGATTTCATTAATTCAAGTCAACCACGAACATTTATAATAACAAATAATGATCATATATGGTTCCAAACGGAATTATATGACCCCGAGATGTATCCCATAGAATTTCAAGTCTTTTCGACACCGGGCCCTGAAACCTCCAAAATTTGTCAAAAAACGTGGATATTAGCCTTCAATTTTGGAATTTTTTGACTTATTTTCACCCGGAAATTAAAAATTGCCGAAATGTTTATTATGGTACCTAATATCCTCTGGGAGTCCAATTACGTGGGTGGAACCATCCAATTTGCCTTTAAACGTCCATTTTACTGGTTTACAAGTTGCACCGATTTCATTAATTCAAGTCAATCACGAATATTTATAATAACAAATAATGATCATATATGGTTCCAAACGGCATTATATGACCCCGAGATGTATCCCATAAAATTTCAAGACTTTTCGACACCGGGCCCCGAAACCGAAAATTAAAAATTGCCGAAATGTTTACTATGGTACCTAATATCCTCCGTGAGTCCAATTAGGTGGGTGGAACCATCCAATTTTTCCTTTAAACGTCCATTTTATTGGTTTACAAGGTGCACCGATTTCATTAATTCAAGCCAATAACTAGCATTTATGACAACTAATAATGATCATATATGGTTCCAAACGGCATTATATGACCCCGAGATGTGTCCCGTAGAATTTCAAGACTTTTCGACACCGGGCCCAACCTCCAAAATTTGTTAAAAAACGTGGATATTAGCCTTTAATTTTGGAATTTTTTGACTTTTTTTCACCCGAAATGAAAATTGCTGAAATGTTTACCATGGTACCTAATATCCTCCGGGAGTCCAATAGGGTGGGTGGAACCATCCAATTTGCCTTTAAACGTCCATTTTACTGGTTTACAAGTTGCATCGCTTTCATTAATTCAAGCCAATAACGAACATTTATAACAACAAATAATGATCATATATGGTTCCAAACGGCATTATATGACCCCAAGATGTATCTCATAGAATTCCAAGACTTTCCTATACTGGGTTCCGAAACATTTAAAATTTCTCTAAAATCATGGATATTAGCCTTCAATTTTGGATTTTTTGAATTTTTTTCGCCCGTAATCAAAATTTCCGAAATGTTTACCATGGTCCCTAATACCCTCTGGGGGTCCAATTGGGTGGGTGGAATCATCTAATTTGCCTTTAAACGGCCAATTTACTGATTTACAATTTGCACCGATTTCATTAATTCAAACCTACCACGAACATTTATGACAACAAATAATGATCATATATGGTTTTAAACGACATAATATTAACCCGAGATGCATTCCCTAGAATTTCAAGACTTTTCACCACTTGGCCCGAAACCTACAAAATTTTTCAAAAAACGTTGATATTAAGCCTTCAATTTTGAAATTTTTTGACTTTTTTTTTTTCCGGCAGGAAATAAAAATTGCCAAAATGTTTACCATAGTCCCTAATAACCTCCGGGAGTCCAATTGGGTGGGTGGAACCATCCAATTTGCTTTTAAACGATGAAATCGATGTAAGTTGTAAACCGGTAAATTGGTCGTTTAAAGGAAAATTGGGTGGTTCCACCCACCCAATTGGGCTCCTGAAGGCTATTTGGGATCATGGTAAACATTTCAGCAATTTTTATATCCGGGTGAAAAGAAAGTAAAAAAAATCCAAAATTGAAGGCTAATATTTACGCTTTTTGAGAAATATCGAACGTTTCGGGTCCTGATGTCGAAAAACATTGAGATTTTAGGGGATATATCTCGGGGTCATATAATGTCGTTCGGATCAATATATGATCATTATTTGTTGTCATAAATGTTCGTGGTAAGCTTGAGTTAATAAAATCCGTGCAACTTGTAAACCGGTAAATTTGTCGTTTAAAGGCAAATTGGAGGTTTTACCCAGCCAATTGGACTCCCGGAGGATATTAGGGACCATGGTAAACATTTCGTCAATTTTTTTTGGGAAATTCTCAATGGTAGCCTTCTACTTTTTCTTAATTCCAATGGTAGCCTATTTTTTTTTTCCAATTATCTTTGGTAGTACCATACTTTTAAACTTCTCAACCGTAACCTTATTGATGTTTTTCCGGTAAATTTCTGTTAAATTTAACTTACTACTCAACCATGGTTAACTGTTTCAATAAAAATAAAATAAAATATCCATTCCTAAACAGCCCTAACCTCCATTGACAATCACCCAGGCGCCACCCACTGACCAAAATCCTCGCTGGCCATCGTCATTCAACACCCCCTTTCCTCCGTTCGCCTCCAATCAACCCCTCTCGCCGGAAATTTAAACAAGAACATCAATTATTTCATGATTTAAATCAAAGAAAGGTTATCAAATTTGTGGGTTTGTTAATTTTTTTAGCAAATGTATCTTCATTACCCAGAAATGAGATTTTGGGGTTACCTTTTGATTAGTGGAACTTATAAATTTAGTGATTATTTGACCGAAATTTTGGGAACTAGGAAGGTCTAAGTAAAAATTCAGTTTTGGGGGTGGAAAAGCCACTAAGAATAGCCATGGCACCATCAGGTCATCAATTTGCAGAACTTTTGCTTTCTGGAGAATGAGTCGACGGCGGGGACTAGTGAAAATAGAGGAATTAACCTTCGATTCACATGAATTTGATTTGAATTGCTGGCGGCAGTGGTTGATCGAAGGTGACCGGAGGGATTGGGGGTGCTGGTTGTCAATGGAGGTCGGGCTGCTTGAGAATGGGTTTCAAATTTTTATTTAAAATTTTTATTTTAATTGAAATAGTTAAACCATGATTGAGTAGTAAGTTAAATTTAACATAAAGTTAACAGAAAAACATCAATAAGGTCACGATTGAGAAGTTTTATTAGTATGGTGCTATTAAAGATAATCGAAAAAAAAATGGGTTACTATTGGAAATAAGCAAAAGTAAAAGGTTACCATTGAGAATTTTCCATTTTTTTGTCCAGGTTAAAAAAAGTTAAAAAATTCCAAAATTAAAGGCTAATATCCACGCTTTTTGAGAATTTTGGATGTTTCGGGTAGGGATGTCAATTCGGGTAAATGGGTCGGGTTTGAGTCGGTAAGAGTGGGTCGGGTCAACTCGGGCCGTGTCAATTCGGATTAATTCCATAACCAATGCAGGTCGGGTTTGGGTTGGGTCATGCTTGAGTCGGGTCATACTTCTTATCGGGTTTAGGTCAGGTTACAATTGGGTCGGGTCAACAATAGGTTGGGTTCAATTCGGGTTTTCACGGGTTAAAATGGGTTATGGTAATTCTTGGGTTCGAGTCGGGTTCGGTTCAAGTCAATAATTTGCGAGTTATAATCAGGTCAGGTCATTTTCAAGTCGGGTCATTCTCGAGTTCAAGTCGGGTTCGGTTCAAATCAATAATTTGCGGGTTATAATCAGGTTGGGTAATTTCCAAGTCGGTCATTCTCGGAGTGAAGTTGGGTTATGTTCAATTCAATAATTTACAGGTTACAATCAAGGTCGGGTCATTTCCAAGTCAGGTCATATTAGGGTTCAACTAAGTATAAATAGATAATTATCATTTTTATCAAGCTAATTATTTCCTTTGACTATAATATATATGGCAATATACTAGGGAACTATAATTTATAATTTAGGAATATAATTATCTCATTTGACCATACAACAAATATATATTATATTTAACTCTTAAATTTGAGGATGATGTTCCTTTCTTTTCCTTGCCTAGACCGGTTTGGTCTCCCTAGACAAAACGCTTTGATCAACAATAATAAGGTGGTCTAAATTACATTTAAGGTGATTTGAAATCGGGTCAGGAATAATTTGGTTTGAATTTAGGTCGGGTCAATAACAAGCCGTGTTAATTTCGAGTCGGGTTAGTAACAGATCGAGTTGAATTTTTGGGTCCGGTTAGTAATAGGTCTGGTAAAATTCGGGTCGGGTCAATAAAAGACGGGTTGAATTTCAGGTTGATTTCGGGTCGGGTTTGTAACGGGTTGGGTTAAATTCGGGTCGGGTTGAATTCAGGTCAGGTTGGTAACAAGTCGGGTTAAATTCGGGTTTTGACCGGTTAAAACGGGTTGGGTCAATTTCGGTTCACGTCGGGTTCGGTTCAGGTCAATAATTTACGGGTTACATTTGGATTGGGTTATCTCCAGGTCTGTTCATGTTCGGGTCAGGTCTCACATATTCGGGTCAACTCTAGGGTTGGTTTCAGGTCGGGTCAGGTCACCATTTTTTCAGGTTCAGATGGGTCGATTAATAATCGAGTTTGAGTCGGTATTTCGGATTGAGTCAACTTTTGAGAGCCCTAGCCCCAATATTTAAAATAGACCTTTCCTACTAGACCCGACTTCATGGAACCTGACGCAATCACCTAGATTGACATGAGTTCGGTCAAATGAGCCTAAATTGGTACCTGGCCTTTTGATAATGGGCTGGACCAAAAAATGCGGGTTAGATCAATATACAGAGGAAAAATAGAGCGCATTACGGTGCGTTTAATATTGTCGTTGTCAATTGAAGGGGTTTTTCTCCCAGAGGTTCTTCTCTTTCCCTCTTCTCCTGCATATCATCGATTTCATTTATTTGAAGTTGCAAATTCATCATTTTATTTAAACCCTACATATTTTAAATTGTTCAGATTAAAATTAAGTGAGAAATCATGAAGTGGAACAATGTAACGAAGCCCTTCAAAAAGCTATTAACATCCAATGGAGGATCTACAGCTGGTAATTTTCTTCCCATTTCCATTGATTTCTGCGGGTTTTACATTTTTAATTTTGATTCAAGAATCTTATTTTAGTCTTGTATAATTGATTAAATGTTGGTTTCATGTTATAATGATTTGGGCTTTTCTCATAAAAATAAAGATAAAAATGCTTAATTTTTAGTTTACTGCACTTACTGTTGTAAAGTAGTATTAATCCTCTTCACTCCTCAGTAGTGTAATCTTCCCTCAATTTACACTCTTGAAAAAAATTAAATAAATTTAAGCTGATGTTGCAAGTTTGTTTGATTAACAATACAGTAGTATTAATGATTGGCCGGTGAGGTTATGTTGAAATTTATTGTGGGTACTTTGATTTAATAAGGGCGTAATTCTGCGGGGCGTATTACAATTTACCATCGAGGGGGTGGGGCGAAGCGATTGCAGCGAAAAATCGATTTGAAGAGGAGTACTTCTTCAATGGGAGTGGTAGAACGGATTGAGTATGATCCTAATCGCTCCTCTAGGCTTGCTTTAGTGAGATGGATTGAGGGGGTGCATCCAGCTAATCAAAGAAATGGCGATAAAGACTTTACTCCTCCGAAAAAGGTGATTGAACCTATCACAACAACGGTAGCTGGTCAGTTTCCGTTAGCGTGCCTGGCTCCTGGACTGTTACGCGGTAATGTAGGCTATAAGGAGGATGGGAGGAAAATAAGTAGTGTGAAGGATGTCTTTGTTTCTGCCTTTGGATCTACACGTGCAAAGGGAGAGTCTTTAACTAATATCCCACGAGCAGCTGTAGCCGGGGCAAAGCCAGCTGTCTTTTCTCGTAAGATGGGAGAAGCAGTTGGTGAAGGTGAGAAAGTGTTTTCAGTTTTTGATGTCCAAAGGTGGAGGAAAGACAGTAGTCTTTGGGATCATAAGCTCAAGCGTAAAGCAGCTGTACCTTGGTTGAGTTTTGTCAATGAGGAACCTGTGGGGCTTGCCAAAGCAGCTCAGAATGATAAGTCTTCTGGAAAGTCATCCAAGAATGTGCACATGGTTGATCGTGCACCACTCACATATATATTAGCAAGTGACAAACTGGAAGAAGGGAAGATTGTGATGAACTATGATTGGTCCACACGTCTTAACCGCAGCTGAAGTTTCCAGAATTTGTAAGTTCATCTTATGCTCAAGTACTTTGTTGAATTTTGTGGGAGTTTGTTTGCTCTTTTTTTTGTTTTGACTTTTAGTTGTTACTTCTCTATGATCTTTTTGCCCCCTACTCTGTAGCTTGAAGCTGTTTTTAATTGGGTTTCTTTGCTCATTGATGCGTTCAGTTGTTGCTTAGGGATTGTGAATTACTGAATTTGATGCTGGCATTGCACCATAGATAATATTGATTTTGTAGACATATTTTAGGAAGGATAGCCCAGTAATATTTCTCTAGATTCAGCTAGGTTTGAAATGAGTTGTGATAATTTTGTCTATCAATGAACTCCATCTAGTTGCAATTCTGTTTCTGTTTAGATTGTAAATTTCTTGGTTGCACACTTTTAATAAACTAATAACAGTATTTAGTTAGCTATTGTAGTTGCACTAGTAGGTAGCAATGTTTATCTAGCAGCTTAGCAAGATGAAATTTTTACTGGATTATCCTTAAATCTAGTGCCCAAAAGATATGGGGAATTTATATAGGTATAGAGAGTATTGTGCTAAATGCAATAATTATGTTTAAGTATTTTGTGTAGCAGTTAGCTCTATTGCCTCTTAAGGAAGTTCTCAACTTGGCCAGCATGAAGAGGGGTTGATGTTCGTAGCCTTATCCCTTGGGATATCATTTTTTACTGCATTTTATAGTGGCAACCCCAAAAATTGAGGAGCATATAACACCACTCTGACTGGTATTCTGATTCACTCCTGGAATCCTTTATTATTGTTAATGGCTCTCAGGAATTTTAGGGTGTTGATTAAAAACCTGCAAATACAAAATGTCGCCTTTGCCTTTAAACATGATCAAGGATGGAACAAGGCATGAATAAGATGGTTCCAAGCACTAAGTAGGACTCTCAAGGACCTTTGGGAACCCCAGGTATTACCTAGGTGCATAATCTTGCCGGGTGAAAAAATGATCTATGGAAGCCAAATTTGAAGGCTATAGTACACGAAATCTGAGTAATTTAGGAGATCTCGGGACCCGGTGTAAAAAATTCACAGAATAATATGGGATGCATCCTTAGGTCATATAACGTTGTGTAGGCCCATAGACTACCATTAGTTGGATACATAAAGGCCCCGAGGAAGCCTATAGTCAATATAAGAGGTGTGTACAAAAACAACCATACTTACTGTTTTAAGGCAAATAAGGGGTTTCCAACCACTTAAATGGCCTCCCGGAGTGTTCTGGGGTCTATGAGAAATACCTCATCCTCTTTCTTTTCCGGTCCCGAAAAAGTCATAAATTGTCCAAAACAAAAGGCTATAATACACGAAATCGAAGCAATTGCGAAGGTTTCGGGACCCGGTGTCAAAAAACCACGAGACACTAAGGATACATTATGAGGTTATGTAATGAGGTTTAGAACCATATAGTATCATTATATGTTGTCATAAATGTTTCGGGTGGCCTTAAGTTAATGAAATAGGTGTAAGTTGTAAACGGGTAAATTGACCGCTTAAATGCAAATTGAATAGTTCCACCCACCTAAATGGACATCCAGAGTGTATTTGGGTCTACGGGAGTCATCTCGACAACTTTTTTTTGGGTAAAAAAAAATTGTACAATTTTTTTTAGGGTGTTGATTGAAAACCTACAGTTACAAGATGTCGTCTTTGCCTTTAGACATGATCATGGATGGAACAAGGCCTGAGTAAGATGGTTCCGAGCACTAAGTAGGACTCTTAAGGACCTTTGGGAACCCCAGGAATTACCTAGGTGCATAATCTTGCCGGGTGAAAAAATGATCTACGGAAGCCAAATTTGAAGGCTACAGTACACGAAATCAAAGTAATTTAGGAGATTTCAGGACTCGGTGTAAAAATTCACAGAATAATATGGGATGCATCCTTAGGTTATATAATGTTGTTTAGGCTCATAGACAACCATTAGTTGGATACATAAAGGCCCCGAGGAAGCCTATAGTCAATACAAGAGGTGTGTACAAAAACAACCATACTTACTGTTTTAAGGCAAAGCGGGGGTTTCCAATCACTTAAATGGCCTCCCGGAGTGTTGTGGGGTCCATGAGAAATACCTCATCCTCTTTCTTTTCCGGTCCCGAAAAAGTCCTAAATTGTCCAAAACAGAAGGCTATAATACACGAAATCGAAGCAATTTTGGAGATTTTGGGACCCGGTGTCAAAAAACCACGAGACACTAGGGGATACATTATGGGGTTATATAATGATGTTTAGAACCATATAGGATCATTATATGTTTTCATAAATGTTTCGGGTGACCTTGAGTTAATGAAATAGGAGTAAGTTGTAAACGGGTAAATTGACCATTTAAATGCAAATTGAATAGTTCCACCCATCTAAATGAACATCCAGAGTGTATTTGGGTCTACGGGAATCATCTCGACATTTTGTTTTTTTTGGGTAAAAAAAAGTCCAAAATTGTACGAAGTTGAAGGCTAATCCACGATTTCGGGGCCAATTTTTTTGACACTTTTCAAAAAAATGAACTTAATGCGTGGGGTGTGATCCTTGGGGTCATACTCCTGTTTAGAATGTTAAATTTTGGGTGCCCATTGTGCCAAATGCCTAAGCACCAGCATGTTGTAGTCAAGTAGAGAATCAACAAGCCCTAAATCTGAAGTAACTCAACTTTAGGTATGGAACAAAACATCAGCTGATAGTATATGCAATACAGTCAATACTCTGTATCAAATAGCATGCTTATTGTTCAATTATACTTCGGAATAAAGACACCATTTAATATAGAGTCTAGATAAGTCAAACAGTATGCTTAAAGCAATTGTGATCTTTTGCATTTGTGTTTGTATGGGTGTGCATGTGTGTCTTTATGTATTCATTTTTAAGACCTAACATCATTTCATAAGTTCACACACGGTCATTCGATGGTTTCAGTTTAGCCTTAAAAAAGCCCAAATTAAATCCTTTTCATTCCTTTTAAGGATTTTCTTCTTCTGCAGTTTTAGTATATATACTATATACCAGTTGGATCTATTTACCATTTGGATTTGATTAGAGATCTAAGAAATGACATCTTACAATTACAGGTACAAGATGGTGGAATGAATAAGTGGTTCAGAGGTGGAAAAGCATGTCTCAGAAGTTGAAGGTGATGCTGTAGGTGCCGCAATCAGCTTTCATGAGGCCAAAAATTATACAATATAAATGCTACCGCTAAACGTGGGTGCTGTCTGACTATGTTCAGATTTTTGTATTATGAATACCAATTAGACCTAAAGTATTGCAACTTGCTATTTTAAGTAGGGCTCTTTCCTTGTTCAACTTACTGCAATATGGCCTCGGGAATTTTTGTATTGTTTTGTCACATTTAATGGGTTTACACTCTGAAATCCGGAGGCATTTGATGTGTGTTAATAGTGATTACTGATAGTCGTCACTCATTAGGCTCCAATATCCTGTTGTGATGTAATTTTTATTTTTTGGATAGTTACAAGGCTTTGCTTACTTCCAGCTTGAACAACTCAATCAGAATGCATGGTGGTGTATAGATAGGGGATGCCTATCCAGAGTAGAAAGGGTAATTTTGCTTAAATATCCACATCCATCCTTCACACTCTCACCTTACCCAAGTGGCCATCGTAAGTATCATGGGGCCCATAGAAAACACATCGTATAATATTCTTGACAATTCCTAATATGCTCCAAAGGTTAAAATGAAAGCTACTCCGTATAATACATGAAATTTGACCATTTTCAAAAATTTTCTAGAATTTGTTTTGAAAATTCAATTAATGACTAGAGAATGCATTCCAGGATTATAAAAGGCATAATTTATAAATCATTACTCTATAACATAAGAAGATACATCTGAAGAACAGTGGTAATTTGTACCTAAACTGGAGTAATTAAAATGATACCGAGTAGTAAAACTTATATTTTTTATAAGAAATATTTTTGATGTTGTAACTAGTTTGAGACAATAGGATTATATAAGATAAGATAAAATTTGCACACTTATTTCTTCCATAATAGTCCCAATTTCAACCACTAATCGATTCCTTATTTAATTAATTTTGGAAGTTTCCATTCCATAAACAGAAAAGGAAGGGAAGAGGCAACCCTAGAACAGCTATGTACTACAACCTACTATTTGAGGAAAATCTACTCATTTCACTATTTTTCAGACAATGACATTCACTAACTCAAACTGAAGGCGGCTACACTTCCTCTTTTATGCACTTCTAATGTCAACTTCTCAAACTCAAACCCAACTTAGTTCTTCTGATGAAGAAACTCACCCTCTCAAATCTCTCCTTTCTCCTCCTACCAATCCCACCGACACCACTGGCCCACATTTCCGGCGCCACCGCCTCAACTCCCTCAACACCAACGTCGTTAGCCGACAGCTTCCCTCAGAGGGATTATCCTTCCAGCTATGGCCTGCTGCCACTGCTCTTTTTTCTCTCCTCGACACACACCGCCTTCATTCCTACCTCCCCTCCCACCTTATCCGCCGCCTCCGTGTCCTCGAGCTTGGCTCGGGGACTGGCCTTGTTGGAATAACCGCAGCTGCAATCCTTGGTGCTGACGTGACTGTCACGGACCTCCCTCATGTGATCCCCAACCTCGAGTTCAACGTGTTGGCCAATGCCGAGATTATCTCAGCCAATGGCGGGGCTGTTGTCGCCACTCAGCTTAGCTGGGGGAATGTGGAGCAAATGGAGGTGGTTGGTAAGGAGTATGATGTTATCCTGGGGTCTGATGTAGTGTATCATGATCATCTCTACGAAGTGCTGTTGGATACGTTGAAGTACTTGATGGTAGGAGCAGAAAGAGAGGTGGTATTTTTGATGGCGCACCTTAAGAGGTGGAAGAAAGAGTCGGCATTCTTCAGGAAGGCTAGGAAGTTTTTTGCAGTGGATGTGATTCACCGCGATAGTCCCTCTGATGGGAAGAGGGTTGGTGTTATCGTGTACCGCTTCGTAGCCAAGCAACGCCCTTGTAATTCAGAGGCTAATGTTTCCAACAAAATTTTGGAAAATGGTGTTTGAAAGTTGGGTTTCTTTTCGTTAATTTCTTGTGAAACATGAAATAGCAACTAAGAAATTCTCAGGTATAGTTACTTAAAAAAAAATGTAACAAATTTCATGGTAAAAATACATTAAAGTGTTAGACCAAAATGTGCATGATTCTTTTAAATCAAGTGTTTCAAGTTAAAACACGCATTCCATGATATACATTAATTACAACAAAATCATGTAAACAATAGCAGAATCAAAGAGATTCCCAATCGATGAATTACTTGCAGCACAACACTCACCATATACATATAACCAGCAAAACAAAATTAACACACCAACTGAATACCTCTTCATGCATTCGTTGTTGAAGACACCACATGTTCTGGATGATGGATTTTTTTTCACTACCAAAAATTTGAGCTCAAATGACTCAGGATTATGTTCCTGTCCTCAAACCAGATTATTGTTATAGCTGGAGAATGCTGCTGAGTTAACAGCATGAGCTCTACCTCACAAAAAATGGCAACCATGGAGGGATATAGGAAACAGCAGCACCAGAGCATGAGAGGCAATAGCTTGAGCAGAGAGCTGGTAATGCACGAAAAACATTACTTTTGAACTCTACTATGATCTTTTTCTTGATTGGGAACCTTTCACAGCTTTCATGCTCTGTGAGTCCCTAAAGCAAACAAAGTGGACTAGCGTTGTTCCATTTGGATATACAGCAAACACGCTTGTTCCTATCTTCTTGTTGCAGAGGGAACACATGCTATCACCAGTAACCTTTACAACAGCTTTCCGCTTATCATAAAGTTCCTCTTTAACCTGCATTCAATTCATAAACCAACCCCATATATTAGCCAAAAAAGCGTTCTCTTAATTATATTCACCTATATGAACTTATTTGAATTTTAATTAATCTTTGAACCTTTCCAAACCTAACAAGACTTATTTTCGATTGTTTTTTTGAGCTTGAAGGCACTTATCTAATGTTGAGGGTAAAAAAGAGCACAAGAGACTATTTGTACAAGAAAAGTGCATACCTGGAGATTCTCACTTTCTCTAAGTCTCTTAATCACTGCGAAATTCCTGTGTGTTTCACTGGATTTTCTCAAGAGTGGTCCAAGAAAAGAAAGCAAATTCTGAACAAACAAATGTAATGAAGTACATCAAGAAACAGAAAATTGAAGTTCACAGCAACATCATGTAAGCACATATAAGAATAGATGTTTGAACTTCTAAAACTTCAGAAACAGATCATTCCACAAGACCACAACAGCATCAAATTCATCTACACAACTAAAATCTGCTAATTCTCACAAGACCTTAATAGGATTAAATAAAAAGGGGCAAATATTATATCTAAGTAATTTAGATGTGTGAACAGCAAGCATCAGTGTCAATGGTGTAGTGTAATTTAACATTGTAGCATCAAAATTAAGGGTGAAGTGTAATTTAACAGTTGACAACCATCCAGCGAGGCTTTCATTAGAACAACATTATATAAGGAATGAAATTTACCATTTCTATCCTCATAGTAACGCTGTGTATCCACATAACAGATATCAAGTAACCTACAAGGCATGCTTAGAATCACCTTTTTCAGAATTCCTAGCCTACTATGAAAGAAAATAACATACCTTAAACTTAGTTTCTTTGGGTAACAACTTCAGGGCTTGTGCCCCATTGATTCTTTCCCATCTGCGGCTCAACAAATCAAGGGCCTCATCGAGCATTATATTGGACCCCCCTTCAGAGTTGGCTTCATCTGCATCACCATCACTCTTCCCACTATCCGTATTGCTGGGGCTAAAGCGCACATCTTCTGCACCCTCTATTTCAGCAATTTTTCTAGGAGGACGACCTTTGCTTCTCTTGGAAGCAGAGGAATTATATCTTTTGATTTCAGCATTAGGGGTTGAGACGAGATTGTTGATTCGTCTCTCAAAGTTTCTTGTTGTTCTTCTAGGATTTAAATAGATTTGCAGGAGAGTAAGATATATATTGCTCTGAGACCTTCCAGGAGGTTGATTAAGCTGAGACTCGTAGACTCGATCGCAATAAGAAAGAGCCAATTCAGGAACATGAAGCTACCCATTAATTTGGGGAAAGAGAGAATAAAAAGGGAAAAGATCAACGGTGAGAAATCACATACGTAGTATATAGAAAGAATATGCAAGATACACAGATGAATGAACAACAGAAATTTCGTTTATCATGTATACCAGTACAGTGAAGAAAAAGGATACAGATATATCTTATAACAGGATTGAGTGTAAAGCATACTTGTAGACAATCAACAAGCCAGTGGTGACAGCTAAGTATAGTTTAAGGCACTGTTCTCTTCACCTTAAAATAGTGATATTCAGTAATTTTTATTTCAATAAAATTATTAATTTCAAAGAATAAATACAATAGCAAATTAATAAAAGTAAGTTTTAATCAGTAAAAATAATTTAAGTTTAGAAAAAATAAGGTAAAGAGAACAGGGCCTAAGCGTGTCTAGCAATGCAATGATAGGCTTCTGCCAAACTGAAAAGGACTACATCCAAAGTGACTCGTTTTTACTAAATTTAATATGCAGGAACACCTAAAAAAAGCATGTAAATTAACATTTTTATGCTGTGTGAGTAACTCAATTTATGTCATATCATTACTAACTGAATTTGGACCCTTAAGTAATGGGTAGAATTAACAGAAATTTGTTACGGAGTATATAATTAGAACAGTTGAAAATTCTCAATCTTTTCTTGGACATATGATACATAACAAAATCAATTAGAAATACATGCCCCAAAATACAATAAACACCCACAAAAGTAAATGCAACCATGCCCTCTGCATCCCTACCCTGTGCCACCTCATAGAGAAAGAGAGAGGGGGGAGGAAAGAACCAGGTAATACCTTATGTACATAGAGAGAAAGGGCAAGTTCATGTTGATTCAGCTTCCCCAACAATATAGCCCTTTCTTCATACAAGGCATCAGCTGGAAGACGCTTTAAAAGACCTTCTGGGTTGTACCCTGAAATGTTCTCCAAAGCAGATAATAATTTCTTCCTTGTTGGAGAGTGAGCTATCTCATCCCAAGTCTGTTGTGAGCTCAGTTCTCTATACCAATCAAGAACCTCTGACAGATAGATTTGCACCTATATTTGCAGATACGTCAATACAGAGCAAACACGAAACACACACAAACAAGATGAAAGTCTCACCATTTCATTCTGTAGATGACCAGAGACCCCATCTTCATTCATGGAAAGCATAAGTTCTAGATATCTAGCCTGCATATTTGGAGCATGCTGTTTCAAATAGGAATTCACCAAGTCTGCTGGAATATTTCCTGATAGAAAGAGCTCAATAGTCTGTGTTGGACAGCTTTCAAGAACAAGCATTGCAAATTCCAGCACAAGCATGGGGTCTGTCCCACAAAGAGGCTGCATAAAAAGAAGCTCTAATACAAATTCAATAACTGTGCTCTTGAAGTCATAATTTATCTAAAATAATAAAATATAGTTTAATTTTGCTAGAGCCAGAATTGTACAAAACTCAGCATAAAAGTATCACCTTCAGGTAGTCAATGATCATCTCAGGAGTGAACTTCTGGGTGAGCTCAGGTCGTGGGGGATCTGACTTTGACTCTTCTATTAGTTGGAGCAAAAGCTTCAAAGCTTCACGGTGCATATCATTGCACTTGTATAATTCGAGTAATGCAGTATATTGATATGATTTGTGCAAGAACTCCTCAGATATCTTCATGTCACAGTAATTTACACCTCTCAATAGTTCCACAGCAGCAGAAGACTGTCCTGTGAGAATAAGAGCTTGGAGAAGTGCGGTGTCCAGTATAGCAGCCCTCTCACGACCCCCTGAGCTAATGGGAACGCTGCCACGACCCTAAATTATCCAGAACAAATAAATCTGTCAATAGTACTGATCTAACAAATCAATTAGTTAGGTGTAAAAGTAAATATAACACTGCTCTTTGTGTCTTTTTTTTTTTTTTTTTTTGGATAATATCAATTGGTTTATAAAAGATTGCTATCCTGTTTTTAAATATGCGCGTTTTCGAAGTTATATGGTTAAAGGTTTCAATTCAATAGATGAATAAATAACATTTATGTATGAAAAGGAATCAATATTTAAAAAGTACTTGTTACCGAAACCATTTACGACGCTTCTTTTAAGGGATTCGTTTCCTGTTCCTTTTATGAAAGAATGGTATATATACGTTAAAAATAACGGAGGGTGTGAAATAAGACATCGATTGAATGATCCAATGATCCACATTCAGAAGTCGTCATATAAACCAATGCTCTTTGTGTATATTTAAAAAAAACCTTGTAGATTATGATTGCCATTAGATGCAATTTGCAATTTAAGGTGACAAAGAATATCCCCACATGAGATATGCGGTCTGCTTAAGAAAGGTTAGTCAACAAAGTAAGTTACCTTATTTGACTTCTTTGACCTATTGGAGTCATAAGATTTGAAATTAGCACCAAAGGCGTCAGAGACAGCCTCATCTGTTCCCTCTGCTGCAGCCTTTTCAATAATATTGAACCTTTTCTTCTGCAAGAACTTGATTAGTGCCATAAGAGTATTGTGGCTAACTATCTTGGACTCCACGGAAGCATTTTCTTCTAAGTCACTATGTGCTCTAGGTGAAGTTTCCATGTCATCAGATATGCCCGACGAACACCTCGAGAGATCTGAAGCATCCAAACTAAAATCTATCGCCTTTTGTGGCTCCGGAAGCACAGTCGACTTTGGAACAATAATTGATGGGTAAAGTGAAAGCACATATGTGATATCAACTTGTGAATCAACAAAATGCTCCATGGCCTCCTCATAGCTACCATTTTCAAACAAATGATGTGCATATCTGCATTAACAGGGAATGATCATTAGAAAAGGGTAACAAAATCCAAAACATGTAATTTGAACATTAACAACAAAAACGATTGGCTAAATATTGGTCATATTCCGTATCAGGCCCGTCATTAAAAAGGGACCATTCCTTTAACACCCCCTCACTCTTAAAAATCACTCAGGAAAAGAATTGATGACTATTGGGCAACTATAGGATGTTTTCTACTAGTAATCACTAACAAGCGACTGGCCCCAAAGGGGTCTTTCAAGAAAATTTAATAACCTTCAAAAAAAAGGTGTGCCTTCAAGCCAACCCCTCGTGGCTCTTTCTGAGTTTAGAAAACTCCCTAAACTCAGTAGGATCTTTTAACCCTTGACCGTAACGTCATTAAGTACCAGATTGTAGTCTTTGTATGGGTCAAAAACCCTTGAATGAGTTATATCTATGGTCATATACGGCCCCATGTGCAAGTCTGAAGACTTACCCCGATTCATCAACCTTTCCTTCAGAACCCTAAAACTGTTCTGGGGCCATAATCTATATCCTCCAGATTGGGGGTCTTTCAAGGCATATCTAGAACCCAAATGGACAAAGGGAGTCAAGCAAAACTTTTGGAGATAGCTTAAGAGCACAAAAAGAAAACTGCTATTCAACTTTATTGGGACTTTCCAATTCCACCAATGTCTTCTACGGCCTTTCAAGACATAGCCTAGGACATAATTAGGGGAAAACAAATCTTTGGTTCAGAGTCATAACCGATATTAAAATTTAAGAGCATAAATGAGCTGTGCATGGAATACTATGTAGATATCAAATGAGTAAATAAGTAGCACACAAAATCATGATGAAATTATTTACCTAATGTGGATAGAACTCTCCTTTGCAGCTCTGAGACTTGAATCTTCTGGTGGAAGGAGTTTACACAAAGCTAAGGCCTCCTCAAAATTGCCAGATGCTGTTAATTGCACTATCTGCATTTGGAAAATTGTTCTCTTAGTAATCACTGCTAATTCATTTACCAATCCTACTCCAAAATTGTCAAGCTAACATTACATTGATTTTGAGATTCTTCGGTAGCTAGTAGCAAAAAAAGTACCATAAGGCTCCTTGGAAGGAGCCAGCTAAGCAACGACTAGAAGTCATGACTAATATTAATGGATTCCGATCTCAAAATTGATGCAACATTATGGGATTCATAGCAGCGGTATGCAATTAAGTTACGAACGAGTCGGAGACATAACCCATAATCATCTCATCCAACTATTATAGCTCCTTTGATGCAATGAATTTCTTTAGAAGACTGTTTTCTTGAGTAATATTTAAAATAGTTATAGATTGTAAAGCCCTATGTGAAATCACAAGAGCAAAGTAAGCAAGATAGTTTATTAACTTCTATAGAATCCCATTTCACACTCGACCTTTTGCTTTATCGCCTTTATAGCTCAAGCTATAAATGTTCAAACACCACTTTCCAGGACAGATTTCCCTGTCCATAGCTGTAAACATTGAAAATAGCTTTGAGGCCAAAATTCCAAACTACCCTTTGTTTTGTGTCTTCATTACAAAGAGCAAATTGACCTAATATTCACCAGCAAAAATGATACTACCGGGTATGATATTGACCATTTGTAGCTAATTATATTCTTAAATGCTGTCTAATATTCCACTTATATGGTCAAAATATAGCCCATACCACTTCTGTCCTATATATACATTCAAAATTCAAGCATGGAGCAAATATGAACTATTTATTCTAAAAAATAGGTCGCTTGATTTATATAACAATATATGCAGCGAAAAAAAATGCATGTCGGAAGATATATTGTATTTAGTGGTCAAAGCAGTAACTGCATCATTCCAAATCTCAGAGCAATTAAACAAAGCTCAGCGCTGGCAGAGCTTATAAGGAGGAGCAAAGACAGTTATCAAAATAAAGAAGTCATCGTGAGATAAGTTAACACAGGAGGGGATCATAAGGCAATCATGGACTTGAAGGATCAAGCACTACCTGTGCACCCAAAGGAACTGGGAAGAGGCCATAGACAGATTTCTCTAGAGAAACAATAATCGCACTGTTGCTGCGTATGACATGCCGAACATTTCGCAAGCCAACGGTTTGTATTAATGGAAATGGTTGTTGAAGAGACCTTATCTGTATTAACAATCAAATATAAGAAAATGGATGATTGTTAAAGCTTAATGAACAAGAGAGAATCTATGTTTCCTCTCTTCAGCTACAGCTTTACACTATTTAGTTTGCAGCTTAGCTCACCTCGATATGCTTAGACAGGAGACCTATAGCATAAGGCTCGTGGATAACAATTTGACTGGGGGCCTCAGACCAACAAATCCTGCCTTCCTGTCCAAGTTTCCCATTTTGGTCCACAAAAACCCCAATATTATCCTGCATGAAGCAGGTAAAATATGCAAGAGCCATATAAGCACTAAGTTATTGTTCGGTTGTTCCAAAGCAAAGTAATTGACACCTAAAGTGTTCTCCTCCATGATGTCAATAAAAGAAAATATTATAAAAGGGATCATCTTCTAGAGGTCATGCTATAAAAGGCCATAATTCTTTATGTCAACCATAATAATTTCCCAATAGAACTTCCAGCATTTCATGACGTCTGAAATATAATCTGGATTTCAAGGGATTTCAAGCTCACTAATTGGGATCAAAAACATGGTTAAACACCATATCACATAATCAAATAAACAGAATCCATGATCCTTCTACACTTGAGAAAGAGGGGGGGGGTGTTTACCTTCCCAAGAAGAAATCCTCCAGAAGGTAGAGACACCACCAAAGGTGGGGAAATTCTCCCTGAAGAAAACACTTCAGACATTGCACCAGTAGTAGCATTGAGTATCATGTATTCCTTTCGAACTCCAATGCATATATTTTCACCACACCAAGCCATTGACTTCACAGTATCTGAAACATTATAGTCTTTCACCTCGACAAACCCCCGACCTCCTACACAAATTGAGAGAGAGCTCGACAGCTTATATTAACAAATACTTACCACCATCAGAGCCCTCGGCAAAATGAAACTAAAATCAAAATAAACCCTCCAGATTATAATTAGATAACAATAAGAAACATGAATAGTATTTAGATCGCTTGAAGACTAGCTGAATTGAAAGGGTTAAATTATGACATATAGAAGAGTATTACATTATCTAAAGTAATTAAAAATATGATCAAGGGAGAAAAGTTTGCAGAACAAAATGAGTTAAAGAAAAAGGGGGGAAATGTGTGTGTATATAAATCACCGTCTCTCCCTCCACTCTGCCTATCCAATGCCATATTTTCCTTATCCCAAATAGATTTTGGTCATACAATTTTGAAAAAAAAAAATACTACATTGTGCGCTGCAATTAATTAAAATGTGTATAAATGTATATTCAAGTTCAGTACTTAAACAAACACAAGATTACTAGATGAAATATTACCATCATGCCGGAATATCCATATCTTTCTCTGCTTGGAAAAACACAAAAAAGCCCTAGATTCATCCCAAGAATAAGCATTCGCACCTTTGGCCTTGGAAATTACGGCAACAGTCTCAAAGGAAGGGAGCTTATGAAATGAAATAGACTCAGAAAGAGAAAGAAGCTCTTGCGACCTCAAAACCTCCATAGCAATGATTGGCCTCCTTGCAAAGCCATTTATGGTTTTCTCTTGAAAGTAGGATTCTTTTAGAAGCTCTAATTGGCTAGCATGATAATCAGATGGTGGAGATGATTCAGATGCAGATTCAGGAGCATAGATTCGAAGAGACCCATCGCTGCAGCCGAGAAGAAGTTTTGAGCCATATGATTCAACAGCATCAATCTTTGTGGGGAAATCACTGATAAGCTCAAAGGAATCATATGCACTATGGACCATCTCTCTGCTAATAAAATGTTGTTGGTCATGAGTATACAAAAACAAGACCAATTAAATCAATAACACAACCAATCAATCTAAAACTAGCTAATCAATTACTGTTGATTACTTGACTTTTGCAGCTTATCTCTCTTGGAGATAGGATCCTATGATTTTCAAACAGAAAATGTGCAGCCAAAAAACAAATGCCCAATTTTAGTAATCTAACACTACTAGCACCCGGCTCCCAATATCGGTTCCCTCGACATATTATCAGTTCTACCATTCTACGAGCCCTTGATTCATCATAGGTTAATTGTCAAACACACAAGTTTCATTCCCCACAAACTGACACACGCACAAGTTCAATCTTAGCATCCAACAATACCACGGCTCCCAATTTCGGTTCCCTCGACAATTCGACATATTATCAGCTCTACAAACCCTTTATATCTTTACCAATTTGTAGAGCCAGCAGTGTTTTAAATTCAGGCCCGTCCCTGAGGCAGGGCAGGAGGGGCGGCAGGGAAAAGAGCTCTCATTTCATAGTTAAATCCTAAGATTAAAGTATTGTGCAATACATTAGCAACCAAATTTGATTCATAATTATAGGGATATTTGATTCCATTATCGATCTCGTAATTTTAGGGATATTTGATATGATGATAACAAATACAAACAATTTACCTCAGAAGTTGCTTCAATGGAGAATACAAGAACTAGACTCAACGGAGAGCGCTAACTGCGCTTCAATGGAGAACGTTGAATGCGCTTCAATGGATATCTGACTAATTTGAAAGAGAGCAATTCCATGGATCCATGACCCGTCACAGTTATTAAAGTAATAGATCCGTCTAATAAAGTAATAAAAAAAAATGGGGCTGATTCTTTATACGATCATCCAATTATAAGGCAGCGTAGACCTTTTATGGGGCGTTTGGTTCGCAAACTGGTATGGGATTGGAATTAGGAATAAAACCATAATTTTATAGGTTTGGAACTTGATTCTTAATACCATATGTTTGGTATGCTTATGGAATGCAATTTTTTTTCTTTTATTTGATATCTAAAAGTATGAGAATGAGCCAAACTCACCTCCCCTTATGGTTTCTAAACCTCATACCTTAGTAGCATGTTTGTTTGGGGGGATTATTGATGGGATAAGGATTTAAAAGGATGTTTTTCCAAAGTGAGCCAATTTTGGCAAATATTAACCAAAATGGTTGTGTGGCAAAAGTATTTACCAAACTAAGCTTCCAGGCTAAAACGCTGTCTCGGTCAGCGTTTTATGCCTGGGTTTTTTTTTAAAAAAAATCAACCTAAAAACGCTGTCTGGGACAGCGTCTTTGTTGTTGACCTTTTTTTAAAAATTTTGTAATTGTCTTTTATTTGTAAAAATGTTTAAAAAAAAAAAACAGTTATACCAAAGATGTTGTCCCAAACAGCATTTAACTCTGGAACTATAAACGCTGTCTCAGACAGCGTTTAAGGTTATTAATGAAACGCTGTCTGAGACAGCGTTTCTGTCGTTTTTTTTTTTTCCCTCCAACAGCGTATTTCATTTCATTTCCTCCTCCTTCATTCTCAAACCCCTTCTTTCTTAAACTCTAACTTAATCCCCCTCTCTCTCATACTTGTGCTCCTCCGTGTAGACCGTCGCCGGCGCCGCCACCTCCACCGTCGCCCTCCGTGTAGCCCACTATACACTCCCCTCACCTTGAAATAGGTATTCATTCAACTTTCTTTGTGTTTTAAATTCTAGGGTTTATGTTGGTGATTTCTAATTTTTTTGGAATTGGGTTAAAATGTTGATGAGGTTGAGTTGTTAGTGTTAAAAATGTTGAATTGTTAGTGTTGGTATTGTTGAATTATTAGTGTTGGTAATTGTTGAATTGTTAGTGTTGATAATGGTAGTGTTGATATTATTAGTGTTGATAATAGTTTGGATAATGTTGAATTGTTGTTGTTGGTTTTGTTGAAAATTGTTGACAATGGTTGATAATTATTAGGTTTTGAACAATTGTAATTACCTACATTGTTGTGTAATAATGGTGATTTACGGGTTCTTAGTAGTTAATTTGTAGAGTATGTAAAAAAATTTTGTTTGATTGTGGTGATTTAGGGATGATTTAACAGCTTTACGTAAAATGTGTTTTGGTTGTTATGTAGAATATGGCTGGACAAAATGTAGCGTTGTTATGTCGATGGGGAGGTGAAATTTTGTGTAATGGATCAAATGTGGAGTACAGTGGAGGGAATATGGACCTTATAACACTTGAACCGAACATGACTGTGACTGATCTGATGAATGAGGTTCACAGTTGTATTGGTTCAAACCTTATGACTGTTGAACTGAACCTTAAAATGAGGTGTGATACTGGTCATGGGGTGCAAGTGTTACCTGTCTCTACGAACAGACATTTGAAAGGTTTGAGGAGCATGGTAGGAATGAAGGGTTTTCCCAATGAGATATATGTAGAAACAGTGCATGTATGTACCCAACAAAGTACTCGGGCAGAACAGCAAGCTACATATGTCTCTGATTACAACACCGCGTCCTTCCAAGAGCCCGCAAACCACATTCCATCGAATGCATATGGGATGGGTTCTTTCACTCGAATGATGCAGGACGACCAATTTCACTTGCCTTTTAGTTCTCATATAGCAGTACATGCGGGGGGACGAGTGACAGTGTTCGGCCAGCCTGCTCCGTCGTCATCGAACACCGTGGCATCTTCGCCGATGCAATTGCATAGATACTCTCCTATGCAAGGTGATGATGGTTCACCGTTTCGAGAAGAGCCAAATCATTTTGATGATGTTGTGAATAATGAATTGTCGGTGTATGATGTGTATGCGGAAATGGATGATGAGGACGAGAACGGAGAGGGGGATGATGAACCTACACAGGTGGAAGATGGTCAGCCGTTGGTTAGAACTCCCATACCTTGGTTCAGTGAGGTACCCGAGAACTATGAAGTTGATCAGTATTGGGCCGAATCGGGTAGCCACACCTCTTTTGTTCCCGGGGGAGAATTTGAGAAGGGAATGTATTTTGAGAGCAAGAAACTGATTCAAGAAATGGTGAAGATGTATTCTATTCAGAGGAATCAATTCTACACCACAGTGACCTCGAATGATGGTGTCCTACATCTGCGATGCAAGAAGAAATGTGGTTGGATGCTACGGGGTACCAAATTGAGTGAGCACTCACGTGGTTTTACCATAGTCACGTACAAAGGCCCGCATCGGGAGACATGTATCACTGAAGTACTATCTAATGATCACCCACACTTGGATTCGTCCGTAATAGCCGAGTATGTGAAGTCCTTTGTGCGGAAAGATCTTTTGTTGGAAGTGGAATTCATACAGAAACTGATCTCGAAGCAATTTCATTTCGATGTCCCGTATCGACGAGCGTGGTATGCCAAGGAGAAAGCTATAGCTGAGATATTTGGGGATTGGGAGAGTTCATATGGCAGACTTCCCCACTTCATGCAAGCACTCCTACGGTCGAACCCGGGAACATGTGTCGTATGGAAACACAAAGCTTTAGTGGATGGTGTATACTACAGCAACATGGAAGTGTTTGAACGAGTGTTTTGGGCCTTCGGTCCTTGTATCGATGGCTTTAAACATTGTATGCCTGTTATCTGTATCGATGGGACGCACTTGTACGGGAAGTATAAAGGAACACTGTTGGTTGCTACAAGTGTTGATGCAAGCTTCCAAGTATTTCCTATTGCATTTGCGGTGGTTGAAGGGGAAAACACTTCCAACTGGTCTTGGTTCCTAGGTTGTATTCGAGATCGTGTCACGCAACGGGATGGCCTTTGTGTTATTTCTGATCGGCATCCTGGGATCATTGCAGCAATGAATGATCCTAATGTTGGATTCACCCAGCCCCGAGCGTATCACAGGTTTTGTGTCCGCCACATAGCCTCTAACTTGAAGACTCACGTGCGAAGTAACGACATGAGAGACATGTTCAAGGACGCTGCGTACCAAAGGCAAGAAAGAAAACTTCAAGCTGATCTGTGTTTCATTGGTGAGGCCTGTCCCAAGGCCATTGAGTACATTGCTCAAGTCCCGTTCCCTATGTGGTCTCTGTTTCACGACAGTGGTCGCCGGTATGGTATATGTACTACTAACTTCTCGGAGACATTCAACAATGTGCTGAAAGGAGCTCGGTTTCTACCGATTATGTCCCTTGTCGAGTTAACCTTCCACAGAGTTAACAAGTATTTCACTTTGAGAAGGGAGTCTTCTGAAGCTAGGTCTGATCAGGGACTTCTATACCCCCCAAAGGTCACTGCCATCCTCGAGAAGAACACCGCTAAAGCCAGATATCATAGAGTGGATGCCTATAACCGGCGATTGCATATTTACCAAGTGACAACAGAGAGGGGAGATAGAGTTGGTAATAAAGGAGGCCACAAGCATACGGTGAACTGGCAGTTGAGAACGTGTACGTGCAACAAACCGAAGATATTCCACCTCCCATGTTCTCATGTGCTAGCAGTCTGTGCTACATACTCACTATCAGAACGGCCTTGGGTGGACCCTCTGTTGCAGTCGGCCGCCTACATGAACACCTATGCACCACAGTTCTAGCCGATCCCCTACGAGACAACCTGGGCACAGTGGGCACAGTACGTAGGCCCTAAACTCATTCCGGACGGCACAATGATACGTGGAAAAGGTGGATGGTCCCCAGACTCACACAGGCACATGCGGCGACGGGTCTCCCATACTACCGAGACGCCCTTGATCGACTCACTGAGGATCAGGTACAAACTCTGAAGACATTTGTAATCATTTAGGTACTGTGTATACTGATTATGGACTAACTTATTTAGGATGTGTTATTGCAGATCACATGGGATCCGTATGTACCGGAGTTGGTAGATGTCATGCCTGCACATCTACTGGAGCATCAGGGAGAGTGGCGTGCCCGGGTCCCCCTGATCTGTTTCGAGGTTGTGGAGAGTCACCTACCTGACCGCGTCATGCGACAGTTCGGACTGCAGCAGCCTATTCCCCAGAACTGTGACACTGTCGTGCGCCTTCACGACATTGACTGTCGGGGAAAGACGGAGACAAACTGGGCACTGGAGCATTGGTAGTATCTTCAGCTATGGGAGCAGCGGTTGGGTCATGTCGTTCAGGGTTATCCCGTGCAGGGCGTTATGGATCATGACGATCCGTACATGGTGTGGTACAGGCTTATCACACGCCGTTTCATCAACCCCAGCTACACACCACCGTCCACCCATTACCACCCGGCACATGACGTCATTAGCGGATATGTGAGTTTCTTTTACTATACTTATCATCCTCATTTTTTAACTTTTTTAAATATCATGTACTTGACTGATCGATGATTACTACAGGCGGCGGATATGGTGGCGATGTATGATGCACTGTCCCTCGCCCTTACAGACGGACCCACCAGAGCCCAGGTCCAGCGGATGCGAGATATGTCCGCGACTTCCTTACGCAGACATGGTCACGGTCATCTCATCCAACAGCGGGACAGTGATGATGGTCACTCCATCCATTCGCGGTTCAACCCCGGCCAGAGTAGCAGTGGAGGTGATCCTACGTCGCACACAGAGGCAGAGGAGTACATCTTCCACAGTTCTGCACCCTTCAGAATCCAGGAGGACACATCGTCCAGCCAGCTCACTCCCCCCCCCCCCGCGCCGGAACCCATTCACCACCATTCACCATTACACTCGGCGTCGTCCAAGACGAAGGGACGACAGTGAGGCTAGGGAAGGGTTACACCAAATTGATGAGTAGTGAACGTATTGTATCATTGTTTTGTCCTTTTTCCTGGAATGCTGTATATAACGATTGCATTATCAATATAAGACATGCTGGTTGAATGAATCTGTTTGTGTTTTGAAGTTTTGTTTGCTTATTTATCCAAATCGGATTAATGTCAGTCAAAATAGATCCTTCAGGGCTAATGTACATTAAACAACAGACATTTGGAATCCATAGTCGAAAATGGGGAAGAAAGGATGGCCCGTGGTGGTTAATGTGGTTGTTCATGGTGGTTTTAGTGTTGTTGGTTGTGGTGGGTGGTTATCGACGGTTGTTGAATGGTTGGGGTTGGTGGTGGAGCTGGTTGAAGTGTTGTTGGAGGTCAAAAGTGGTGGCAGATGGTGGTCGATGGTGGGGGTTGTTGGTGGATTGTGGTGGCAAGAATCATGGCAGGGGGTGGTGGGTGGGGGCAGAAGAAAGTGGCAGATCAGTGGCAAAAGGCTGATTCTGCTGCTGTTTTGCACACCAGCAGAGAAACGATGTCCCAAACAGCGTTTTAGGTTGAAAATAAGACGCTGTCTGAGACAGCGTTTTAGGTACAATGAAGTTTGTACATAAAGCGCTGTCTGGGACAGCATCTTTAGTATAACTGTTTTTGTTTTTTAAAAACATTTTTATAAATAAAAGGCAATTACAAAAAAAAATTTAAAAAAAGGTCAACAACAAAGACGCTGTCCCAAACAGCGTTTTTAGGTTGATTTTTTTTTTTAAAAAACCCAGGCATAAAACGCTGACTGAGACAACGTTTTAGCCTGGAAGCTTAGTTTGGTAAATACTTTTGCCACGCAACCATTTTGGTTAATATTTGCCAAAATTGGCTCACTTTGGAAAAACGTCCGATTTAAAATCCCTCATGTCCCATTTTCCCTTGTTTGTTTGAGGGGATACAAGTTATCCCATAGGAAAGGGATGGGGACTAAATAGAGGTTTATCCCTCTATTTCCATAACAAGGGGGGCAAGTATAAGGGTTGGGGATAAAAATTAAATGGTAAAAGACAATTTTACCCTTAATGAAAGGGAAGGAAAAAAGAGGAGAAAAGTTAGTAAGGATAGTTAAGTAAATTTACTACTTATCCCAATTTAATACCCAACTCATTCCAAACAATGAATAGCATAATTTTTATCCTTATCCCACCTAATAATTCCTTATTCTTATCCCACCTAATAATTCCTTATTCTTATCCCACCTAATAATTCCTTATTCTTATCCTACCATCTTATCCTTATTCCTCTTGCCAAACGCCACGTTGGGGTTTAAGGTATGGGTTTAAAACTCTTAAAATCATAAAACAAACATAAGGTATGTGTTTAAACCATTCTAAACCCATACCTTATACCTTGATTATGTGAACCAAACGCTCCCTTAAGGAATTAGAGTAAACCTGTTTTAAAAAGTATGGAATATTAGGATTTTTTTTTTAATACTCCGTAATATGTAGTATTAGTTTAAATTTACAAATCATTTTCCCAAATATTATTTTCACACACCAAACACATAAACCAAATAAAAAAAAATGAATAAATTAAACTATTTTAAGCGGCTATTTTAATACTAAATTGATTCTGCTAAAAGTATTTAAAAAAATATAACTTTTTTTTTCACAGTTCGACCTCTCGTAGACAACAAAGTTAGAAGATACAGATTCTAAACCTTGTAACATTTTTTGATGGTATCACATGTGCTTGACGGAAAGGAACATATTGAAAAAAAAACACAAGCTTGTTTCTTTTCATACTCCGTACTAAACTAATTATCATTTAGTTTTATCTTATATTTTAAATCATACTTTAAATGAATGTAACAAGCAAAATGGTTTTTTTTTTTTTTTTTTTGTTTCTTTATAAAAACAATATGAATGCAATTCAAATATATAAAAATATAAATGAAAAAAAATCAAATTAAAAATAAAAATTAATAGAAAAAAAACAAATTAAATATGTTTCAAAAAAAAAAAAACAAATTAAATAAATAAATAAATTAAACTAAATAAAAAAAAATAATTAAATTAAACCAAATAAAAAAATTAATTAAATTAAAACAAAATAGTCCCGGCGGGGTTCGAACCCGCGACCTTCGGCTCATAAGACCAACGCTCTAACCAACTGAGCTACGGGGCTATATTGTTATAAGTTTGTAAAGATATGTATTTAATATAAAATAATATTCCGTTAACTTCCCCAAATGATTGATGGTCCCCAAACCCGTCCAAAAGAGCCCAAACAAACCCTCAGAATAAAACACGTGTTACAACACCATTCGCTGAACTGTACAAAACTTCCATTTTGTCCATCTCTCTCACAAATTCCTCCATTTTTCTCTCTCCTCTCTCTCAAGTCTCAATGACTCACACTAATCTCTCTCCTCCATTTTTGTAATCAGAAGTTTGATCAGAAAATGACGGTCGGATTATGTAACGCTAATCCGGTGGTCCACGCTAAGAAAGATAGAGTCTCCCGCACTGAAGACACTGCCGCTGACTCCTCCTCCTCCTCCTCCGCCGTTGATCCTCTCGACGTCTATGATATCCTCTTTTTATTTTTATAATTATTACTAAGGGTTAAAAATGTTATACTTCGTAATTATTTAATTAATTATTTGTATTAAAGTTGATGTTTTATTTGCCTTAACTTGGTAACAAATCATGTGAGGGATATTAGAGATCCGGAGCATCCATATTCACTGGAGCAACTCAGTGGTCTTTCTGAGGATTCTATTACTGTTGATGATAATCTTGCTCGTATTTTATGAGTCTTCTTCACTTTAACCATTTCTTTCAATTTTTTCTTTGTTATCTCATTGATCTGATTTTTTTTTTTTTTTTTTTTTTTTTTTTTTTTACCTATTAAGTTTGCTTATTGTATTTAAAAATTTATGATGGACCAATAATACTGTTAAATTTACTGATTACTGGTAAAAATTTGCAGATTAGATAATTCTTGATTAAGAGTTGACATAACTATATATTAATCTGTATTAGTTGGACACACCTAATTTCCATACTTGGGCATTTAAAATCATAGTATTGGCTTACTGTAATTTGTAACTCAGTGGTCAAGTGTGCTATGCTACCGTTGTATATCTTATGTGACTACTCGAGTTCG
Source organism: Chenopodium quinoa (assembly GCF_001683475.1). Taxonomy (NCBI): domain Eukaryota; kingdom Viridiplantae; phylum Streptophyta; class Magnoliopsida; order Caryophyllales; family Amaranthaceae; genus Chenopodium; species Chenopodium quinoa. The sequence continues at coordinate 7,939,118 of NW_018743574.1, read as the reverse complement.
AAACATATCAATTTAATAACACACAGGGAATTCCTGTCAAAATTAGAAGATGTTATTAATTGGTGCATTTTGCAAAAAACTTAGAATTAGTTATATACGAAGTAGTACTTATCTCTGTATTTGTATTTAGTTAGTTAGTAACACCACATGTTTTCCTTGTGCTTTTTTTACCTACAACGATTTTGCTGCATGTTTGCTTTGCAGCGTTACATTGGCCTGTTGTTACCTTGAAATATCTCTTAAGCTTCCCTAAAGTTTCGGGGATTGTGAATGTCGAATGGTCGACCTCAGTTTAACATGTTATAGCTGGCTATTCTGAGCTTACTTTGTTGCCACAACTTTACTACTTCTAAATGAGATGGTTGATTGTGTTGAAGAAACTCAGAAGTAATTATTTTTGTGCTAAAGTAGCCTGTTTCTTTTGCTCCTGGTCTCATTAGCCTCGCCCCTAATCATGACCTTGTGCATTGTGGTCTTGTTCAACAGGATAACATTCACCCCAACCGTCCAACATTGCAGTATGGCGACTGTTATTGGCTTGTGCCTAAGAGTTAAGCTAAAGCATCACTTTCCTCCTCATTATAAGGTGAGTAGTTACGCCTCAATCCATTAGCTTGAACTTATTTTCCTAATTGATTGATTCATTTGGTATGCTTGATGTATTTTCTGAAAAGTCTTTCGAGCCTGGCCATTTCTATTTGTCATGCCATACGATAAATACAAAATGTATAGATCAAGTAGAGTGAAGAGCAAAATCTACCGTAATCAACTGGCCTGATGGGTTGATATTGGTAGCTGAGATATGGATATTTCCACTCTTTAATTGTCACTTGTCTTATGTTTTAGTATGAATCACGCCATCATGTCTGATCATTAGCATATCCAACAGAAAGAACAATGTCTTACATTGTCATCCAGTGGTCTTCAATCCTTGAGTAATCTGAAATAAAACCATGCTGGTGAACTGGGAGTATATTATTGCTGAAACTGATCGTTTGTTTGTTCTTTGAGTCATACTTTTCGTTCAATGTGAGGCTCTTGTGTAATGGGGAAGCCATGATTTTCTCAGACGAATAATACAAGTTTTGTCTTTTTTACACAGGTTGACATCAAAGTATCCCCTGGCTCTCATGCAGATGAAGGATCAGGTTAAGCTTGCAGATTTCTGAAATTCCTGTCTAATTGAGCTTAAGACTAATTTTTTAGCATAACTCACTATGTTACTTCCACTGTGTTACGAATAGACTCTGAAATTATCTCCCAGCTCCTTGGCTAACTTCTCATCTGTTTCGTATATTCCTTGTAGTGAACAAACAATTGAACGATAAAGAGAGAATTGCAGCTGCCCTAGAAAATCCAAACCTTCGCCAGCTTGTGGATGAATGCCTCTCTTCCGATGAAGTAATTAGCTTCAATTAGTTGCAGTGTTGTGATGTATGTACAGTAAAAACCTTTGTAACTTAGTATGAAATATAGTGAGAATCTTTTGGCTTGTATTCTTGTAATGATGTTTGTAAGCTGAGAAGTGCACGTCTTCTGCTTTCTAATGTAATGTATGCTACTTGCTGTATCATTAAGGGCCTTGAAATCAGTTCTTATTGATCCGTATATTGTGCCCGATTAGTTTGTACTTTCTTGTGCTATCTATCCATTACAATTCAGCTATGAAAATTGCAAAGGACATTTTGCAGTAAGATATCGTGATGACGATCTGAGGAAAGATGGCCAAAGTGTCGATAATTTGTAGAAGAGCTTAGGCAGACCGGTAATCTACTGCCTTTCAGCCTCCTCATATCCCCCTTTCTTATTAGTTACTCCACCTTTGAAGTTGTTTATAAAGCATCTTTGAAGAGTGGTCTATAAATGTTATATTTAAACGTATACACATAGTACTGCTATGAGTTGCATAACAATTACAGCCGCGGACCTTGCATATATGCAGGATAAAATTGAGGCACAACAAAGTAATTTGTGTTTTCTCCCTCCAGTAAATTACAGTAACTTATTTAGCTATTAATGGGGAGAGCAGTAGAGCACCATGAAGATAGCTGATGCTTGATTTCTGCACTAAATTTCTCACAAACTATCAGTTTACAATGCTTTGCCTTTTTTTTTTTCTTTTTTTTTTTTGGCAATGAGTAAACAAAGACAAACTAACACCATGTCCCTTTTCTTATGAGGACCACAAGACTATGGGCCATGGCTACTTCAGTTCTAGCTACCTTATTACAGTGCTTTGCTATTGCTCCCTAAAATGGCTCTGGAGCTACTTCAGCTTTTGAATGTCCACTGGGAAGAATGGACTGCACAGTTATATCTCGAGTAACACAGCCCTGAGCAGCATAAGATGGCTTGTCGTCAAACCCCCAATATCTAGAAGCCTTTACATCATCCTCAGCCATCATTCTTGAGAATTCCTCGTGATCATATTCTAATGTGGCATTACCACCAAACTCCTTTGGAAGGTTTTCCACATCAAAGTAAGACCTCATCAGCTCAGCACTGTCTTTATTCTTAGGATAAACAAACTTCACCTTCTGAGAAGTTTTGGGATCCAGGAAATATTTTACAGCCTGGTATAAGTTAAGATTAACAGTTGTCAGATAGCTGCTTGAAAAAATATGGAAAACAATTACTTCCTCCGTTTTTTTATTATTGCACCATAAGGGTTGGGTACAAATATTTTGATAGTTGAAAAAAGTAATAGAGAGAAAGGTAAAAATACAAAATTGCCCATGTGACATATTGATAAATTAAAAAGTGTGAAAAAACAAGGGTATGTTTGGTATTTGTAATGTGAACACAAACAATTTTTTTCCTAAAAAGGAAATGGTGCAATATTTGTGAAACTTCCTAAAAAGGCAAGTGGTGCAATAATAAAAGAACGGAGGAAGTATTACAAAAGACTATTCAATTCCAGCTACAGGCCTACAGCATATGCCAAGAAGTTAGTTCATAATACCAAGATAACAAGACATTTATAAGGGTTTGGAAAAGTGGCACCATTGGAAAAGTGGTTAGTCAGCATTACCAACCTCATTAAATGGCAACTATGCTATTACTCGTCAAAGAGAAATACGAGACAACAAAGAGCAAATAAAATGCACATAGCGCGTGTTACTAACCCTCCAGAATGCATAAAAGATCCTTGGTGGATTGTAAAGGACTGCTATTCCAAGTCTTTCAGGGTAATGGTTCTGCAAAATATTGATGATATCTCGAGCTGTTCTGACTGATAAACTGGTGCTCATTGAAAAGCCGGTATAATCTATCATCCACACCATCTGCTCTTGGCCCTCGGGCAGGTTGAGGATGGCGTTTTCTAACAAATAGACTAAGTGGCGGACATTACCTTCTGCTGATGTGGTATTCTGCAACATAGACAGAGAATTTTAGCTTTACAAATCTATGCATAATACTGTCTGGACGAGGAAAGAACTAAAGATCACCTGCTTCCCTGGCCTCATTATAAGGACAGTCCTTCCTTCACGATCATGAAAGTTCGCTCGGGAAACCTTTCCTGTCTCACCTTCATGTGCGACTTCATGCTGGCAATAAAAAATAATAATAAAATGAAAATATTATTAACAATATCAATAATTTTAAAAAAAATTATTAAAAAAAAAAAGTTCAAGCATTCACATAAACAAGCAAGAGAAATAGTACTAATTATAATTTATTCAAACTTTGTGAAAAACATGATGGTTCTTCTCCTACGACTATGAGAAAATCCTAACTTCTAAGTTATCTGAATCATCTGATACTTGACCTTTACACAGAATTTTTATCATACAAGTAAGGATTAAGTCAGCTTGTTATGGCTTTACTTTGTCAAGGAACAGTAGCAAATGGATAGCAAATATATACTCATTTTCCAGCTAGCTCCAGTTTCTAAATACTCACTTCCTCCATATACAAACTCTGAACTGTTCAAGAAGTCAAGGAGGCTGCTCATCCCTTGAGTAGTAGGCTATATAAACTAATTCAGCATAATCTGTCCATTGTTAACAAAATGGAAAGATTCAATATTCCATGGCCTTGGATAATAGTGGATTTGTTTGCACATCTTTGTTATTGTTATATAGCAATGGTTGTTTAGTTTCAGGCCAAGAGTCGATAGACAGCAACTTCTTCGCTTCACAGAATAAGGCCACAGATATCGATATTCAAACCCCCTTCCCGATATTCAAACCCCCTTCCCAAACACTAAAGCCTCTTTAGAAGCCTTAGGGTGATGAATATGAAAACAAAAACATGCAACTTCACTTTCTGAGCAGTGACAAAAAGTATGATGGTACAGCTGGTATCTACTATCTAGGCAGAGGGTTCTACGAAATTTCCCAACAATGATGAGTTCACCTCAAAAGTTGACATCATAAAGACATAAACACAACTCATATAAGGCATCAAAATTTGCGGTTATAGGGAAATGCTTCATTTTAACCTTTTTACAGTAGCAAGATAATGTTAAAAAAATCACTAATCAAAATGTAAAAGCCAGAAGAAGTTATAATCTTTTTTTATTTGTAAGGATGATTTGTAGAGCGCTTAATTAATTACTTCATAATAAACTTCAGTTGGCATTGAAGTTGACATATTTACATAATACTGTGTTGACATAATACAGTGTTACCAAATAACGTTTGTCTTACCCAGCGGATTTCCTCAGGTTTGTATGCATCCCTCCATTTCAGTGTCTCTTCTACCATTTTCTTTGCCTTATCAACGTTCCAGTTCCTTGCTTCCAGGTATCTCCTAAGGCAAGCATCAGTACAAAATTTTGCATTACGTCCAGATAGCGGTCCAAGAGCCACCTTGAGTTCTTTGACCTGGTTGATAAACATAAAATCCATTGATTGTTCATAAGTTTAGTGCGACTACAGAAAAACCAAATTGTGATCATTGTGTAAGAACAGAACAGTAAGATGTTTAACTACCTATGAAAATATGTCATTTTCAATTACATTTATCGACATTCTACTATCTTCAAACACTTCCAACATAAGACAATGGATCATAAATTAGCAAATCAATTAGAAAATTGCACTTCCAGTTTAATATAGTCAATATACTAATTTAAACATCAGAAATTTATGCAATTTCACAAAATTCCACCATAAATTTAAAAGAATATCACCTTTGCATCACGCTGTATGGGATCATTTCCATCATGGTGCTGAGAACTCTTAAACAAAAACATTATAGATCTGAAAAATTTTCAACCTACAAGCAGAAAATAAAGGTATGATTATTATCAGAATACAGAGTTTCGCGTCTGAATACTTGAACTCGAATCATAGCTTGAAAACACTACCTCCCTCTCACAATAAGTCAATAAAGTACCACATTTAACTTCAAAAGTCAAGTTCAATTAACTTTGACCATTAATTTAGTCAAAATTATACAGCATAGAATTAAATTGTGAATCTAGATTTCTTAGATTGAACTTAACAATTAAATTCCTGTATACAATAGACTAAAATGGCACTACTAGTAAAATTGAAAGGTCAGAGTTGACTAAGATGGTTAGCTTAAATCTATAATTTATCTAATTTTAAAGCATAATCTCCCAAATAATCTTCAATTCACAATGCATATAATTCAAATTAGTAGGAGAAGCCACACTATCAAGCAAGTCAGATTTTTTTTTTAATTATTATATTTTTATTTTTATTTTTCAATTAATGTGTCATTATCAGCAAAATCAGCTACTAACAACCCCACTACTAATTAAACTAATAATAGAAAATTTAAATTGATAGTGATGTAGTCATAAAAAGAGAAACAGTCCAACACTAAAAGTCCAACAATTTACAATCATACATTTAATAATTAATTATGATTAAAATAAACAAAATTCAGGAAAAATGTAGAAACATCGAAATTTGGAGTTTAATCTTCCCTATTATGTCAAATTAAAATGATAATCATCGAGAAACAAACAGAATTGTACGGAAAAAGTTGAATTCATGCAATATTAACCAGGAAAAATGGCAAATTTCAAATAAACGAAAATTAACAGATCTAGAATTGAACTAATTCATACAAAATACAAAGAATTAGAACTGGATTAGAATAAAAAGGTAGAGGAGCGTACCTAAAATGCCTGGGAAAATGGAGGAGAGAGAAAGAGAGGAAGGTAAGAGTTATGAAATGGAGTACGTCAACTTCACGCAGAGTTCAAATAGAAATTTGTCAAAATTCGTGAGGAGAGAGAAAGAGGAAGAACGTGGAAGTGGAGAAAGGAAAGGAATTTGCTTATACAAGTATTAATGTTAAGAGATTCCGATTTAATGTGAATCAGGCATTCAGGCCACCCACGAGACACATCACTCGTTTTCACCCATTTTTTAATTAAGTATTATTTTATGGTCATGCAACTCATGCTCACTCTTGTCGACATGGTATTACGAAATACTCCCTCCATTTTGAAATATGAGAGTTTTTTTTTTTTTTTTTTTCGTTTTCACCCGGTTTTAATTAAATCAGGTGAATAAAACACACTCTAATAATATTTGATTGATCTTATTTAATAAGAATAATAAGTTTAAACAACATAAATTTATGGAAAATAGGTTCTGATAAGAGTAATAGGGTTTTTTTTTTTAAGTTCAATCTATATTTTTAACCTTAAAAGTTTTAATATGTAAATTAAGTTTTTATTATTGAATAATCCATAATAAATCTTGATAAATTTAGATAGTTAAAAATAAGATGAACATAGCACATTTCCATGCCACTCATATCTCCCTCTAAAAGAGAAAATGTGTCAATTATTTTGAAACAACAAAAACGAGTAAAATAGAAAAATTTATCAATTATTTTAAAACGACAAAAAATTATAACTTTCAAAATCTCTATCTCCGATAGCCTTGGCAATTGCAAGATTTGCAACAAATTTTGTCATTGCTATCTCGAAAACTTTTAACATTATTCTCATGAGCCACTGCCATAATTGCTTCTATGGATCTGTTCTCATAGATTGAACTGAACTGATCTGAAAATAAACGTATGTCAACAAACTCATAATAGTAATCCGAAATCATATTTTCAGAAATCACATACCCATAATCTCTAATTGAGTACTTACTAATTTAATGGTCCTGTGAAACATAATCTATCTTTAATAATCTTTGAAAGCCTAATAAATTAGCATATAGCACATTAACAACTTATACTAAAAAGCAAATCTGGTATATATGTAATACCAGCTGTTTGGGTACTAAAATGGTCATACCCATTTTAGTCTTGGGTAACTCTACCCATATAAGCCCAAAGGGCATAAAAAAGGTATAAAAGGCCCCAAATAAGTCAAATACATCAATATGGCCTTCAACGGCCCACATATGTAATTTTAGGGCTCATAAACCCACTTATGTACTCATATAAATACCCCTCAAAGGGCATAAGGTAAAAAGGAGGTCACTCTTATCATCTAAGATGACCATAATCCTCCACTCTCTCCCCTAAACTCCTCTCAAAATATGCATTGTTTGGCAACTAACTTGGGCGTCGGAGGCTCCGCCCCGGGTTCAACCCCCGGGGCTCGGGGTTCATTTTGCAGGTCCATTCAAGGCCCAAATTCGAGGTTCTCAGACACCCCTCCAAGGCCCGGTTAGCTCATTTTTTGCCGAAACAATTTGGCGCCGTCTGTGGGGAGACGAGTACTACTACCCATGAAAATCCACTAATTCATGGCTACTGTGTTCTATCACGAAAAAGGGTCAAAATTTCTAGCAAATTTAACCCAAAATTATTACTCCTGTCAAAAGGGGTAATCATTCTTGCAAATGGTGGAGATGATAGATAAACATTTTGATTTGTCGCCAATCTAACCACTACTAACAAGGTACTTCGTGCCTTTACAAAAAAATTGGGAAATATTCCATGAATATGGTCAAACCTTAATTATTCTTGAAGAAGAATAAAAGCTAGATCTACGTGGCTCTAATGGAAAGCTCACAAAAGCAAGCCTTTCATTCACACCACCAAGTTGAAGAGGCAGCAGGTGGCATGAAACATACATAAAAATCAATCAAGTTTATGTAGATTCAATGCTTGCCGAAGGAAATTGCCATTGTCTTCATCACAAGCTTCAAGGCTCACAACTCCACCACTAGAACGACTCACCATTTCATCCTAGGCAACACATGCCGAGGTCAATGGGGGTCAAGGCTAGTATTGTGAAGTGAGCCAAATCTCTTCACATCACATCTAAAGTAGCAGCCGAAGAAGATCCGAGGTTGTCTACCATTGTTGAAGCTTAAAAAAGCTCAAACTATCACCAATCTAAAAATCCGAAGCAAATAGCTCGGATAAGCAAAAGGAATCCGAAGCTCATCGAGCCGAGGCTATCCGAAGGTGTTTCAGCCCAAGCCGAAGGTGTTCTGGGCAAGCCAGCCGAGCCGAGACCGGTGTTTCAGCCAAGCCTAAGGCTTTTCAGCCGAGACCGAAGGAGTTTCAGCCCAAGCCGAAGGCGTTCTGGGCGAGTCGAAGGTGATTCAGCAGAAACCAAGGGTGGTACAGTTTACCGCTCCCAAGTTAAGGTCGGTAACCATTGCCGAGCCGAAGCTCACCTCTTATCTCCTGGCCGAGGCTAGCCATAGCCGAAGCCGAGCCCAGCAGAGGTTTACCTTCGCCGAGATTCGGGCTCCCAGCCGAAGCTCACAACCATATGAGCCGAGGGTGCTGCCGAAGATGGTTTGTCTGAACCGAAGAAGGTTCATCCAAGCCGAAGCTCATACGAGCTAATGCTAGAGCAACCAAAGCAATTAGCTTCGGCAGTCAAGTGCAATTGGCTCAAATTGTACCCGACCTCAACCTACATCAAATCTGATGATAACAAGTCAGAAGAAAAATTTACCTTTTGACCATTTTCAAAGAGCTATAAGCCATAAAAAAAAAACTACCTTTGTCAGGGTAGATGGCCAGAAGCTTTCTTACCTGCGGCTACTACTTTTATCAAGTAAATGGCTTCGGGCCCACTTTCATCAAAGGCCATCTATCAAATTGCTTCAGCAAAGAAAAATGGCTCTTAATTTTTCGAGTCAATATTTTCCTCAAAAAAAAAAAAAAAAAAATATCATCAACTATCCTCACGATGACGATGATAAAATTAATCATCAATCTTCCTCACGATGATGATGATTAAAAAAAAAAAAAAAAAAAACAACTCTTTCTATCTTCGGATCAAGAGTAAAACTCTTTCTATCCCCGGATCAAGAGTAATAAACTCTTTCTATCCCCGGATCAAGAGTAAACTCTTTCTGTTCTCGGATCAAGAGTAATAAATTCTTTTTATCCTCGGATCAAGAGTAAACTCTTTCTATCCCCGGATCAAGAGTAATCAACTCTTTCTATCCTCGGATCAAGGGTCAACTCTTTCTATCTTCGGATCAAGAGTAAACTCTTTCTATCCACGGATCAAGAGTAATAAACTCTTTCTATCCTCGGATTAAGGGTAAACTATTTTTATCCTAGGATCAAGAGTAACCTCTTTCTATCCCCGGATCAAGAGTAATAAACTCTTTCTATCCTCGGATTAAGGGTAAACTCTTTCTATCCTCGGATCAAGAGTAATAAACTCTTTCTATCCCCGGATCAAGAGTAATAAACTCTTTCTATCCTCGGATTAAGGGTAAACTCTTTCTATCCTCGGATCAAGAGTAATAAACTCTTTCTATCCTCGGATTAAGGGTAAACTCTTTTTATCCTCGGATCAAGAGTAATAAACTCTTTCTATCCCCGGATCAAGAGTAATAAACTCTTTCTATCCTCGGATTAAGGGTAAACTCTTTCTATCCTCGGATCAAGAGTAATAAACTCTTTTTATCCTCGGATCAAGAGTAACCTCTTTCTATCCCCGGATCAAGAGTAATAAACTATTTCTATCCTCGGATTAAGGGTAAACTCTTTCTATCCTCGGATCAAGAGTAATAAACTCTTTCTATCCTCGGATCAAGAGTAATAAACTCTTTCTATCCTCGGATTAAGGGTAAACTCTTTCTATCCTCGGATCAAAAGTAATAAACTCTTTCTATCCTCGGATCAAGAGTAACCTCTTTCTATCCCCGGATCAAGAGTAATAAACTCTTTCTATCCTCGGATTAAGGGTAAACTCTTTTTATCCTTGGATCAAGAGTAATAAACTCTTTCTATCCTCGGATCAAGAGTAATAAACTCTTTCTATCCTCGGATCAAGAGTATTAAACTCTTTCTATCCTCGGATCAAGAGTAATTAACTCTTACAATCCTCGGATCAAGAGTGTTGCCTCAGATAAACTCTTTCATTCCTCGGATCAAGAGTAATTAGCTCTTTCAATCCTTGGATCAAGAGTGTTGCCTCAGATAAACTCTTTCAGTCCTCGGATCAAGAGTAATTAGCTCTTTCAATCCTTGGATCAAGAGTGTTGCCTCAGATAAACTCTTTCAGTCCTCGGATCAAGAGTAATTAACTCTTTCAATCCTTGGATCAAGAGTGTTGCCTCGGATGAACTCTTTCAGTCCTCGGATCAAGAGTAATTAGCTCTTTCAATCCTTGGATCAAGAGTGTTGCCTCGGATGAACTCTTTCAGTCCTCGGATCAAGAGTAATTAGCTCTTTCAATCCTTGGATCAAGAGTGTTGCCTCGGATGAACTCTTTCAGTCCTCGGATCAAACCTTGGATCAAGAGTGTTGCCTCGGATAAACTCTTTCAGTCCTCGGATCAAGAGTAATTAACTCTTTCAATCCTTGGATCAAGAGTGTTGTCTCGGATGAACTCTTTCAGTCCTCGGATCAAGAGTAATTAGCTCTTTCAATCCTTGGATCAAGAGTGTTGCCTCAGATAAACTCTTTCAGTCCTCGGATCAAACCTTGGATCAAGAGTGTTGCCTCGGATGAACTCTTTCAGTCCTCGGATCAAGAATAATTAACTCTTTCAATCCTTGGATCAAGAGTGTTGCCTCAGATGAACACTTTCAGTCCTCGGATCAAGAGTAATTAACTCTTTCAATCCTTGGATCAAGAGTGTGTTGCCTCGGATGAACTCTTTCAGTCCTCGGATCAAACCTTGGATCAAGAGTGTTGCCTCGGATGAACTCTTTCAGTCCTCGGATCAAACCTTGGATCAAGAGTGTTGCCTCGGATGAAGTCTTTCAATCCTCGGATCAAGAGTAATTAACTCTTTCAATCCTTGCATCAAGAGTGTTGCCTCGGATGAACACTTTCAGTCCTCGGATCAAGAGTAATAACTCTTACAATCCTCGGATCAAGAGTGTTGCCTTGCATAAACCTGAACAAATAAAGTCCTTCGACTCAATTTCTATGAACGAATTATTTGGGAAATTGAAACAAAACCCAACTCATTTTTTCAAATAGAATTGGGTCTCGGGGGCTAATTGTTTGGGTACTAAAATGGTCATACCCATTTTAGTCTTGGGTAACTCTACCCATATAAGCCCAAAGGGCATAAAAAAGGTATAAAAGGCCCCAAATAAGTCAAATACATCAATATGGCCTTCAACGGCCCACATATGTAATTTTAGGGCTCATAAACCCACTTATATACTCATATAAATACCCCTCAAAGGGCATAAGGTAAAAAGGAGGTCACTCTTATCATCTAAGATGACCATACTCCTCCACTCTCTCCCATAAACTCCTCTCAAAATATGCATTGTTTGGCAACTAACTTGGGCGTCGGAGGCTCCGCCCCGGGTTCAACTCCCGGGGCTCGGGGTTCATTTTGCAGGTCCATTCAAGGCCCAAATTCGAGGTTCTCAGACACCCCTCCAAGGCCCGGTTAGCTTATTTTTTGCCGAAACACCAGCTATATATGTATATAGAGCAAAAGGTTGTAGAAAGTTGGGCAAAAATGCACAATAATGTGGAATAGCTTTATGGGTATATGCATGAGCTTTTTCTCGCTTGAAGCCAATATGGTAGCTGTATTAGATTTGTGGAAGGGAAAGCGTACATGCATGGCAGCAACTTTTAAAGGAGTTATTTTTTTTTTGGTGTTTAGAGAGCCACAAGGGCAGGGGTGAGAATCGATCCCATGATTTCCTGGAATCGGGAAGGAAGCTCTAACTACTTGAGCTATCTTTCACTCTCAACTTTTAAAGGAGTTATTGAGTTAATGGGATCAACTTTTATTTGCAATTGCAATTAATATATTCTCCGTGTATTGAAGCGTATTCATCAAGTAGCTTTCGGTTAATATTAATAATACCCAAGACTAATGTAGTTTTCATCATATATAAAAAGTTAATTAAATTAAAATAAAATAATTCAAAGTTTAAGCATACAACAAAGCTTGCATTGAAAATAACTTTCTTCCTCATGGAATTGGATGTTTCTTGTAAGGTGGAGTGGACCACAACTACATTTGTTACTTCGAAGAAGCCCATCAAAATAATTTGCATCAAGTCTTCAAGGTGGGTGAACAACTTAATATAGTACCTTCAAATGATGCAAAGCCCAATTGAATTACACCCACATATATAAAATTCACTTTTCCATTGATCTTGTATTCTTTATTCCTTTGTGTGGAATGTGGATGTGAGAAATGTGAATTATTGAAAAAAAAAAAAAATCCTTTTCTTAACATGATTTATTTGTAGCTAACATAGTAATAAGTGTTCAATGAGATTTAGTGTTCAAATCTCTCTGTATACATTTTAAATTAACCATGACATGAATCAAATATTGTCGAAAATGATATGGCGTGATACAAGTGTCAGAATAGGGTACATGTGGCATATCAATTGAGAATGGAGTACATGATGTATCACATCGACATTCTAAGGAGCATTTTCCTCATCAAGTATGGGTGTCGGATGGATACTAGGTAACAAGGCATAATAGTGGCCAAAGCAACACATCTCCCTTTGACAATAAAACAATAATGGATCATTTGGAGGGGCAAATGAGCTCAAAATGGGCTCAAATTTTAGGGTCAATCATATTTTGGGCCAAGGTACACCATGCCACCATGGTGGTATCGATTTTCCAAGATGAGATCCAAATTTCCAAGATGAGATCCAAAATACAACTTTAGGCAGCATTGAGTTTGAATCCAAATGAAGGTTCCGGAAAGATTTAGAGTGTGCTTGTGTAGTGCATTTAGAGGAGTTATAAAAAGTTCTATGAGGTTAGTATGTAGCACTCTCCATTGAGGAGGTTAAGAACGCTCTAGAACTAAGAGTTAGGAGATTTATGCCTATAAATAGACAATCACATTCATTTGTACATTTGAAAATCCTCAATAAGTTAAACCATTAATAAAAAGACCTTATAATTTTTACGCACAAACACCGTATTTCATTATTGTTTTTCAACTTCAAATTATGTAATATGATTTTTTTAATCATTATCACTAACATGTTTTAAATTAAATCCGATTATGTTATATAATAATCCTATATAATTAAAGAAAACTTCACTTCATTTTCCATACCACTAGGCAATAGATTAAAATAAAAAATAAAAAAAAACTTACATTTTCGTTTATATATGTCTACTACAACTGGTTTGAAAGGATTATTTTTTGTAAAGCTCTCAACAAATAAATAAACTCAAACTTTGGAGAGTAAATCCACTAACGAAATTTTTTGCCTAAAAATTATAAATGGTAATGCTTCTAAAATTTTTTGTGTTTTTGTGCCAGTGTTTTTTTAAAAATATTTTAAATAACAATTGTTCTCAAAAATAGTTGTATACGTTGACAAAATTCCCAAAATAATTTTCGTGTTTGAACCCTTTAATATACACACACAAAAAAAATCATTTGAAAAAGTAATTTGTTTGTTTAAACCCATTATAAATTGCGCTATTTGAAGTTAGTATTTTGCAAATTTCAGTCATTTTAAAAAAAATTGTAAATTGCAGCTCAAAAGTAGTTATAAATTGTAAATTACAACCTAATTCAATCTTTTCATTGGTTTACGTGTCGAAAAATTTTCGATTAAGCTTTTAGCGGTCATTATAGACCATGATGATCCAAAGTGAGCTCGGAATCGGCAAACAATTAATGTAAGTGCCTCAAAATTGGCACTAATGTTATTTTTTTTGGTAATTCTGAGCTCAATTTGGATTCTTAAGTTAAAAAAAATGGCCTCTAAAACCTTAACCGTATATTTTTCAACACGCAAAGCGATGAAAAAGTTGAATTGAGTTGCAATTTACAATTTATAAGAACTTTTTAATGGTTGCAATTTACAAAATACAAACTTTAAATGACTGCAATTGACATATTTTTGTTTAACTTTATACCATGTTTTACAATTTCCTTTCATTTCTTTAAACTCTATTAAAAAAATTTATCATTTCTTTTTCTGTTTAATATTTTTCACGTGTAATCTTTTTCACATTATAATTGCCCATTTGCACAATATAATACTATCTCCGTTACATATTAGTTGCAATTTTGAAATATTTTATGTGTTAAAATAATACCTCAAAGTTGCAATTAATTTTTGACGAAAGTAGTAATAACAATAAATAAATTCTTATAAAGCTTCACGTGTCATCCAGTGATAGAAATATTTTTTCTTTTATTTTTTTTATTATTTTTTTTAATAAAAAAGCGAATAAAAAGTAGGAATGAAAAAATACAATAATTAGAACGTGTTAAAGGAAAGGAACCAACAAAAGTTACTCCCCAAGTGTTTTAACAATTATACTTGAATAACCTCCCAAAATGTTTTAACAATTATATACTTGTATTATGGAGAATTCACTTTGATTTTTTTTTGGTATTTGATAGTGATGTCTAATGTTACAGATGTATGCCAAAAAGGTCATAATACAAGCTTAGGGATTACTATTGAATTATACTTGTATTATGGAGAATTTACTTTGATTTTTTTGGTATTTGATAGCGATGTCTAATGTTACAGAATAATGACAAAAAGTCATAAAACAAGCTAAGGGATTACTATTGCTATGTAGAGCATCATTTATGAAATTATTAATCTGTTACTAAAAAAAAAAATTAAAACAACTTTTAAATGAATGGAATTACAAAAGGTTGTCATCTAACAACCTAACATTTAGGCAAGCAATTCTATGATTTAATTATCTTATGCCACCATTCATAATCATAATGCATGTTTGTAATGAAAGCATAACAATGCAATTGGTAAACTCTTATTGAATCTTAATGATGTATAGTATCTGAGTTTAGTTTGAGTATACTATAATTTTGACAAACTAACAATTATTAAATTAAATATTACTTTACTTAAAGAGTTGAATTACATACAATTATACAAAACAATGAAGATTATTAAAATTTTAGAACTTTATAAGCACGTTCACAAATGTATTAATATTCAATTTCTTATTTATCAGATCTCTATATTATAAACTTAACCAATCAAGACATCAGATCTCCCCCTTATTATTACTCGATTCATTACATACACATGATTGAATATCCATCCACAAAAATTAAAGGGTAATTAAGAAGTAATTATATACGGAGTATTTAATTACTTCTTAGGGGCAAGCCTATCTCTAATCTTTTGAACTTGCTTGGAACCAACTTGGAAAGCCGTTGTTAAAACATGATCTGGGACAGGTGGGGTCGAGGTAAACAACGTGGCGGCTACTGATTGGGTGCCAGGCAATTGACTGTTGAAGGCAGTTACTACTGCAGCTGGTTTTTTACCATTATTTTGTTGAAAATGGATTAACCCTCTTGGAAACACAAAGGTTTCACCAACGTTAAGGTGTTTAGAAATGAGCTTATTTGAAGTAGTTATGAAACCAACGTCTAATTCTCCGTACAAGACGAATATCATTTCCGTGGCCCTTGGGTGGGTGTGGGGTGGGTTAAGACCACCAGGGGCGAAGTCGATACGGCCCATGGATACTCCAAGTGTGTTAAGTCCCGGTATCTTCTCGACGTTGGCTCCAGTTACTAGAGATCCCATGGTGTTGTTTGTCATACCGGGTTTGGCTATTCCAGCAAAGAAGAAGTCTTCTCCTGTTATGTTTGCTGCTGCCTTGCATGCAAATCCATTCACCTTCACCCCTGAAATTTTGTAATTCAAATTGCTAAGTACACAAAATTAGTGTAATGCAACAACCTTGGAAGTTGATATTTAGTGTATGTTTTAGTATGATGCAAAAATTGGTGCTTGCTATCAATAATTTATCACAAAATAATAGGCCAACCCTAATTTTTGTTGATGAAAAACGCGACAAACAAAGTACACTAGTAGAGATGCTGATGAGGCATTAAAATACCAAAATATAAATACGTCTATAAATTGAAGTTTAATAATCTATTCATAAAACACACCCTTGAGCATACATCATACATAAATGACCCTATTTTTTTTAAGTCTTTCCAAGATGACGTTAAAAAAACTTTCAAATGATTAAAATATGAATAGAGTAGTGGGTATGATGGACATATATGGTGGGCCGACAATTAATTATTGATTTGGGCTAAAAAGAAAAGCCTAAGGAACAAAAGAAGGTTGAATAGTTGGAGTTGCTTAGTCCATACTGTATGGAAAATGGAGTATCTGCTGTATGTCCAATTGGAAAGTGCTTCATTCTTTGGAGAATGGTAGGGCTGGCGGTTAAATCATGACTTTTTTGGGTGCACCATCGGTGATTGATGCATCACCAATTCCTCACCTTTTCTTGTTCTCTAGTCAATCAATGATCTGTGGTTTCATAATTATGGCATTTAGTGGATCATATGCTAGATTGCTAGCAAGTTAATTAATAATAGTCTGTTGGGGTAGTTTAAGATACGAGATCAAATTTCGTTTATATCATCACCACTCACTTATTACTTAAGCATAAGGCCAAAGTTTAACTACTTAAGTTCATTTAACAAAAAAGAAAAGGGTTCATGTTCAAACCCCTACATTAACTGTAGTATTTATGTATTAACTTAAATATGTTCTTTGATTGTAAGCATAATGGTAGGATCTACGAAGTAATTTACAGATGTACTCTTATATCGAGTAGAGAATAGCACTACTATTTCTTGAATAAAACAATAATGGGCTAATCAGCTAGGACTGACTTCAAATACTTCAACCCACAACTTCAATGTTGTACAGATATACCTTATAGTAATTGACTAAATGCAGTAATTTAAACGATTTATACATTGAAATCACAAAATAAAAACCAATGTATTCACCTCGTAATTATTATTATTTTTTTAAAAAAAAAAAAAAAATCATTGCATTAAGCTATATATGATGGTGTAAATCGTATTAATATCGAGTTGCATTGCTTATAAAATTATAATTTAAGTACGAAATAAGCGCGATCGGATAAAACCGAAAACAAGGGAGAGAGAGTACATACCAGAGGTGGAATCAGCAACACAAACATCTTGGAGCATATCAGGATCATTAGCAAATGCAGGGGTAGACACTGCCAACAACACCACTAGAAAACCAGCAACTATTTTGACAGCCATTATATTATTGATAACACTAATGGCTGTTTAGATCTGATAATTAACTCAGCTAAGTTTAACTTAATGACAATTAGTCGAATGTTTCAAGAAAGAAATTAAAGAGATGTACTTGGAATGGTAAACTAAGGCTGAAGGGGTTTTCTTAAATAGTGACTATAGATGAATTGAAAATATGTGGTGGGTAGGAAGATTGATTAATGATTTGTCAACCGCAAGAGAGGGCAATTAAGGCATGGGATAGGCCACATGCCTTCATCTATCTATTACATACTTGAAGTACTTTTTAATTGTTTCAACGTAAAGCAAAGGAGAATTATATGATATTGACTTTAGCATCTCAAACTTTCATTTTTTTTTTTTTGTTGGATGAGATGATAATTTATTAAATTATTAAATGGAGCTTTAAATAGTTATGGTTGTTTTTGTCCTTTGTCATGACATATCACATATGTGGTTAAATAGTTAGCCTCTGTTTACTTGATTTAATGACCTCTATTGACTCAACCGAGCAATATAATTAGTAGCTGGGTTTATTGTTTATAATATATTGTTAATCGTAATAAGTAAAAATATAATGTATAGACAACATCCAATAATAATAATGTAAAGACTAAAAATATTTTAAGTACAATTAATTAGTTTTAAAACACGTTTTAATCTTTGGTTGGTATTTCCTTTTCTTGGATTAGTATTGTAAATAATTAAGGCTAGTTAAAATGTAGCCAACTCTGGAAATAACTGGAAAAGAGTCATGGTCAGTTTCAGTACATATCATCGATTGGTAATGTGCCATGGATCATGCACGTAGAGCTGAAGAATATAGTAGTGGTAACAAGTGTTGATGTTAGGAAGAAGATATTCATTCCATTCTCATTTAATATGGATTTGAGATTTATTATATTTATTCTAGAAATGGATAAAGATTGCCGCTTGACCCGGTTCGTGCGGTAGAGCTCTTGAAAGCTCCATGTTAGCTTATGCTTTTCCCTACGTTTGTAATGTCTTATGCTTTGAGATTGAGCTAATCGATCCGTTTCATACCATTATTCATCAAGATAATGCATAATAATGTACGTGATTATGATGATGTATTTCCACAACATATTATGTAATTATAAGGATTGGAGAACAAAATTAACAATACAAATTACAATAACAGCATAATCTTGAGGGACATTGATTCGTGGAGTTTGTATCTTTTAATTGTTGCAATTACAAAAACAAATTACTTAGATAAGATTTCCAAATGGTTCGGATGCTAAATTAATAAGTTGTAAATGCTAGTAGTTCAATATATACAAAGTATTTGCAACTTCAACTTCAATAATAAGGACCAAAGAAGAACACCATACCATAAATAAATATAGTTCTTACATATCATTTACTTGAATATACTTGTATGCAGTATCACATATGTACAATGTTTTAATTGAAACTGATGACATATAATTTGTTATACAAATTCATCAATTTATAACAACCCTAGCCTAATATTACATTTAAACTCAGTTTTACAATAACTTTAGCTCTACCACAGCTTGTTAGACTTTAATTTTTCAGGCAATGAAAGTTTTTCATTAAGCTCATTTATTTTCTTTTTAGTGCATTCCAAACTAGTCATGTCGGATAATGCTTTAACTTCATAGGAATAAATGTCATTTTCGAGCTCCAATATCTTTTGTAATTTCATCCCCATGTTTTGTTGAAATCTTTCAGATTCAAAAAGTTGTTTCTTAAACCGCACTTCTTGCTTTCTCGATCCTTCTAAGATAGCTTTGACGAACAAACCCTCAGCTCTAATAAACTGAAGTTGTTTCTCAAGATCCAAAACCTTTTGCAATTCGGAATCCATATCTTTATGAAAAATTTCACAACTTTGCATTTGTTCTTTAAGCCTATTTTCCTCCTTTTTTAACGCTTCAAATTCACCCTTTGTTATTGTTTCGGGTGAAAACAATGGGACCTTGCCGAAGGTCCAATGAAGTGGATGAAGACTAATCCAGTCCAAATGATGTTGGGCCAAAGGTTTCTTGCACAGCAAACACACGTAAACTGGCCTCGGGGGTGGATTCGAGGAAGACCCCTCCGATGCCGAAGTCAAACAGTGTTTAGAGAGAGAAAGCTATGCAAGAGATTTAATGCTTGAGGCTTTTAATGTGAATGAATCATAAATGGTGAGATTGAAGGCTTTTATACCTTAGCATGACAAAAAGAGGAGGATGACTGGGCCGGAAGTAGTCATGGGCTGACCATGACAATTTGGGCCGCTGACTTTATGCTGACTTGGCTTAATGGAGGCTTGGGCCTTGACCTTGGAATATAGAATCATTTAATGACTAGGCCTAATTGGCTTAACTGGACCCAAATAACTTGCCCCCCAGACCCGATTCGGAAGGATGACGGGTTGGGTTTGAATCCAATAAAAATGGAGGGAAGTAAATGATTTAATTAAATCAAAAGATTTAAATTTTAAACAGTCATTAACTAAATAACCGTAATTAGGATAATTAGTGGGGAAGTTGAGTGGATAATGGGCGGTTAATTAAGGGAGAGAGTGTTTAACGGTTACTTAAGGAGGTTTTTAAGAGAAATTAAGCATTTCGACTTTCGAAATTCCCATTTTCTGGAAATATAAAACCAAATTCGCCATTTCTCTCCTCATTTCTTCACCAATTCACTTTCGAACTCTCTAAAAGACCATTGTTTTCGCTTCGAAACTTCACTCCACACCCGAAATCAAAGCTTGACGTTTAACCCATTGCTCCGACCCATTGAATCGGCGAGTTTCGATTCTCATAAAGGTAATTTTCTTCGAATTTCCCTTGATTTTCTTAGTTTTTCCAAAGAATTCTTCTTTTACCAACTTCCTTTCTCGCGAATTCATCAATGGCTTGCTTAAAAGGTCGACGGACTGGAAGACGAGGTCAGGTCAGGGACCCCAGGGACCGTGCCGACGTTTGGAATGGGGAACGCGTCCAGGAAGACCCAAAAAGGGGGATTTTGGCCGTCCCATTGAACGCCGCAGCCCCTCAGCAAGGTGCCGAGGCTGAGGTTGCAGAACAGGAGGAATATCTGCCTCCTGTGCTTTGGGATTTGCTACCTGGGCATGTTGAATGGCAAAATGCCGAAGCCCAGAGAGCCATGAGGGACAATTCCCCTTATTATTGGTGGGTTAGGCACGCCGAAGCTTATCGGTTTGCCGAACAGATTGAGTTGCATTATGGCATCCTTGAGGAAGATGGGTATTGGTGCCGAATGCCTTCGCCTACTGACAGAATTCATCGCCCTCCCCCTGGGTATGTGGGGGTATATACTCGGCAACTTCAGTACGGGCTTCGGTTCCCTTGAGATCCCTTCGTTAGGGATATTTTGATAAAGTACAGGATCTCCCTGTGCCAGTTGACACCCGTCACTATTCGGTGGGTGATGACCTATCTATGGGTATGCCGGTTCTTTGCTGTTGAACCGAACTTGCACTGTTTCCGAAGGATGCATCAGCTGGTGCAGAATACCCAAAGTGTATACGGTCACCATGGGGCTGGCTGGTGGCGAATCGAGAGCCATCCACAATACCTGAAAATGTGGCCGAACGACTCTTCGGATAAGGACTGGAGAGGCCAGTGGATCTGGGTAAGGGCTCCTGTTGATCCAGAGCACCCCCACTTTCGGGGCCCCCCGTTATCTCTCCAGGCCCGATCCAAACATGCAAGATTTGGGTCCCGAAGACCCTGATGCCGCTAGCCACCCAAGCTATGAGCAGATGAGCTTCTTCGGGAAGCAGAAAAACCCTGGGGGACTGGCCGAATGAAGTTCATCCCAACCTGGTTATCTCCAAGAGAAGATGCTGGCAGTTGTCGGCCTCAGCCGAAAGCACAGAGGCGGTAAGTACCTTCGGCTGGGGCCGAGGACTTTAGATTGTTATTGCTTCATTTGCTTTGTCTATATCTTAAGGCTAACCTTCAACTTCTCCATTCAGAGTTGAGCAAGGCTACCTCTGAAATCGACTACGATCGGCTAGGAGTAAACGCTGAAAGGGTCATCTTAGACCGAGCTCCAACAATTACTGCTCCGAAGGATCGTTCGCTGCACCTACACTTGACGGGCCTTCAGATCGAGGCTGCTGCAGATTATCTGAAGCAGAAGCCTTGGTGGGAGAAGCAGGATCCTCTGAGGCCCCTGCTAGCCGAAGAAGTACTCGCCGCTCAAGCTGCTGCAGAAGTGACTAGAGCCATCAACTCCCTAGAAATGGGTGAAGGGACCTTTGGTGCTGCCGAGGACTTTGGTAAGGCTTTCAGCACTTGCTTATTTTTTTTTTTTTTTTCCTCGCCCCCCCCACTTTTGCAGTCTGAGGAAGAGGGCAGAAGGAGAGAAGGGAAGGCTCCAATATCGTCAGACGACTTTTCAAAACTCGATTCTTCGGATTCTGACGATATGGACGACCAACCTCTGGAGCAGAGGAAGAGAAGAAGGACGGGCCTAGCTGTTATGGGTCCGGGAGACTTCACGCTGAGGCCGATGCCTGGAGTAGTAATAAGGGAACCTGTTGCTGGCCGAGGCAGGGTTCCAAGAGGTACAGGGGGTCCTCCGCCCCCGACTCAGCCACCACCGCCAATTCCATCACCGCCGAGGACCCCTCCACCACCTCCCACTACTGACATGGAGGAGGACCAGCGGACTCCTGATCCAAAGGAGGGGGTTCCTGAAGCGGTTTCCAACAAGGGGAGTGCTGCTAAGCTCCCCGAGGTTGAAGTTGTTGAGGTAGCCGAAGAGGCGGCTACTGCTGAAGACGAGGCCCCTAGGGGCTTCACTGCTGAGATTCAGCGAGAGGTTGACGCCTTGATAAGTCAACCTCTCGGCGAGGCTGAAGGGGTCCAGGCTGGAGGGGACCGTGCTGAAGGAGGGGCAACGACTGAGCCCGAGAAAGCGGACGAAGTTTCATCAACTTTGTTCCCCTCTTTCAAGTCTTTCCAGTCTGGGGACATGGGGTTCTCAGCCAAGAAGTGTTCCATCCCAGATGGCGTTAGGGCCCAAATATGGGGGAGACACAGGGAAAGTGCTGAGGCTTACTTCGGCGGTTGCTCCGAATTATCTAAAATGGAGCAAATCCGAGAGTGGTCTGTTCGAGCAACTGCTAGAATTGCCGAACCCGGTCCCTCAGTACCAGATCCATCTAGAGACAACCAGAGGATGCTGATGCAGGTATGTAATAAGATTCTGCACCTTCAGCATTTCCAGTTTACTCCACTTGCTTGTAACTTTTATTAACTTAAATTCGATTCTGGTTTTGCAGGTTGTCTACAACCATACCCTGACCTGTGAGATGATTGACACGCTCCAGGGAAGGGTTGACATTGCTGAGACAGAGGCAAAGCTTTCCCAGCTGAAGTAGGAGAAAGCCGAGCACAGGGCTAAGGTCGTGATCGACTCCTTCAACACTTTCTGCGATGAAATGGAGAAGGATGTCTTGCCTCAAATAGATGAGGGTGAGGCCCTGATCAAATCTTTCGGCGCGGTTGACGTTCCCAGCCTCAAAGCCAAGATCCAGCACAAAATTGACTCTAAGGTTAAATCTCAAGTGCTGGCCCGAGAAGAGATATCTCGGCAGAAGCTCAAGATCTTAGAAGCTGACGCCAAACAAAATCGCCAAGCCTGTGAAATGAGGGAGAAGGATCTGGTCGAGGCCGGGATTCAGCTAGAGTCTCAGCGGCAGAGCATCACAAGCCTGGAGGTTCAGCTGAAGAACTAGGAGGAAGATCTTTCCCAAGCCCGAGACAAGGCTGAGCGGACTGAACAGAGGCTTGCTGATGCCGAGGCTCAGTTGAAGGAGCAGCGAGAGTCTTCCCAGAAAGCCTTGAAAGAGGTGCAGAAGAAGCTGGCCGATGCTGAGGCTCAACTAGCCCTCAGGGTTTACACCCAGGAGGAGTATTCGACTGCCTACCTCAATGGCTATGGGGTGGCTCGGAGACTGGCTCTTCACGCTGCGCCTGATCTGGACTGGTATCAATGCGAAATCTGGGCTGAAGACCCTAAGGATCCTCATATGCAGCAAGCCAGTCAGGCTGAGGTTGATCTGCTGGCCCGCCTCCAGGCCGAGGATGCTGAGATGAAGGAGGCTGAGCTGAAAGAAGCTGAGATGAAGGAAGCTGAAGTCCAGGCTTCAGTTCAACCTGCCTCTTCTGCAGCTGGGGTTGATATCGCGCTGGGCTCCACCCTCGCTGGGATGCCTGATCCTCCAGTTGAAGCCTAGGGACTCGGGCAGTCATCTTCAGAATCCTGCGGATCAACGTGCTCTAAAAATGATGGATGCCGCTTCTGACTGTTTTTTGCCTTTGTTTTTGCTTCAGCTTGCCTCAGTGTACAAACTTATTTACTTTTTGTCTTGTACGCATTTCGGCAGCTGTTATTTTCCGCTTGTGGGCGGCTGCCGATATTATCTTTCAGTTTGATTAAACAATTATGTTTGTAGCTCGTAATCCGATCATGATTTCGTATTTATGAATTTGATATTTCCCTCATATTGTCCTGCTTTGAACTTGCATGTTTGAATACGTTGATTTGATTTTTTTGCTAAGTACAAAGCTTCGGCTTAGAGGTCTCAGCTGAGGCCGGCCATCTGCACTTGTTGTGCTTCTTGCCCCCCCAGAGATTTGAAAACTTGTTCTTCAGATTTCTGAGATCATTCTTGTTTTCCTTGTCTATTTTCTACCAGTTTATGCTTTTGCTCTTGATTTTCTGTCTATCTTGAAAATGGATATCTCAAACATAGGGCCAACTGAAGGCAGTATTTCAGATAATGGCTATCTGGGATACAAGGCTCATTTAAGGCAATATCCCATATTTGTCCATGGACTCATTGCCTTGTAGAACAAGTCTTACTAAGGTTTTCACCCCAGCTGAAAGACCAGAGTTCTTTAAAAAGGCGAGTTTATCGGCAATCCGAAACCTGGTGCTCTGAGGGCGAAGGTTTCGAACAGGGCCGAAGAAAACCCTTAAAGAGTAGATAGCATAAAGAAAAAATGGAAGAGTAAAGATTGCAAATGTTTGTAGAAAAATAGTGGCTCTGAGGCCTTTCATTAATAATTCAAAATGTACTTACAAAGATTGTTCTGCCCCGAAGGGTTTACACCTGATATTTTTTAAGTACATCAGCATTCTAGTGATTTTTCAGCACAGTTCCATCCAACTGCCGAAGTTGGTATGTTCCCGGCTGGAGTTCATCATAGATTTCATAGGGTCCCTCCCAAGTAGCTGAGAGCTTCCCATGAATCCGGCCTTTCTGTACTGCAGCAGCGTTCCGAAGGACAAGGTCTCCAATTTTGAGAGGCCTTGCCTGGACTCTTCGGTTGTAAAATTTACTGATTCTCTGCTTGTATGCAGCCATTGTGACTCAGGCCGAGTCTCTTACTTCGTCAAGGAAATCGAGAGATTCCTTCATAAGTTGCTCATTCTCGGCCGAGAAGTGGTGCACTCGTAGGCTTTCAGTGCCGATCTCCACTGGGAGGACGGCTTCGGCGCCATACACCAATTCAAAGGGTGAATGGCCCATTGCCTCTTTTTCGGTTGTCCAAAGGGACCAGAGTGTTCCCGGGAGCTCCTCCAGCCACTTGGACTTTTGATCCTCCACTCTCTTTTTGAGGGCATTCAGGATCTGCTTATTTGCAGCTTCGACTTGTCCATTACTTTGCGGGTGGCATACCGCTGAATATGCCAGTTTGATGCCGAACTGGTCTATATACCGCTTCAGCGGCAGGTTATCAAATTGCCTTCCATGATCAAAGACAAACACTTTCAGGATGCCGAAACGAGTGATGATATTCTGCCAGATAAATTTCCTGACAGTTTGCTCTGTAATGTTCGAGGGTGCTTCGGCCTCAATCCATTTACTGAAATAGTCAACACCGACTATCAGCCATTTTTTCTGGTATGCGGCATCTGGAAATGGGCCCAGGATATCCAACCCCCATTGAGCAAATGGAAATGGACTTAACACAGGCTGAAGCTCCTGGGCTGGCTGATGGATGACCGGTGCGAATTTTTGACATTTTTCGCATTTTCTGACAAGCTCCTTAGCGTCTGAGATCATGGTGGGCCAATAGTACCCTGCCCTTAATGCTTTGTGGGCTAAGGTCCTTCCCCTAATGTGGTTCCAACAGATGCCGAGGTGAATTTCCCGAAGGATGTAATCTGCATCTGTCGGCCCCACACACTTCAGCAATGGGGCTGAGAAGGATTTCTTTAGCAGCTCTCCCGTGAAGACAATGAACCTTGAACCGGTTCGCTTCAGCTTGGAGGCCAAAATTTTGTCTTCGGGAATTTCTCCCCGAAGCTTGAAAGCTAGGATGGGATCCATCCAGCTTGGTTCATGGTCAACGCAGCACACTTCAGATGCTTCTTCGACACTTCTTTCTCGGCGCACTTCCATGTAAACCGACCGGTTCAGCTCGGTGAGAGTTGAACTAGCAAGTTTAGAGAGTGCATCGGCTTGAGCATTCTGACCCCTTGGGATCAGCTGAACTTCGAAAGTTCTCAGCTTTGCAATAACTGATTTGATCTTGGCGAGGTAGGATATCATCGAGGGCTCTTTGGCCTCGTAACTGCCACCAATCTGATATGCAACTAGCTGAGAGTCTATTTTCAGACAAACATGTTTGGCTTCCAGCGAGATGCACAATTTTAGGCCGGCAATGGCCGCCTCATATTCGGCCTCGTTGTTCGAAGCTTTGAATGAAAATTTTATTGCATACTTGAAGGACTTGCCTTCAGGAGAGGTTATAACCACCCCTGCCCTCGAACCATTCACGGTGGAGGATCCATCCGTGAACACGGTCCAGGTTTTCTTTTCATCATCTAGAGTTTCCTGGTACGAGCATTCGACCAGGAAGTCCGCCAGAGCTTGAGCCTTTATGGCTGCTCTCGGCTGATAGCTGATGCTGAACTCTGTAAGCTCGAAAGCCCATTTGGCCAGCCTACTAGATTTCTCAACTTTGCCGAGAACTTTTTCCAGCGGTTGATCAGTCAAAACCACTATCTGATGACAATCAAAATAGGGTCTTAACTTCCGAGCAGCTACCACCAACGCATAAGCAACTTTTTCGAGTAAGGGGTAGCGGGTCTCGGCATCCGTCAGAGTGTGACTGACGAAGTAGATCGGTTGTTGAATTTTATTTTCCTCCCTCAGTAGCACTGCACTGATGGTGGCTGGGCTGACAGCCATGTACAAGTACAGGGACTCTCCCTCTACTGGGCTAGCTAGCGTTGGGAGCTGAGCCAGGTGCTCCTGAACCTGCTTGAAGGCTTCTTTTTGCTCGTCCTCCCAGGCGAGCTCTTTTGTTTTCGGGAGTTTTAGGGCTTTGAAGAAAGGTAACCCCTTATCCGAGGCCCTGAAGATGAACCTCGAAAAGGCTGCCATTCTTCCAGTGAGCCGCTGAACGTCCCTCTTTGTTTTCGGCTCGGGAAGATCGAGTGCTGCCTGCACCTTGGCGGGATTGGCATCAATCCCTCTTTTGCTGACCATGAACCCAAGGAATTTCCCTGACTTCACGCCGAAGACACACTTCTTCGGATTCAGCTTCATCTGGTGCTTTCTTAGGGTGGCAAAAGTTTCTGCCAGGTCCTTAACATGGTCTTCGTCTTTTTTGCTTTTGACGATTGAATCGTCAACGTAGACTTCCATGTTTCGGCCCTTTTGCTTGGCAAAAACTTGGTCCACCAGTCTTTGATATGTTTCCCCCGCATTTTTCAATCCGAAGGGCATCATTTTGTAGTTGTACACCCCGACGTTCGTGACGAATGTCGTCTTTGCTCGGTCGTCAGGATGCATGAAGATTTGATGATACCTAGAAAATGCGTCCATGAAACTAAGCAAGGGGTGGCCACTTGTCGAGTCGACTAACTGATCGATCCTCGGCAAGGGATAAAAATCCTTCGGACACGCCTTATTTAGGTCCGTGAAGTCAACGCACATTCTCCAGGTGTCATTTGCCTTTTGAACCATCACCATATTAGCCAGCCATTCTGGATACTGACAAGGTTCGATGAAGCCTGTATCTAGTAACTTTTTTGACCTCGGCTGCGATGTCTCGGTTCTTATTTGCGGAGTAATTCCGCTTCTTTTGCTTAACTGGCTGACACGTTGGGTCGACGTTAAGCTTATGGGATATGAGGTCTGGGCTTATCCTGGGCATGTTAGCTGCCGAGAAATCAAACACATCTCGGTTGTCCCGAAGGAGTTGGATGAGCTCAACGCGGACTTTCGGATCAAGATCCAGCCCGATTGTAACGCATTTTTCGACGTCTCCTTCGGTCAACTCGACCGTTTCGGTCTGCTGGTCCAGCTCTGTTGCCGTGGGGCTGGACTCATCGTCTTCTGGCCTGCTGTCTATGTCAGCAGGGGTTCCAGATTTTTTCTTTTTCGGCTGGCTCTCTAAGTCTTTCGGCTCAGATGATGAGCTAGCCTTTTCTTTTCCTGGGCCTTTTTCTTTGGCCAGGTCTCCTTGAGCCGAAGCACTTAGGCCTTTCGGCTTCTTCGCACTTGGCTGACTATCTTTCTCCTCCTCATCCTCGTCGTCCTTTTTTGTACGACTAGTGGATGGCTTGAGGTAGTTGCACCTTCGGGCCTCCTTTTGGCCGCCCTCGATCCTTTCGAGATAGCCGGAATCCAAGACATAGATCATCAGCTGATGGTATGTCAAGACTACCCCTTGGATCTCGTGAATAATGGGTCTCCCCATGATCACATTGTACACAGAAGGAGCGTCGATGACTAAGAATTCGGTCATGACGTTCTTGGCTGCCTCATCACAGCCGATGGTGACAGGAAGTGTTACCTTCCCGTCTGGATAAGTCGAAACCCCATTAAATCCGGATATCGGGTAGGGTACCGGCGTGAGGTGCTTGGGCTTCAGCTTGATTTGGTTGTAAGCCTTTCGGAACAAAATGTTTGCTCCGCTACCACCGTCAACAAGGACTTTGCTGACATCATAGTTGGCCACCGTGGCGATGATCACCAACGGATCCTCGTGAGGGTAAGTCACCCCCCGACAGTCGGCGGATGTGAACGTCATGTTCGGCACCGGCAACTGGGGCGGCTGAATGCTAGCATTATTCACTTGATGGGTCTGAGACCTAAGGTGACGTTTATGCTCCCTCCGAGAACATATTCCTCCCGAGATAACGTTAATTGAAGGAAATTTTCCCTCCGCATTTTTGCTGTTCTTTCGGGGGAAGTCAAGTTCTTGCAGAGAGTCCTTTTCGGATTTCTCAGCCTCTTTTTTCTCGCGGTGATTCGCGATGTATTTTTTCAAGTATTCTTTCGAACCATATCTTCGATTTGGTCCTTCAGCTGGATACATTCTTCAGTGTTGTGTCCTGGTGATTCGTGGAACTCACACCACTGATTTTTATTTTTGCGTTGATACCACTCAGGGAGTGATCTCGACTTCCTATAACTCTGCTCTTCCTTCGTCACGCTGTAGATCTTAGCGCACGGGAGGGTCAGCGGAGTATAGGATTCATATCTGCCTGTAAAAGGAGCATATTTTTCCTTCTTCGGCTCGTTGGCCGAAGATTGTTCTGAGGCTTTCGCCTTTCCTCTCGCCTTCTGGCCTTGGCCTTCAGACGTTTGTTTTTGCTTCCCACCCCCGGATTGGGGTTGGGATTTTGTTTTGTTTCACTCCTCGGCTCGGATGAATTTATCCGAGGAGTTCAGAGCCTCCTCTAGGGTCTGCGGGGTGTGCATGACCATGAAGTCAAGGAACTTCCCGGGCTGAAGGCCATTCTGCATTGCGAAAACGGCCAGTCCCTGGTCCAGATGAGAAACGCTGGATGACTCGTTGCTGAAACGAGTCAAGTAGTCCCGGAGACTCTCGTTCTCCCCTTGCTGCAGGCCCATGAGCTTTAAAGTGGTCTTCTCTCGGCGGTTTTCCGTGGAGAATTTGCTCTTGAACTTGGTGTACAGATCGTCCCACCCCGTTATAGAGCCTTCCTTTACTCCCTTGGAGATCCACGCTTGTGCGACCCCCTTGAGAGTGGTGGAAAAATACTTGCACCAGGTCGCTTCGGACCTGGGGCAAAGATGCATGTGCCCCTCGTAAGAGGAAATATGGTCCTTTGGATCCGAAGTTCCATCATAAGTAATGTGCGACGGGATTTTAACTGTCGGAACATGCTCTTCCAGAATCCGTTGCTCAAATGGAGAACTGGTAGGAAGCATCACCGCCTTACCCTTGTTCCTGGCCGAAGGGACCGTACTCTTCCCTCTTAGAGAGGTAAGAGTGGTTTTCGTCCCTGGATGGGAAGTTCGGGCCTCGGCTACAGGGAACGAGAGGCGGCTATGCACACTCGGCTCCCTGCCGCCGAGTCGGCCGAGGACACTTCGGCGAGCAGTCTCTGGTTGTTCTCGGCGCACAGTTTCTGGCCGAGAGGCAGAGCTGCTGCTTTTGTGAGTTTCTGGTCGAGAGGTAGAGGATCCTTCAAAAAAGTGAGGGTTCTTTTTCCTCTCTCTTTCGGTCCTCCAGGTGTCCTCTTCCCACTATTCCATCTCCCTGAAGGATGGAGGTTTCCCCCCCTCTTGGTCAAGCTTCCTCCGCTGATGTCTAGTATGCGGAGGAGTTCGGTCACGAGGTGGAGGCATATTTTGTGCCCTCATTGCTTCCATGAGCACCGCCAGCGCTCTTGCCACTTCTTCCGAGCTGGGCCCCGTTAAAGGGGCCCTCGGCTGAGTGTGAGAGTGAGAGCGGATAGTCAAAGGTTAGATTTGGGGCACTGATTGAGTCCTATGATCGGACTGACTTCTGTTAGACCGAGGAGGACTAGGTCTATGATGAGAGTTGTGAATTACGGGAGAAAGGGAATCCTCCCGGTATAATCCTCCCGAACTGGCACCCTTAGAAGAGTTTCGGTCCGGAGAAGGTGATGGTGTAGGAGTCTTAGGCCTTTCGCCTGCTCCTTAACTTAGTCGCTTGTTCTTGCGGTTCTTAGCCATTGCTACTAAGATTTTTGCAAGACGGTTTTAATTGGCTTAAAGATTTTTTGAAAGTCTTCCCCATAGACGGCGCCAAATTGTTTCGGGTGAAAACAATGGGACCTTGCCGAAGGTCCAATGAAGTGGATGAAGACTAATCCGGTCCAAATGATGCTGGGCCGAAGGTTTCCTGCACAGCAAACACACGTAAACTGGCCTCGGGGGTGGATCCGAGGAAGACCCCTCCGATGCCGAAGTCAAACAGTGTTTAGAGAGAGAAAGTTATGCAAGAGATTTAATGCTTGAGGCTTTTAATGTGAATGAATCATAAATGGTGAGATGAAGGCTTTTATACCTTAGCATGACAAAAGGAGGAGGATAACTGGGCCGGAAGTAGTCATGGGCTGACTATGACAATTTGGGTCGCTGACTTTATGCTGACTTGGCTTAATGGAGGCTTGGGCCTTGACCTTGGAATATAGAATCATTTAATGACTAGGCCCAATTGGCTTAATTGGACCCAAACAATTATTAATACCTTATTCTTAGTATCTGCAAGTTCTTTCTCAAGCTCCATTACCATATTCAATTTCATTTCCATTTCTTCTAAGATCCTTTCTAGATCTAAAAGTTGCTCTTTGAGTATGTCTTCCTCCTTTTTGAACGCTTCTAAATGAACTTTGGTACATAAAACTTCTTCATTGACACATGCAACTAGTTTTTGAAACTTGATCACCTCTCGCAACTTCCTTCCTACATCCTCTTCAACTTTCCATCGATTTAAAAGTTGTTCTTTTAGTTCTTCTTCCTCTTTTCTCGATGCTTCTAAGTTACACTTACTTGTTAATTCCTCAACCTTAGTAGAAGTAAATTGTTCTTGGAGTTCCCCTATCTTAACCAATTTATTTATTATAGTTTCATGATCCAAATTATCTTTTGTAAGCTTTCCTACCTTTTGGTTCAACATTTCCAAATGAGCCTTATTAGACGATAACTCATTTTGAGTTGATGAAAGTTGTCCTTCAAGATGACTGATTCTATTCCTAGCACCGGTTGCTTGTTTATTCCCCAAATTTTCCCTGAATTCGTAAACAAATTAAGAAAAAACACCAACTTGGTTGTCTGGTTGTATAACTTTGGAATTCAATTAACAATTATCTAGGGATTGAAATGATTTTACCAAAAGTGGTTACAAAGATTTTGCTTGAGAAAGGAAATTTAATTTGGTTATATGTTAGGCATAGATAATAATGTACATATTATTTCCTTTTGCATGAGTTAATTTCTAGATAGAATGATAAATGATGAAAGGTATATTCTTTTCCAAACTACTTGCCACCATAATTGAATAATAAATTATGAAATATGAGTAGAAAGAAAACTTGATTAAAAAGGTCAAATTATGTAATAACAAACATACAATTGATACAATATAATTAAAATCCCAAGGTTGGCTACCCAACTAGACGTAAATTAAATTAGTTGGTTAAGTTTTAGAAAAACTACGTAAAATCTTTCATCAAATCTTGTCCATATCATTAATGCAACTTTAAGGACTAATTAGACCCCAACAACCCAAGTACATGACTTTCCTAAGATCATAGAATCTTCAGGTTGATTCAATTTATCATCCTTAATTTTCTGGGAAATCACAAAAGATGGTCTAAGATTATTCTTAGCATGTTGATAAATATTGGTAAATCCCTTTTCTACTTTGTACCAAGGTTTCGTAACGTAATTAGAGTTGTCAATTCGGATAAACGAGTCGGGTTTGGGTCGCACAAGAGTGGGTCGGGTCAATTCAGATTAATTCCATAACCTATGCGAGTCGGGTTTGGGTTGGGTCATGCTTGAGTCAGGTAAAGTCGGGTCATACCTCTTATCGGGTTTGGGTCGGGATTAGGTCGGGTTACATTCGGGTCGGGTGAACAATAGGTCGAGTTTAATTTGAGTTTTCACCGGTTAAAACGGGTTAGGGTAATTTCGGGTTCAAGTCGTGTTCAGTTCAAGTTAATAATTTGCGGGTTATAATTAGGTCGGGTCATTCTCGAGTTTGAGTCGGGTTCGATTCAAGCCAATAATTTGCGGATTATAATCAGGTCATTTCCAGTCGGGTCATTCTCGGGTTCAAGTCGGGTTCGGTTCAAGTCAATAATTTGCGGGTTATAATAAGGTTAGGTCATTTCCAAGTCAGGTCATTCTCGGATTTAAGTCGGGTTATGTTCAAGTCAATAATTTGCAGGTTACAATCAGGTTGGGTCATTTCCCAGTCAGGTCATATTTGGGTTCAACTAACTATAAATAGATAATTATCATTTTTATTAGGATAATTATTTCCTTTAACTATAATACATATATATATATTTATATATATATATATATATATATATATATATATATATATATATATATATATATATATATATATATATATATATATACTAGGGAACTATAGTCTATAATTTAGGAAGATAATTAACTCCTTTGACCATACAACAAATATATACTATATTTAACTCTTCAATTTGAGGATGATGTTCCTTTCTTTTGCTGGCCTGGACCGACTTTGTCTCCTTAGAGAAAATGCTTTATTAACAATAATAAGGTGGTCTAAATTGCATTAAGGTGATTTGAAATCGGGTCAAGAACAATTTGGGTTGAATTTAGGTCGGGTCAATAACAAGTCGTGTTAATTTCGAGTCGGATTAGTAACAGATCGGATTGTATTTTTGGGTCGGGTAAGTAATAGGTCTGGTAAAATTCGGGTCGGGTCAATAACAAGTTGGGTTGAATTTAGGTCAGGTCAATAACAAGTCGGGTTGATTTCGGGTTAGGTTTGTAACAGGTTGGGTTAAATTCGGATCGAGTTCGGAATGGGTCAGGTTGAATTCAGGTAGGGTTAGTAACAAGTCGGGTTAAATTAGGGTTTTGACGGATTAAAATGGGTTTGAGACCATTTCGGTTCAAGTCGGGTTCGCTGCAAATTAATTCAATTGGCCGTTGTAAACAAGTAAATCGGTGCAAGTTGTAAATCGGTAAATTGGCCGTTTAAAAGCAAATTGGATGATTCCACACACCCAATTGGACTCCTAGAGGGTATGAGGGACCATGGTAAACATTTTGGCAATTTTATTTTCGGGCGGAAAAAAGTAAAAAAAATCCAAAATTGAAGGCTAATATATCCACGCTTTGAAATTCTATGCGATACATCTCAGGGTCATATAATGCCGATCGGAACCATATATGATCATTTTTTGTTGTCATAAATGTTCGTGGTGGGCTTGAGATAATGAAATCGGTATAAGTTATAAACCGAAAAATTGGTCGTTTCACTACAAGAAAAAGACCGTTTTCCGACGGACTTTTTTCCTTGGAAACAACCTGTTTTCCGTCGGAAAGCGGGTTTCCGACGGAATTCCGTCGGTGTTGGTCCGTCGGAAAAGGCATCGTAGGAAAAATGACATTTTCCGTCGAAAATTCCGTCGGAAACACTTTTCCGACGGAATTTTCGACGAAATTTTCCGTCTGAAGACAATTTTCGGCACTGGGAAAATCCGTCGTAAATTTTCGACGGATTTTACATTCCGTCGTAAATTTCCGACCGGAATTCCGTCGGAAACAATTTCAACCGAAATAAAAAAAAACGTCGCACCACCACCGGCACGGCGTTTAACCACCTCCAACAGACCTATATCCCCACCAGTCCCCACCGCCAAACCACCACACCAACAGACCTATATCCCCACCAGTCCCCACCGCAACAAAAAAACAAACATAAAAAAAAAATCCCTAAACAAAACCCAGATCTACCCACCACCACCTCCCTCCCTTCAGCACCAATTTAAACCCCACGTACCTAGATCTTCCGACCACGACACTGCAACCCAAAAAAAATCAAAAAAATCTGACCACACATCACCAACCCAACCACCAAAATTGAAACTCCAACCACCACCACCACCACCACCACCATATATTTCAAAAATAAAAATAACCCAAAACAAAATTAACAAAATAAAATCAAAATTAAGAAAAAAAAAGATAAATACCTTAATTTGACAAAAAATAACCTCGAAATTGGGTTTATAAGCCAAATTCGACCATGAAAACTCTAGATCGAAAGTTTTCATGGTCGAATTTGACCCAAAACCTTCGTTGTTGATGTCATTGTTGGTGCCGTTTTAGTTGATATCGATGTTGTTGGTGTTGTTGCGGCGGAATGAGGGTAGTAAGGTGGGTGAAAGAGATGAGAGAAGATGAATGAAAATATTAATAAGGGGGACAGAAGGAGATCGAAAAGGAGACAGAAGGAGGTCGAAAGGGAAATAGAAGGAGAAAGAAAAAGAAGGAGAAGGGGGGCAGAAGGAGAAGGGAGGCGATGATAGAGGTGAAAGGAAAGAGGAGAGAGAAGAGGAATGAGAAGGTGAAAGGAAAGAGGAGAGAGAAGAGGACCGAGAGAATGAAAGAAGAGATAGAAGGAGAAGGGGAAAGAGATATTAGGGGCGGAAAAGTGAAGTGGGGGATTTAGGGTTTTTAGTTTTCAAGGAGGTTGTTTTTTTTTTTAAAATATGTTGCGACCGAAATTTCCGTCGAAAATTTCCGACAGATTTGTATTCCGTCGGAAAATGTTATTTCCGACCAAATATTCCGTCTAAAAGCCCATATATTCCTACGGATTTTTATTCCGTCAGAAATTTCCGACGGAATAAAAATCCGTCAGAATTTTTGAGTTTTCCGACGGAATTACATATCCGTCGGAACCAGTCCGTCGAAAATAGGCCTATTTCTAGTAGTGTTTAAAGGAAAATTGGATGGTTCCACCTAACCAATTGGATTCCTGAAGGGTATTAGGGACAAAGGTAAAAATTTCGGCAATTTTTATTTGCGGGCGAAAAAAAGTCAAAAAATTCCAAAATTAAAGGCT
The DNA here is from genome assembly GCF_001683475.1 of Chenopodium quinoa. NCBI lineage: Eukaryota > Viridiplantae > Streptophyta > Magnoliopsida > Caryophyllales > Amaranthaceae > Chenopodium > Chenopodium quinoa. The sequence goes on along the minus strand of NW_018743574.1, from coordinate 7,903,799 downwards.
AATATCCACGTTTTTTTAAAAAAAATTTGTAGGTTTCGAGGTCCAGTGTATAAAAGTCTTGATATTTTAAGGGGTATATCTCGGGGTCATATAATGCCGTTTGGAACCATATATGATCATTATATGTTGTCATAAATGTTCGTAGTACGCTTGAGTTAATGAAAATCCGAGCAAATTGTAAACCGGAAAATTGGTCGTTTAAAGACAAATTGGATGGTTCCACCAACCCAATTGGACTCCCAGAGGGTATTAGGGACCTATGTAAACATTTGGAAAATTTTTATTTTCGGCTGAAAAAAGTCAAAAATTCCGAAATTGAAGACTAATATCTACGCTTTTTGAGAAATTTTGGAGGTTTCAGGGCCCGGTTTTGAAAAGTCTTGAAACTTAAGGGGATAAATTTCGAGGTCATATAATGCCGTTTGGAATCATATTTGATCATCATTTGTTGTCATAAATGTTCGTAGTAGACTTGAGTTAATGAAATCGGTACAAGTTGTAAACCGATAAATTGGTCGTTTAAAGGCAAATTGGATGGTTCCACCCACCCAATGGGCCCAAAATCCTAGACAATATTAGGGATCATGGTAAACATTTTGCAAATTTTTATTTTCGGGCGAAAAAAAGTTTAAAATTTCAAAATTAAAGGCTAATATCCACACTTTTTGAGAAATTTTAGAGGATTCGGAGCCTGGTGTCGAAAAGTATAGAAATTTTAGGTGATACATCTCGGAGGCATATAATGCCGTTTGGGACTATATTTGATCATTATTTGTTGTCATAAATATTCGTGGTAGACTTGATTTAATGAAATCGGTGCAAGTTATAAACCGGTAAATAGGCCATTTGAAGACAAATTGGATGGTTCCACCCATCAAATTGGACTCTCGAAAGGTATTAGGGACCATGGTAAAACATTTTGGCAATTATTATTTCCAAAAAAAAAGGAAAATATCCACGTTTTCTGAGAAATTTTGGAGGTTTCTGGCCCGGTATCGAAAATCCTTGAGATTCTCTAGAATACATCTCGGGGTCATATAATGTCATTTGGAATCATATATAATCATTATTTGTTGTCATAAATGTTCGTGGTAGGCTTGAGTTAATGAAATTGGTGCAAATTGTAAACTGGTGAATTGGCCGTTTAAAGGCAAAATGGATGGTTCCACCCACCCAATTGGACTATCGGAGGGTATAAGGGACCATGGTAAACATTTCGATAATTTTTATTTTGGAGCAGAAAAAAAAAAGTCAAAAATTTCCAATTGAAGGCTAACATCCACGCTTTTAAGAAATTTTAGAGGTTTTGGGGCCTGGTGTCGCAAAGTCTTGAGATTTTAAGGAATACAAGCGGTCATATAATGCCGTTTGGAACCATATATGATCATTATTTGTTGTCATAGATGTTCGTGATAGGCTTGATTTAATGAAATCAGTGCAAGTTGTAAACCAGTAAATTGACCGTTTATACGCAATTTGGATGGTTCCACCCACCCAATTGGACTCCCAAAGGGTATTAGAGACCACGGTAAATACTTATGCAATTTTTATTTTCGGGCGAAAAAAGTAAAAAAAAACTCCAAAATTGAAGGCTAAGATCCACGCTTTTAAGAAATTTTGGAGGTTTCGATCCCGGTGTCGAAAAGCCTTGAAATTTTAGGAGATACATCTTGGGTCATATAATTCTGTTTGGAACCATTTATGATTATTATATGTTGTCATAAATGTTCGTGGTAGGCTTGATTTAATAAAATCTATGCAAATTGTAAACCGGTAAATTGGCCGTTTAAAGGAAAATTGGATGGATACACCCACCCAATTGGACTCCCGGAAGGTATTAGGGTCCATGGTAAAATTTTTGGCAATTTTTATTTCTGAGCGAAAAAAAGTCAAAAAAATTTCAAAATTGAAAGCTAATATCCACGCTTTTTAAGAAATTTTGGAGGTTTTGGGGCACGGTGTCGAAAAGCCATGAGATTTTAGGGAACACATCTCGGGGTCATATAATGACGTTTGGAACCATATACGATCATTCTATGTTGTCATAAATTTTCGTGGTAGGCTTGAGTTAATGAAATTGATGCAAGTTATAAATCGGTAAATTGGTCGTTTAAAGGAAAATTGGATGGTTCCACCCACCCTATTGGACTCCCGGAGGGTATTAGTGATCATGGTAAACATTTCGGAAATTTTTATTTCCGGGCGAAAAAAAAGTCGAAAAATTCTAAAGTTGAAGCCTAATATTCACGCTTTTTGAGAATTTTCGAAGGTTTCGAGGCCTGGTGTCGAAAAGTCTCGATAATTTAAGGGATACATCTCAGGGTGATATAATGCCGTTTGGAACCATATATGATCATTATATGTTGTCATAAATGTTCGTGGTAGGCTTGAGTTAATGAAATCGTTGCAAGTTGTAAACTGATTAATTGGTCGTTTAAAGCCAAATGGATGGTTCCACCTAGCCAGTCGAACTCCCGGAGGGTATTAGGGATCCTGGTAAACATTTCGGCAATTTTTATTTTCGGGTAAAAAAAGTTAAAAAAATTCCAAAATTGAAGGCTAATATCCACGGTTTTCGAGAAATTTAGGAGGTTTCGGGTAGAGCTGTCAATTCGGATAAACGGGTGGGGTTTGGGTTGATAAGAGTGGGTCGGGTCAATTCGGATTAATTCCATAACCTATGAGGGTCTGATTTGGTCATGCATGAGTCGGGTCACGTCGGTCATACTTCTTATCGGGTTTGGGTTGTGTTTAGGTCGGGTTAATAAAAGGTCGGGTTAATAAAAGGTCGGGTTACATTTGGGTTGAGTGAATAACAAGTCGAGTTTAATTCTGGTTTTCATGGATTAATTGGGTTAGGGTAGTTCTCAGGTTCGAGTCGGGTTCGTTCAAGTCAATAATATGCAGGTTAGAATCAAGTCGGGTCATTCTTGGGTTTGTGTCGGGTTCGATTCAGGTCAATAATTAGCGGGTTATAATCAGGTCAGATCATTTTCAAGTTGGGTCATTTTCGGATTCAAGTCGCGTTCGGTTCAAGTCAATAATTTGCGCGTTATAATCAGGTTAGGTCATTTCCACTTCTGGTCATTCTCGGATTCAAGTCCGGTTATGTTCAAGTCAATAATTTGCAGGTTACAATCAGGTCGGGTCATTTCCAAGTTAGGTTATATTCGGGTTCAACTAATTATAAATTGATAATTATCATTTTTATCAAGCTAATTATTTCCTTTGACTATAATATATATGGAAATATACTAGGGAACTATAGTCTATAATTTAGGAAGATAATTATCTTTTTTGACAATATAATAAATATATACTTTATTTAACTCTTAAATTTGAGGATGATGCTCCTTTTTTGCTGGCCTAGACCGACATGGTCTCCTTAGACAAAATGATTTGATCAACAATAATGAGGTGGTCTAAATTGCATTTGAGGTTATTTGAAATCGGGTCAGGAACAAATTAGGTTTTATTTAGGTCGAGTCAATAACAAGTTGTGTTGATTTCGACTCGGGTTAGTAATAGATCGGGTTGAATTTTTGGATCGGGTTAGTAATAGGTTTGGTAAAATTCACGTCAGGTCAATTACAAGTCGGGTTGAATTTAGGTCAGGTCAATAACAAGTCAGGTTAATTTCGGGTCCGGTTTGTAACAGGTTGGGTTAAATTTGGGTCGGGTTGAATTTAGGTCAGGTTACTATCAAGTCGGGTTAAATTCGGGTTTTGACGGGGTAAACGGGTTTGGGTCAATTTCGGTTAAAGTCGAGTTCGGTTTAGGTCAGTAATTTACAGGTTACATTCGGGTAGGGTCATCTCCAGGTCAGTTCATGTTCGGGTTTTGATCTCACATACTCGGATCAACTCAGGTCTACAGTTGGTTTCAGGTCGGGTCGGGTCAGGTCAGGGTCACCCTTTTTTCGATTCAGATAGGTCTGTTAATAATCGAGTTTAAGTCGGTATTTCGGGTCGGGTCTAATTTTGTCAAATTTCGACAGCTCTAAACGTAATACTCATACTATGGAAAGATAAGAAGCTTGTTGACAAAACGATAAAAACATCTAAAAATATTTACAAATAGAAATTAAAGTGAATTCAATAGAACAAGTCAAGTTGTTCCGAAATGATCTTACCAGAATTCCAACAGTGCTAAGCTAGCAGGATTTCCTCTTGGAACATCATTAGATATAATAAGTCCGCAGCATATTATGTAATTATATTTTGGAGAACAAAATTAACAATACAAATTACAACAGCATAATCTTGAGGCACATTAATTAAAATTTAAAAGTGCTGCTTGATTTTATATGTTGGTTGATCTGATCTTTTGTGCCTAAAGCCCAAAAGTAGCTAGTACTAGTAATCTACTTTGCTTGGGTTTGATTACGTGCTTTCTCTTTCTCCTTCAATTTACTCCCTTGGTTGCTGTCATGAAAACCTGATATATAAACCAATCAATAATAATGTCAGTTCATGTATTTTATGGCCTGATTGTATTTTTTTATCTGTTAATATTCAAACTTCATATTATACTGACCAGGATTCTGAGTGATTTTCATCTCAGCATTGCCGGCCTCATCGGCGAATTCGTCGTTGCCACCGTAAATTCCTCCAAACCCTTCGTCATTACTCCTTGTAGAATATCCTTGTCCAAATGACTCCTCCATCGCATTCCTGTTCCAAACCCATACATATATAACAAAATATAAGCCAAAACTCTCACAACATTTTATTAGATCAAATCAACCACAAAATATATTTAATTCAACCCACGTACATATACTACCTCCAGTATATAAGAATACATAGGGATAATGTAATACTTCCTCCGTTTCTTTTTTTGTTAACGTGTTTGATTTAAGCACATATATTAAGGAGAGGAGATGAAGTGAAGAAGCAAGTGGAGTAACTTGTAAATGCAAGGTAAAAGGAAATGTATCAACTAAAAAAACTTAATATGTGTCAACTAAAAAGAAACGGAGTTACGAAGGTAGTACTCTAATACCTGTTATAAGGTAACACGTGCAAACAAGTTCTGCCATATGTGCCGTCGTGCACACATACACCGAAGTGTATTATAAAAATTATATCTCAATCAACAAAATAAGAACAAAATATAAAGAAAATAGATCAAAGAAAGAATACTTACACATCCTTATCCTCTTGATCAGGATTTTTGGTGTTCTTGTCCATGTTGCGAAAATCAGACTTAGGATCTTTACCAATACTAACTTGAACCAATCTCACACTACCAACTCCTTTTCTGCTAGTTACTGATGATAAACCAGAAGATGATGATAATATTAAAGTTTGTGAGCTCAATCGACCTAATTTAATTGCGTGATTCATTCCCTTTCTTTTCTTTTGATCTTTGTTTATACCTTTTTCTATGTTTTAATCGAGTTTAAAAAGTTTCTTATTGAGGGGTAACGAAATTTAATTGCTGGACGCTAGAATGCTCAAGACAATGCCACGTCCTACTACTTTTCAACACGTGGAGTGTAGGCATCTACACGTGGCTTAATCCTGGGCACCGGGCCGTGCCGCCGCGGGCCGTGCCTGGCGGGCCAGGGCTGGTTCGTGCCGTGCCGGTCGTGCCGGCGGGCCCAGGATTTCGTGTCGTGCCGTGCACAGGCCAGCCCACGGCACGGCACGGCCCTCGTGCCTGGCGGGCTCGTGCCGTGCCGACCTGCGGGCTGGTGCAGTTTTCAATTTTTTTTTTTTTTTTTTTTTTTTTTTTTTTATATAACAACATTATAAATTAATAAGTTTATAATGTATATAAGTTATAAAATTATAATTATAAGTTTTATAAGGTTATAACTTATAAGTTATAAGTTATTAAGTTATGAATTTTATAATTATAAGTTGAATATTTATGTTTTATAATTTGTATATTCAATATTTATATTTATATATTTACTTTATACTATTACTTTAAAATTTAATGTTTATGATTTATTAGTAATTGGTATAATTTTATTTTTTTTTTAATATGAATTTACAAATTGTAACAAAACGGGGAAAAAAGGCAAATTGGACTTTGGATGTGAATAATGCGTACTTTATATTATTATTACTTGAGTTGAGAAAATTGTACAATGATAACAATGATAAAAATCATACAATGATGGTATTAAACAAAAATTGAAAAATGATAAAATTGATATTTTTAAAATCGTACAATATACAATAATTGTCTATTCTTCTTCTCCTTCTTCTTGCTCGTCTTCGTCTTCGTCTTCGTCTTCGCCTTCCCCTTCAAGGTCATCGGCTAGTTGCATAGATTGGGAACTAGCCGAACCCGAACCGGAAGCGGAGGTTCCTTCTTCGTTGTCGTTGTGGTCGTAAGAACGGTCTTGTGAGCGATTTTCCGCATCCAACCAATCTTTGAAACACACGCACATTTCTAGTGTTTCTGGTTTTAGACTTGTTCTTCTATCGTCTAAAACCCTTCCGGATGCGCTGAAAGCTCGTTCGGAGGCGACGGAGGAAACTTGGATAGCAAGAATGTCTCGTGTCATTGCCGCCAAAGTTGGATGCTTCGAGCTTTGTTGTTTCCACCATGCAAGGAGGTCGAGGCTGTTTATCTCATCGTCGTCCATGCCTTTGGTGAAGTCGTAACTCAGGTACATCCGCAACTCCGAGACGTCGCTTTGCGTTCTCCTGATTGATGAATCACCTGAAAACCTTGAAATCAAGTTAGTAGCTTGTGAAAATAAATGTTTGGCCTTCTTACTTACGTTTTTGGATGGTTGGGAAGATCCTGAGCGAGGAACGGTGCCATATTTGGCTTCATAGACTCTATATAAAGCAAAAAACTGATCCTTCACATTAGTCTTATAGTTTTCTACATCATCGTCAAGAAACATGCATTGAAAGTAAATGTCAACTAACATAAATGTGTTTTCATACTTTTGCCTAGGATCTAATATGGAAGAAAAAATATAAATCAAAGGAATCTCACTATAATATTTACGCCACTTTTTTTCCATTGCTGGAAGATACTGATCATAATCACTTTGATGGCGATGATCAGCGAAAAGTTGGGCGAGTAAGCATGCATTAGAAAGAAAGTTTTGAGCACAAGGATTGTAAACAGTAGAAAAACAATACGTCATGTTATATAATAACTGTAAAAATTGCATATATCTTTCACAGTTTTTCCAATCATCATCATACAAAGCATTTTGTGGAAATTTTTGGTTGTAAAATAATGTTAACGGGCCCTTGTACTCAATTGCCTTTGTTAACATGTCATAGGTGGAATTCCACCTAGTTGGGCAATCGGTTCTAATTTTTATTACCCTTATCTTTTGTTGTTTTAGAAAACTCTTCCATTCTTGGTATCTCATGTTAGAGCTATTAATAGACATAATAGCATCTCTGATTTTGCTGTAGTATGGGCCAATTGCCCGAACTCCATCCTGTACACATAAGTTAAGTACATGGCAAACACATCTAGTATGAAGAGCTTCACCGTCTAATAGTACATCGGTTAAGTTTTGTTTGATAAGATTAGCTGTGTATGTCATAGAGGTTGCATTATCAAAAGTCATAGACATCATTTTATCTCGAAGGTTGTATTCGTCTATTGCTTGCATTAAATGGTGAGCAATGTTAATGCCGGTGTGTGGGTATTCCAGCATTTTGAAATGTATTATTCTTTTTTGTAACATCCATTGATCATCTACCCAATGGCAAGTCACACATAAATAGTGATATTTATAACCACTATCCCAAGAATCGGCTGTTAAAGATACTCTACAGTTAAGGTTACTCAATTCGGCTTGTAACCGGACTTTGTACTCTAGGAAATTTTTCATTGCGGCGGAACGAACGGTTTTCCTAGAGATTCTTTTATGTTGGGGTTGTAGTGCTTTGTTAATGTAGGTGTTGAATGCGTCACTTTCCGAGAAAAGAAAAGGCTGTTCGGCGTGTACTATCATTTTTCCTAGTTCATCCCTATCCCTCTCATAGTTGTATGTAAAGCCGTATGGATGGAATTGGGAAATTTTGGGCTGGGTTGGATCACTAGCTGGTTTTGCACAAGCTTTCATGTGTCTAGATAAGTGTCCTGTCCCGTTTTTGGTAACTGTCGTGAATACACTATTACATGTTTTACATTTTGCCCATTGTTCACCATCTTTACTTAGGACAAAATAACGCCATACCTCACTCCTTCGGTTTTTCAAAAGTAGCATCTCAGTTTCGGTTAACCATTCATGATGTGTGTGATGGTTAGTAGTGAGACTAGTGGGAGTGGCAGTAGAAGGGGTAGAACCGGAGGGAATTCGGGTACTTTCTTGGCTACCTTGGCTAGAACAATAGTTTTGTTGATCACCGATATAATTAGATGGAAATTGGTGGTGCTGGAAATCCCGACGTATTATATGGCTCATAGCCCGGGGGGAAGTAAATGGGGTCATTGGTTTGACTCGTAATTTGGGGGCTCGTTGTATTTGGTGGTTCCCTAGAACTACTACTACGGATAAGTCGGCCTTTCCCCCTAGACCTAGATGATGGGTTGTTCGATGCCATAATTAACAATTAATTTTTTAATAAAAAGTGGTTAACTATAATAATAATAATTAATAACAACAATTTTAACAATAAAAATATCAATAATATTAATTAATAACAACAACTATAACAATAACAACAAAAATAAATAATAACAACAATTGTAACAATAATAATAATTAATAACAACAATTATAACAACAACAATAACAATTAACAACAATAATAATTAAACAAGATTATTCTAATAATAACAATAAAACAATAATAAATTTAAGATTAGTTTAGATCTTACAACCGTGCTTCAACGCTCCACTAATTATGATTACGAACTTTTTAATTTTTTCCGATATTAGGAAAATAATTAGAGAATTTAAGAGAATAATTAGAGAATTTAAGAAAATAAGGATTATTAGAGATTTAGAGAATATAAGAGATAAGAAGAAGAGATTGTGATTTTGTGATTTGGGAATGAAATGGAGGTGAGTATTTATAGAATTTTTGGGGAGCAAATTGGCAAAAAACTAGCCGTTTTTTTGGCTTATTATGGAGCTAGAATAAACGGTAACATTACCGTTGGCCCGCGGGCCGTGCCTGCGGGCCAGCACGACGGGCCATGCCCGTGCTCGTGCCGGGCCGTGCCTGGGACTTCTCAACCCTGTCCGTGGCACGGGAGTTGAACTTCATGTCGTGCCGTGCTTGAATTCGGGCCGTGCCGGGCGGCACGCGGGCCAACCCGGCCCGTGCCCAGGTTGTCGTGGCTAGATTTTTCCAGTTCCTGCTGAAGTTTCGAGATTTTCAAGGTAAAAGTAGTGGGACCCGCCCACGTAATCTCAAGTATATTTTTTATATTTATTGGATTCTACTCTGAAAGCTTACTTGGGCCTTTTGACTTGGTTAGGCCCAAAATTATCGTGCTTCAGATGTCCAAAATATTTTATCGAAACTTTTGAGTATTAGGCCCATTTTCAAGTAAACTGTACGTATGAAATGAGAGAATAAAGAGTGTACTCCGTTACATAATCTCCTTCACAATTCTACTTCGTATATCACATTACAAAACACTAAGAGTTTGACTAAATGTAATTTTTATCATGAAATATATTGTTTGATAATTCGATAGTAATATTAGTTTTTTTAATATTTAATTATACAAAAGAAAGATTAAATATATCGTTATGTGTGTAAATTTAATTATGTTAATTATTGTAAAACAGTGGGTGTATACACCACAGACCCATAGTTGATATAGTTGATGGGTCTACCAAGCTAATGTGAATGAAACAATAATAAGTGGTAAAGAAAAAAAGTCTAAAGCATGAAGGGATTTTGGCCGGGGAAAGAGGGGAAGTGGGGTGAAGAAGGCCCAAACAACCAGTACCATTATTTAGGGCTGTCTCTTCATTTAGTTATTCCATTCTCTTTCGGGCTTTCCACTCACCCGCAAATCACAAATGCCAAAATATCTTACGAGGTTTTGGACCATCAAAGAGTACTACAACGGACAATGTCATCCGTATTCAGCAACGCCACTAATGCAAATTTTGACAAAGATAAGAGAAGATAATTGTACTTGAGTTTCGAGTAATTCTATCATTCCACCCTGTCAACAACAAATTGTATGATGCACTACCAGTATGCAAGGAATGAAACCCTAGTGAAAATTGAAAGCTCTTGTGTTGTGTATTTGTACTGATTATCCACATCATTATCGCCATTGGGATCACACGTATGTCGTTATATGCCACTTGAGCTAGATATTTATGTTTTGATAAGCAGTTTCAAGCTCTTAGTAAATTTATTGTCTTAGCTTATACTTATACGCGATATTTTACAATATTGTTTATATGATTATCTCTTAATTTGGATTTTCTAACCTATTTCAAAACTCTTATTTCCTTCTACTATGTATATTAATAACCCGTCACTCATATGTTGTCTAGCCTTCACAATTACAAACAAACATCATCGCCCCCATACTGCATACTATAATGTATTGACGTGACTAAACTACCAAGTCCTTTCATGAAATAAGATTAAATCCAAGCCCGGCACTTATCGCTCTCATTTTCCTTGGTGAAATCTCCTAACCAAGATTTTCAATAACGTACTGACATGCAAAAAGCCTCAAAATCATTAGATCGAGACAAACTCTAAATTTAACACTAATCACATAACAAATTACATGATACTATTAGTGATATATATAATGAGACTGATTTTTTTTTCCCTTTTCCCTTTCATATTACAAATATGTGGATATCAAAGAGAGAAAGCATCCATTATACGACTCTAAAGGATAGGATAAGTGGGGCAGAATGGCCAATTTTCCATGATAGACAAAGACTACCACTTAACCCATGATCAAAACTTGTGAGGATTAGCAAACCAGTAAGATTAAATTAGCCCCTTCGAAGTTCAAATCCAATTACGACGAGTTGTGGCTATTTCCATGCCGATTGATGGAGAAATTGCGAAAAAGACGGGCGGCCGGAGAACTTAAAAATTTCATTATCAGAATTGATTGTCATAAGCTTTAGAAGATCATTAATACAAATGCAGCTAAAATTTGTAATGTAATGGGTCACCTTCTGATAACACTATTTATAGGACCTTGACGCTTGAAAGGACAATGACTTTGATTTCTTCATTTAATAACCTTAGGTTGCCATTTTGAGTTATGCTGTCTAGCCCTTAGTATCAAAAGTATATAAGGACCCCCCTTTTTATAATTGTTTCCCTTTTTAATTGGCTCATCCTAGTCTTAGTATATCGATAGTGATCTTCCAACCCCTCTTATGAAAAATCATACACCTTATATCATAGAACCTCTTTCACCTGCTAAAACAAACTACCACCCAACTACTATTTTACAACATACAACTACTTTTAATTTAGATTTCTTCGACGTGTTATGACATCATACGAAACGATGCTAGGTTCTCTAAGCCAGGATTCTAATCTTGGGCGAACACATGACACATGCCGATGAATAATGTACATAAACTTCCTATACTACTAGCCCACGGGATACACCAAAATAGTTGCCCGAGCATATGGGCGACACAAGGCACATGCTAACTCAAAATGCATGTAGACATCATTCTTCATTCCTTCATAAGCATTGTTAGCTTGTTAGGTACACCGAAATATAGAATAGAGTTAGAGCATGTTCCGATTTACTGAAAACAACTGAACTGACTGATTGGGGCTGAATTGAACTGAATAGAGCTTAAATGAATTGTTTATAAGAGAAAGAATTTAGAAACTGAACTAAAATAAAATTAAGCAAAACTAAACAGGTCCTTAGTGAATGTCTTAGATTAACCCTAACATAGACTTACAAATCAACACGATAACCAAAGCATACCTCTTACAATGAAAATACCGATTTGTTACTATCTTCATTTATGTAACCTAAGAGTAGAGGACTGTTTTTAGCTAGACATTCAATTTTGAATGCAAAATGATGAAGCTTGCTATATATCACATCATCATCGAAGATTGGGAAACATGCAATTTAACACCAAGAGGGAAAATAAATACAAGTAAAACATTTGCATAACCCCATTTCATTCTCCCATATTCTTTTTACACTTGTATAATTGGACAATTTCTAGCCTAAAATCAAAGAAAAACCACTAAACAAAATATAAAAATAACCCCATTATCCCAATTACATTCCTATATGGAAACCAAATAAGTAAAAAAGAAACCTAATTTATAATTAAAATTAAGAAAATACTACCAGCTAATTAATTAATTAATGCCAAGAAGAAACAGAGAGAAGAGGGACATCATTCCAAGCAAGAGAAAGAAACCCTGGTGGAGAATCCACCAACTTATAGGATAAACTATAATTATAATTCCATAACAATATCTTAGCTTGGCTATTTGCATAATGGCTAAGTGTTACCGGCTCAAAACCGGCATTCTCCATTAATCCTTTCCATTCTTCTTTGCATTCCATCCTTTCTCTTCTGGTTCCCGGTAACTCCGGCCCAACTGACCCCATTATTCTCCGCCCGAATATCAACCTCTCTACCTGAACCCGGTCAACTGAATCCCTATCCAAATTCGGCTCAAGTGACTCGAATACAGAGGAATAGTATTTGATTGCTGTTTTAAATCGGGTCAAATAACCCACCCGATTTAAACCCACTTCGTATTCACCAAGTGTAACTATCTTCGGGTTCAGTGATTTAGCAAGTTTTAGTGCAGCTTCTACTTCAATTGTTGTTTCATCTAAAAGATTATATAATTGGAGCATAAAGTTAACTGTAAGTACCTCATCCGGGTCAACCCGGAAATTTGACTCGGTCAACTCGTGGATTGGGGTGAGAACTGGTTCGAACTCGAAGTTGAGTTCTAGAACTTTCGCGAACTCTCGAAGACGGTTACCAGTAGCGAAGAGAGCACTCGCCGGAGATTCTCCTAGTGCTGGAGCAGGAATCCCGGAGATCCGAATCTTGTTGGGCTTTCCGGTGGGCCGAGTTGCAAGGGCTTGTAAAAGAGCGGCCCATTGGACTCCTTGTACTATCCCGAAATCAACAATATGGATCTTTTCCGCTCCATCAGTGGCTTCAAGTATAGCTTGATTTGCTGTTAAATGCGCAAATTTAGAGAAAGGGCACGCGTCGTTTAATGCTTTGTATGACAGAGTACACTCCTCAGACGCCGTCGTTTCAACGATTGAGGAAGATAATGGAGGAGATAGACGGCAAGAAAGAGCCTCCGTGAAGTAGAACACAACTCGCTGAATAGGATCGCCGTGTTGCGAGACTGAATCTCTGAGCCTAACCAGTGATTTAACGGCACGTTCAGGGTCGGACTCCGCAACACGAGCACAATCAAGTAAAGCAGTGATTAATGGCGGCCATGAATGCTCTTGTTCTTGTTCTTCTTCGGCAATTAGCGGCGGCAACGGCAACGGCGTCGTTTTGGGTTTGAGGAGGTTCGAGTGGTTGCGATTGTGGGTCCTTTAATGGAGGAGAAGGTGGGACCCAAGGTTGTGTTGTAACGGTCTTATCTGCATCCGAGTAAATAACTCGAGTGAGATCCGACGGTGGAGAAATAGCAACATTGATCCGATTAGGACACGTGGCAAAAGGATCAGCATTAACACCACCGTAAAGACTAAAATCAGCGGCGCCGCTTACGCCTTGCCACGCGTCACAAGCGGATTGGAGGTTAGACCCATCATTATTACCGGCTTCAACGGCACCACCACCAGCGCTCATTAAACTCTCCATCCACTCGTCGGAGTCAAACTCACCAGGCGCCCCATCGCAAAAATCGGCAAATCGAAACGACGTCGTAGAAGTGTGGTCTAACCAAGGCTCGTTGGCGTCAGGCGGTGGTGGGCCGACTTGAAAAGGGTCGTGAAAGGGCGGACCACCGGCGGAGAAGCCCAAAGGAGGTGGTGGGCTGGTGGACATGGGCGGAACAGGGGCGGCCCATGGGTTGAGAAAAAAGGGGTTATTCGGGGCGAGAAATTGAGATTGATGGTGGTGTTGATTATGGTGGGTTTGTTGTTGCTGTTGTTGATGTTCGTGTTGTTGTTGTTGCTGCTGTTGTTTGATGACTTGTTGAGCAATTGCCATGAGATTACCACTATCAGCGCACATGTAAGCCATTAGAGGAGGAGGAAGAAGGGCCTAAAATGTTGAAGGCCGTAAAATGAACAAATTAGCATATGAGAGTGAGAGAGAGAGAGAGAGTGAAGAGGGGTTAGTGGGGGTTTAGGGAGGGGGGAGGAAGAGGAGAGAGAAAGGGGGAGAAAAGAAGGGAGTGGGGTAAGCTTTAAAGAAGGGAAAAGGTGAGGGAGCAGTGAACGAGGCCAAAAACACTGATTAAACAACCCCCAAATCGATGTGTCAGTGGGCCCTACTTCTGTGTTCACCGGTAGTTGTGAATTTGTGATCTACGACTACAATTTTTTTTTTTTTTTTTTTTTTTTTTTTTTTTTTTTTTTTTTTAATCTTAGGCCTTTTATCCCTAAATATTGTTTCAATTTGTTTTGATGACTTCTAGTGGAGAGCTTTGACTATTACGGAGTGTTATGTTTAGTTAATCAGTTTATGAAGTACTCCGTATTTCTTATGAAATAGAAAAATATATACTATGGTCTGCTCTGCGTTCAGCTTACTTTCAGTTCAGTTTCTAATTTCATTCCCTCGTAAACAATTCATTTTAAATCTATTCAGTTTATTTCAGTTCCAATTAGTTCAGTTCAGTTATTTTCAACTCTTTAATCTTTATGATACAATAATTAATTAGTTAATTTATTTGACTATTAATGTTTTTATTTAAATACAAAGTACTATTTTTTAAACTTTGATCATGTAAAATAGAAATGAGCATAACATTTTCAATGGAAGGAAGCATGATACTTTAATCATTTAAGAAATGGTGGGCTAATTTGGTAGTATAAGGACCTGTTCTCTTCAACTTAATTTCAGTTCTTAAGTTCAATAAGTCAAAACATGTCGTAATTTTAGTCGAGGAATATGAGTAAGGTTGATGTGTAAGATTAAATCAAGCAATACCAAAGTCACTAAGCATCAGGATTATGAACACCTACTGGCCATCAAGAATCAATAGAGCAACACATGTTGTCTATCAAAAATATGTCTTTACATTTATAACTCATGCTTAATTGGCTAAATATTTACGATAAATCTTATAATCTCTTTATTACATCATACGGTGAAAAAAAAGACTTTAGTGTATTTAATTTAAATTATTAAACCATAAAGCTTTATAAAATGGCAAAGGTACCTACTATTTAGTCAAAATTCTCCTCAATTCTTGATTTCTTTGTCAATATATAACAAACTCATTTTGATTTTTCACCATGTGCCAAAGTGCCAAACACCCCTATGATGTTTCACCAATGGCAATTCGGCATAGTAGAGCAATGTATGGTAAATTGGTAAGTGGTCATTCAGTCATTCTAGAACGGTAAAAAGTAAAATTGTCAACAAAAAAAAAGGGGCTTGATGCTCATGGTATTAGATAATTTGGTAAAAACTTAAAGGTGGTGGGAGAGTGTTTCTATTTGGACGGCTACGGGGGCATGGTCACTAGCTAAAAGGATGAAAGTGAGTAGGGGTACTAAGTGGGGTACTGGGGTCTATGCCAAGAAAATCTAAACCAAGCGTAATGAATTAACTGAATTTTAACTGTTGAAAAACTAATTTGAGCTAGCTAGTACTCCATATTGAAGTATTGAACTACTTTTGTGAGGGTATTACAATGTTTGCTTTATAAACATCAACAATGGAATTATATATCAACAAGATGTATATGTCAGATAATATGAAACTCCTCGATCAGAGTGATTTCCATTGATCAATATTTATAGGGTTACAATGAGAAACCTAATCATATTAGGTAACATAAGATATGTATAGATATCAAAGATAATCTTATACAGAATATATCCTAAACCTAAGATGAGAATATTCTATGGATATTCTCTATCACACCCCCGCAGTCGGAGCGGGAGAAAATCGGATGCTCAGACTGGATCTGAATCACGCATCGAGCGGTAAGGATAGTATGGTAACCCATGATCAAAAGGGAAGTAGTAGACATATGCCGATGATGACGATGAGAAGCAACAACCACGACCTACGTAGAGTAGAGATAAGCACTGCTAGGCCGGAGGAGAAGGAGAAGAGTCGCACACAGGCTTGGGCTAAGTTGCAGATCCAGAGAAGAAGAAGTTAAGGGATCAAACCATCATCGGGGAGAAGACACTACACTACTACGTGAAATCACAGTTGAAGAAAAACAAATAAAATTGCGCAAGAAAAGATTAAATCCCACCGCTTGAAATTAATCAATTCTCAAAAGAGAAACCAGGTAGCAGGAATTAATACTCCACGAAGATTCCAAGTGCTGCAACAATAAAAGGAGCAAACTTGATAGCAAAAGAGATGTGCAAAAGTTGATCTTATTGTGATATACCACCACCAAAACAAAATCTATGTGATTATGTGTAAAAAAAAACCAATGAGGCAATGTAAGAATCATTGTTGGTCATGGGGAGGTGGAAATAGAGTGCGACACATGGAGTAGGTTGGCAGATGTGGTTACTGCCAGTAGGGGGAGTCGGTAGTGTATGCGATTGCCAACAACGATGGAGGAGGCTTTCGCGATTGCTACTGTTGGTAAGAGGCGCAAGGTTACATAAACATTCTAAAAAAAAACTTTGAGAAAAGAAAAAAAAATCTATATGTGTGTTTGCGGAAGCATAAAAAACTTTGTATATCCCGCCAGTGGGTTTGATTTTCTAACCCACCATTAACTTAACTTCTTCTTCTCTGGATCTGCAACTTAGCCCAAGCCTGTGTGCGACTCTTCTCCTTCTCCTCCAGCCTAGCAGTGCTTATCTCTACTCTACGTAGGTCGTGGTTGTTGCTTCTCATCGTCATCATCGGCACATGTCTACTACTTCCCTTTTGATCATGGGTTACCATACTATCCTTACCGCTCGATGCGTGATTCAGATCCAGTCTGAGCATCCGATTATCTCCCGCTCCGACTGCGGGGGTGTGATAGAGAATATCCATAGAATATTCTCATCTTAGGTTTAGGATATATTTTGTATAAGATTATCTTTGATATCTATACATATCTTATGTTACCTAATATGATTAGGTTTCTCATTGTAACCCTATAAATATTGATCAATGGAAATCACTCTAATCAAGGAGTTTTATATTATCTGACAGTATATTCAGTGTAAGCTATATCGAAATAAAACATCTCTAGTATCGTTCATAAGTAGAATGAGTCATAAATAAAATATTAATTGAATAAAGAATGTAAAAGAGATGAAAGTTTTCCATGTTGTATCGTATACATGATTAGCAAATCAATCAATCTCAACTTCTTTTAAGTGTTATAAACGAACCACATTCAGCTACAAGTCCAATAATATTTATGAACTGAATTTGTTATATACTTATCAACTTATGTTCAATCAAACAATATCAACTTATGTTCAATCAAACAATAACGTAAATCAACCATCACACATCAATTTCATACAGTAATACTTATAAGTGAAATATAACAAAAACTTCTACTCATAGAAGTTACTTAATCAAAATCATCTTTTGGTAATGACCACCCTGAAATAGCAATAAAAAGAAAGCAACAAAAAAGAAATGGGTAAAAAGGAGACAAATTAGAAGTCATAGTCCTTGCATGGTCCTGGTAAGATGTGAAATTTCAGCACAAAAATCAAGCCCACTTTCTCTCTCACCATTGGTTATTTCATTTTCATCCCGTTAGACAAAGCACTAGTGTCAATCTAACTCATCTTACGCACATCGTATGCCTTCATTTTGCTTTCTCATACTGTTTTTGTTGCAATTATACATTATCACTGCATGGGATTACATACATGGCAATTGGCACTGCAACATCCTTATCAATATGCTACTTCTCAATTAATCCATATATGGCATTTAGCATTTCAAGTCGCTCACGTTCAACTTGCAAGATTTTTTGAACAATCGCTTTATTCAAAATTTTAATCTTAACTAAATGTCCAAACTTAATATAAATTAGTAAACTTTACAATATTATAGCACCTGTCTTCTTTAAAAAAACATTTAGAATTTCGAGCTTTATAAGTTGTGCATACAAACAAGAGACTATAGATGTATAAACAAAAAAAAAAAAAAGTATCAAATGGTTGTTTTTATTGCATATTGGACTCAAGGTGTTCAAAATGAGAACAATATTTCTACTTCATATTATAATAAATAAATCAAGTTACTTGCTTATGATTTTTTCCTTTCTTCTTTATTAGGAGTAGATGATGAAAGCTAAAGCAAATACTTCTATATTGCCAACAGAAGAAACTGTATGTAACATATTTTAATAACTAGAGCAATTTTTTGTTTAAAAAAAAAGGAAAAGACGTGGAAAAGTCGTCTAAAGCCGCAATAAATTGTTCAAACAATCAAACTAAGTCACTTTCTGGAACTCATCCTAACCGAAAGAGACACCAAGTTGAGCAACATGCCAACAATTTTATGAAAGATATACAAAAAGAGAGAACGAAAGAGCTCATTTTTATTGTAAACAAATGCAAGGTTGAGGATGTACATTAAGCAGAGAAATTCTCGTCAAAAATTCAAATTGGTTGCTTTCTTGGTGTCGTATGAATGAGTTGTGAGTTGTACACTTGTGCTACAAGTATCTCTAATTGCGAGGAGCTAAGTTTTGTCCTTAATGAGGATGCTTAAGAACATTAAGCTTGTCTCAGGGAGTTTTAGGAGAGTTTATTAAAGTAATGAACGAACTTTGTTTCTTTTAGACTAATAGACTCAATTGTTACTAGCAATTTATTGTTTTCCCATATGACTTCACACTTTATTGTCAAAGTTTAAAATACGACATATAGTCTGTCGTATTGCCTACAAGTTAAAATCATAGGATATAAATTTATATAAAGTGATAGTTTAACATTGACATACGTTTCCAAGTGAACTGAGATACTAAAAAAAAAACCGTAAGTACATCTGTAAATATTACGGAGTGCTCTTTAATTGTTCAAACTTATTTATTTATTTATTTTTTATTTTTTAACTTTCACTTATTATACAGTATCAGTTATTCTACTACTGATGGAATGCAAAGGAAAATCTTTTGAAGTGTAGATAGAAAGTCCCGTTGAAGAAAGTGCAACAGGGAAGTCTTTAGTCTGAAGCTATGTCTCCTAATCTCTTATACAAAGTTGTATAGATTCTCTCACAACCTTTGTTAGTTTAGAATGTATAAAAAGTAATTTTAATGAAAATGTAGTTAACCTGCCCCAATCCCATGAAAAACTACTGGAAAATAAATAGAAAAAAAATAAAAATTAAACACAGTAAATAAAAGTGTAGAATTGTTTTATATAGTGAATATTCAAAAGTTTTGAATATTGGAAGGAGACATAATAATTTAAGTGAAGAAACGAAATATAATATAATATGACCTGCAAATTAATCTAAATCAGTGTGTTAGCTCTCACTTTCTGATGAGATTATTAAATTAAAAATTAATGGTAATTGGTAAATGGTTGGTGCTTGCTTTGCTAGTCAAAAATAAATTTACATTTGATGATTTAAAGATGAGAATACTTTGCATTGGGACACTTCACTTCTACTCCGAGTACTATATCTATGTAAGCATGTAGCAGTCATTTATGGCATTTCTCAATTATTGCATCAAGGGATTGAATCGAGCAGAAGAACGCGAGTTTTCTCACACTGGCACACTGCATTTTTATTTATTTTTTTTTTTTCATATACGGAGATTATATTTTCAATCTGAACTAACATCAACTTGTCACGTACTTAAAATGGGTTAACTCGAATTGAAATTGACCTAATTTGAGATCAATTACAACTTAAATTGAATTGTTATAACTAATAAGTCTGGTGACTAAAATAGACTCTATCTATAAAACAACCTAATATGAATTAATTCAACCTAAACCTTAATCAAAATGATATAATAAACCCTCTTTTGGCTTATGCAAGTGTGCTACATGCACCTAACATTTCCCTTTTCATTTAGCGTAAGAGGGTTTGTGACTTTGTGTAACTTAAGTAAGGTATTTAAAAACGATCATTAACATGCATTGGATTGTTGAATGTTAAAGCTTAAACATTTGGTCAAAGAAAATCAGAGTATATCTATTTTACATTAATCATATTACTAGTAAAATTTTGTATGTAGGAGTACTTCTTTCCTAGGAAAGAATAGACGGTTAAAGACATGTTAAACATATCATTTAAGGATACAACTTGAGAGATGTATGTGTATTTTTTATATTTTCTCATATAAGTTACTCATAATTTAGATCACACTAATTAAAATATTATATTTTCTAAAGCGATACAGGGGAGAGATTACTTCTAATTACTAGAGAAAGACGTTAGCACTTGGTAGTGGATGTCACTGTGCTTTTGACTATATCATTTAAGCAAATGATTGCTGTTTTTTATTTTTATTTTTATTTTTTAATTTTCTGACGATTATTGATGATGGTGGTGAATTAAGTACTTTTTTTTTTAGCAGAAGAACTGAAGAAAAATAGTCGTTTCTCGTTTGTCAGCAAACTTAATAATTAAAGCTCAAGACAAAAGTGATTTTATTTTTAAGTCCGTAGCAAGATCGATGTCACTGACTCATTTTTAAACAGTACTCCGTATGATCATTGTAGTGTTATTTGCCCATAAACTTGTCCAAGTTAATACTATGAGTCTACAAGTACATAACTACTTGAAATAATAAATCAAAACTACAATTATCAAAAAAAAAAAAAAAAAAAAAGAAAGAAAAAAGAATACAATATGTATTCCTTATTATTTTATATATGTACGCCGTAGTAAATTATAAAATCAAATTTTTTAGTAGACAAAAATGAACTGTATTAAGATGAGGAAAACAAAGCCTAAATCATTGCTAATAGCCTAATATAGTCCATGTTACTTTGACACCCTTTATCTGGAAATACCCAAGGCTATCGGTCTATCCCTTCGAAATTCTTCACTACTCAACCTGGCCTGGTTTATTTTATTGGTTTGATACGGAGTATATGTTTTATCTTCATAATTTATATACTATCGTATTGATTCAGTTCTTCGTGAATTTGTTGCCAATTCGATGAATTTTGCGAGGTTCTTTGACAACATTGTAATTTACAATGTTATGTTTTGCAGTTATCATCTTCACTAAGATACAATAAATACCTCAACTCCCCCTATGATTTCATCCACTAGATTTGCGCAAACTTGACTATCACAGAGCTAGTGTTGGAAAGCACTAGATCAGCTGATACCATTTTTAAATTAATCACTTAAGATATATGAATAGATGATAAAAAATCACAGCAACAATACCAAGGCACCTCATTCTAATTGTTACGTACATGCTCTTCCTATAATAAACAAAAAAAAAAAAAAAAAAAAAAAAAAAAAACAAAGTACAAAACTAGAAATGCATCACTAAATGAGCAAATATTGAACAGTGTTCTAAACTCCTAATGGATTTAAAAATTGCAATTATACTAGTAATGAAATGACTAGTAGAAAAACCAAAAAAACTATAAATTTCAATGAAATCTCACTTTTCTTTTCTTTTCATTTTTTGGCAGATGGGATCATGGGATTATGGGAAATCTCACATATCAGTAGGAATAAGTGTAAGCGTAATGATAGCAACCGAAACTAAATTAAAATTCATCCACAGATTCATGCTTAAAATCAAATAAAAAGAAATCAAAGCAAATTAAATAATGGATTGGTGACTAAATTACAATGTTGAATAAGTTTATTACCCAAATACCCAGTATCAATAAAATCATAAGGTAAAAGTTCTTCAGAAATCGAACATAGAATTACGCTCATATATCGTAAATCAATCAATTTATATGTAGGGTTTATAAAAGAGTAAAACTTCCATGCTAGTACAAGTATTTAAATATATATACAATCTATAGTAGAAATTTAAAATTGTACCTTGTTGATACTAATATTCCAACCCTTGGAATCTACATTTATTGCAGCTGTTTTGCTCATATAATAACACAATTACACTTACAGAGCAGTGATGAAGATCAATATTTTTGTTGCCATCATGTTTTTATATTGAAGGAAATGAAGCTTTTGGAAGCTTCAACAACGGCGAAATGAGAAAGCTCCGTGTCTCTCCTTTTTTTTTATTCCGATTGTTATCATCAGCTTCATCTGAGTTTGGTTTATTTAATTTTTAAATGTAAACAGGTTTGTGGGCAAGGGTTTATTATTTTGAGCTGGGTTAAACAAGCGAGGTAGACTGAACCAGGAACAAAAACACATGAAATTACAAAATTGCCACTGGGTGTACACCTTCCTAGATTTACCTGGGTACAATCCGTACAAATAAGAATTTTCTGTGGGCTGAATCAATATACACGAGCCTTAGGAGGGAAAGACTCCACCTCGTTGTCCAATGTGTTCATGTGGACTGGCCGATAATCTAGTCTAACCTTCTCATTCTCCCAATATCTGCATTATCAAAAAAAATATGCAAGAACATACAGAATCATATACTATTCATAATCTAAACCAGAGAGAAGCAGCAACCAAAAAAAAAAAAAAAAAGCAAGACAGAAACACTATATATACATGATGCTACTAATGGTTTTGGTTGTGACACCGCAGAGAGAAGGACGAGAATACTCAAGACAATATATTAGTATAATTTAACAAGCTGCATGCAAAGATAATGATCCTGATGGTGGTGGATGGACAAAGTTATTTCAGTAAGACGGTGAAATGGGAGTACATTCTGTCCACTATATTTCAGTAAACTGAGTGTTATTAACATTCATTAGCATTCTTGTCATTAGAACAAGAGCATAAAGTGTATATCACATACCCTAGAGTGTGTTTCATCCAGTTTTGATCATCCCTTGTCTGCAAAACAAAGTGAGCAAGAATGTCAGAAAACAAGTGCACTCCAAAAATTTCATGGAAAGAATAAACTATATTGCAGCTGAACAAACCGTAAAATCTTCACGAGCATGAGCTCCCCTGCTCTCTTTCCTAGCCTCAGCAGAGTGCATAGTGATGCACGCATTAATCAATAAATTTTCCAACTCTATGGTTTCGATCAAATCAGAGTTCCTGAGAAGCAATGTAAAAAAGATGCAATTAAATATATTGTTATAAAATGAAAATTTAATGAATAACCATAACCTAAATAAATAAATAATAAAAAGATCAGATATCAGCCATACCATATCAAACTGCGGTCTTTGACTTGAACATCATGAAAACTACTCCATGTTTTATCTATCAATTGACAACCTGCAAATAATAGATACAAGAACAGAAAGTTACACATTAGAATTGTAAGTTGCCATGGAGATCATCTGTTCTTGTGGAGTAAAAATAAGGCACATGATTTACGAAACCATGCCCATATGGAGGAGGACATACTATGTTTGACTTGGTTGTTAAGAGAAGACACAGCACAAGAATAATTAAGTAAAAATCTTAAACATACAACCTTTTTTCCTTTTAGTTCATTTCGTCTACCCATGGGCAGGGATTAATAAAAAGGCTTTAAAGCCTTAAAAAGGTACATGGCTTATACCCACAGTAAAATTACTAAGACCTCCTGAGGATAGATCCTATAAGACAAGAAATTAGTGATCCTACATGCCAAAAATAATCAGTGATCCTATACGCAAATTAGATATGACAATAGAAATTAGTGATCTTATATATCAACAGAAACTAGTGATCCTATTGTATCAACAAAAACTAGCGGATCCATATTTCTACAGAAACTAGTGATCCTATTGCCAAAATACTAGCAACTAATTTCCATCTCAGCTTTTAAAATAAAACCTTCAAGGACATATAAGGTTTTGACAAATCTAATAAATCAAAAAGATCAAGAAGCAAGTAAGCAACTACAACTACTCGTGTCAATATTTAGGCCATCTCCTCCCAATTGATACAAACGAAATAGGCAAGAAGTGAGAATCACCTAATACATAAATTATACGCTTATTATACCTTCTTCCAATGTACTCTGTGTGCGGAAGACAGCAGCATTATTCTGCATAACTCGTTGCATATTTAAGCGGATTTGGGAAGTTGGAAGAGAACCGTTTGAATTTCTTAATTTGTCTAACCATTCAATAGTCTTCTCCCCAGCATCCTTAGGCAAAGGTTTCTGGTTCTCCCCTGCAGGATACCAAATTTAAGTATCTTGATGGTACTAGATAGTCTAGCATTCATAATACAGGCAGTAGGAAGCAGAACTTTCTTCTGAAGTCCAATTACCTGGTTTATTGATCTCTGCAACTCGGTTGGCACAAGCTCGACCAAAAACAACTATGTCAAGAAGAGAATTTGCACCAAGACGGTTAGCACCATGGACTGATGCACAAGCAGCCTCCCCAGCAGCCAATAATCCAGGAACCACTGCATCTGGGTCATTACCTTTTATGGTGACAACCTGAGCAGAAAACCATAATTAGACTCTTAAAAACTTAATAAATTTAACTATTTTAACATCAAGTTCTTAATTCTATTACCTCTCCGTAGTAGTTTGTGGGGATCCCACCCATGTTATAATGAACAGTTGGCAACACTGGGATGGGTTCCTTAGTAACATCAACCCCAGCAAAGATAGCTGCTGTCTCAGAGATACCAGGAAGTCTTTCCTTGAGTACTTCTGGAGGCAAGTGATTTAAGTGGAGGTAGATATGATCCTTCAATGGTCCTGTTAATGGCAGATTTAGCATAATTTCAGACTATGGCATGAGTGAGATGACAGGTTGGGTTGACCAAATATGGAACAGAGAACAAAATAATAACCAAACAATAATCAGCAACTTATCATCAAAGTAAACAGGAAGGGGGGGGGGGCACCAAAAGTCATTTGTAAGACTTCTAACACCACAAAGAGGTCAAAAGTGAACACAACTGCTATTGACAGGCAGATAGATCGCACACCAAAAAATCTACAAACACCACCTGTGGATACTGTTAAGGAAATCTGGGGAAAAATACAAGGGCTGTATTACACAATAATGAAACCTAGATGGATCAACATCTTCAGGAAATTCTTCATTCCCTCCACAATTCCATATCTAGGTGCAGAGATAAGAGTAAGTATATTAAGCATATACAATAGAAGAACAGATGCATCTCACCTACACCACGGCCTTCTCGAATTTCCATCGTCATAGATCTAGACACAACATCCCTGGATGCAAGATCTTTAGCTGTTGGAGCATATCGTTCCATGAACCGCTCACCCTCACTGTTTCTCAGAATACCTCCTTCACCACGGGACCCTGGTAGCAAAGAAGAACATTATATCACAGCTAATTAGCCATAATTTTCCATCTATTCTTTTTATCTGGATGCTAGGTGAGAAGGAAAGCTCTCTTCTACAGCAAAATTGCAGAAATAAGCAGATGCAGATGGCAAATGTTAAGAAAATTGTAGATTCAGAATTAAACTACAGATGATTAAGCAACGTCCATTTAGAATGAGTGGACAGTAGAACAACACCATATATTTAGTATGAGAAGAATCAACCTTCAGTGATAAGACATCCAGCACCATAGATACCAGTTGGGTGGAACTGCACGAATTCAAGATCCTGCAAAACAATACAATGTTAGCATAGCAGAACATCAAAGGTGTATCAATCATGTTAGAGTAGCCTGCCAATGAGTAAGCATCAAGAAATAAGAATAAAGCAATGGCAAGGATTTTAACCTCCAATGGAAGGCCAGCTCGTGCCACCATTGCATTTCCATCTCCGGTACATGTATGTGCAGAAGTTGCAGAGAAATATGCTCGTCCATATCCCTAAAAAAAGGAAAAAGAGAAGTGAAATTTTGAAAAAATTATGAACATGGTGTTATGCAAAACAAGGAATGTTTTTATAAATTAATAAATTAAGTTACCCCAGTAGCCAAAATTGTTGATTTAGAACGGAATCTATGCAATGTCCCATCTTCCATATTCAAAGCAATTACACCTTGGCAAGAACCTAAGCATAATATCAATAATCAGAAAGATTCACCAGGAAAAAGGAAAAGCAAGCCTACCAAATGTCATGCCCACAAGATCTATATAACAAAATGGAGATGATGAATCGTTTAATTTGCTTAATCTAGGATTGCAAAGCGACAGCACAAATTAAACTTGACAACAAGCAAGAGGATATTTCAATAAATTTCAAGATCTTATTCACTTGGCTGCAAACTCATAGTCTCAACAAGAGCACTCTCATCTATTCAAGAGCTTATCATCCAGAAGGATAATTCTTGCAGGAAAGTAGGTTATATTTTAACAGGTATCAATTCCCTTGAGCCATACTCAATATTGAAATTAAAATCAGTATAAATATTATGATTTTGAATGATATTATCTTGCCTTCATCATCCATTATAAGGTCCAATGCAAAGTATTCCACAAAAAATTGTGTATTATGCTTCATAGCTTGTCCATAAAGAGTGTGTAACAAAGCATGGCCGGTACGATCAGCAGCACATGCACATCGATATGCTTGCCCCCCTGTAGTAAGATGACAGGCAACGCAGAAAGTATCAGAGATCAAATTCAGCAATTCATAATAGAACGTGAACTTTT
Source organism: Chenopodium quinoa (assembly GCF_001683475.1). Classification (NCBI taxonomy): domain Eukaryota; kingdom Viridiplantae; phylum Streptophyta; class Magnoliopsida; order Caryophyllales; family Amaranthaceae; genus Chenopodium; species Chenopodium quinoa. The sequence goes on along the minus strand of NW_018743574.1, from coordinate 7,877,098 downwards.
TTTATCCACAGACCTTTTCCAAAGTTCAAGCTTTGACCACCAAATGCACGTTGATATATTTTCCCATCTTCTGTACGAGAAAATGGCAAGCCATAATTCTCAAGCTCAATCACAGCTTTTGGTGCCTCTCTGCACATATACTGTATGGCATCCTGGTCACCTGCAAACAGAGATTCCGCCTCATACAACAATCCAAGAGTTTCTGCCGAGGAAACAACAGATTTTCCGAAGTAGAAAATGCAGAGTCTGTTTAACTATAAAACAGTAAAGGAGCAATTGTACTGTAATAATAATGAAAAAAAATGAGTTGAATTGCACGCACCTAACCAGTCACTTCCTTTCACCGTATCGTACATATGCCATCTCCAATCATCTTCACTCATATTACCCAAAGCAGCATTAATTCCACCCTACACCAAACCCACACTTCATTACTTCAACTCACAATACATTCAACAAGTAAAACACAAAATTCTATAGCTACAATTAACTTATAATATCATCAATGACATGCCGAACACATTATAAAGCAAGAGACAATTCAGAATCAATCAATATTCTACAGCTACAGCTACAGCTACATGTACTGAACTTGACTCGATCATTAACGAAATCATAAAAAAAATCCTGCAGCTATTTGTGTTGTATCACATTGCGTATACACCGATACACGAAGAACGCAAAATCATAGTATATACACCTCAAAAAACAATAAAATCATAGTATATACACCTCAAAAATCACAATAAATTCTTCGGAAATAACACTATAAAAACTCTTGCATTATATAGCAAAACAACACATCAAAATAACATCACCACAGAATAAAAATGGTTTATCTAATCGAATTTCGGCAAGTTATTCTAATTCAATCAGGTCCAATTACAATGAATAATTACAATCGAAGTTAACAAAACGAAGAAATAAATAAATAAAATAATGAATAAACCTGAGCAGCGACGGTGTGAGAACGAGTAGGAAAAAGCTTAGTGATACAAGCGGTATTGAATCCGTGTTCGGATAATCCGATGGCGGCTCTTAATCCGGCGCCACCAGCTCCGACGACCACCGCATCGTAGGTGTGGTCCACCACCGTGTAACTGGAACCGCCAACAGCACTCTGCAACAATTTCATCAATTAATCATAAAAAAAAAATTGATTGAATTTTGAAGATCGCAAAATTGAAAATGAAATTAATAAGAAAATTAACAATAATCTGAAACCTAGAAATGCAGAGAAAAACTTACAGATTGAGAGGAGAAGAATCTTGGAAAGAGAGAATGAGAGAAGATTGGAGATGATTTCGAGGTGTTGTTCCATGAATGAGATCGAAGACCTCGCGAAACGCACCGCCACATCTTTAATATTGTTGTTGTTTAAATTGATGTTAGAAGTGAAATGAGGAATTCGCGTTATTTAAATGTATTGTGGGTTCTGCAAGAGGAGGGAAAGAGGGAGGGAAAGAGAGGAGGCCAAATTGCAAAAAATAGTAGTGTAGTCGTAGTTTCACAGGTTTAATGGTATGTTTAATTTGATGATGGTGGTGAATTCATGACGTGTATAACTTAATGGAAATGTTTGTTTATAGGCTTGTAGCCATTGATTGGTACTACATTTACCATTTTGCCCATAGCCAACTTTTTTATTTTTTCCTTTTTTTTTTTTTTTTTTTTGGTGAAGAGGAAAACTAAAAATTAAACATAGTAGATCTATTAATGAAATAAATTTTTGTACCAAACTTGTTAGGACTTAGAAGTAATTGGTTTGAGATTATCTTGTAATTTGAGGTCATAAGGTTGAATCCTCTTAAGGGTCTGTTCTCTTACGTTGAAATTCAGTTCAGTTCAGTTCAGTTCAGCTCAACTCAATTTAGTTCAGTTCAGCTCCTAATTTCCTTCTCTTATAAAATATTCATTTCATCTCAGTTCAGTCAATGAGAACAAGCCCTAACATAGAGAGCATTTTCATATTTCTAGCATTATTGTCATTGGTCTTGTTTGGCAAATGGTTGTTGGCAGTTTGCTGTTGGCTGGTTCACTTGGCTTGTTTGACCAGCTGAAATGTTTGGCTGTTTATAATGGCTTTTGAAATTGACTGTTTAAACTGGCTGTTTATAAAAGTGTTTGGTAAATTAATTGTTGGTTGATGGATGTTTATTAGATAATTTGTGGGCCAACAAGTCAAAAGCCAACAAAAAAGCTACTCAAAGCAACTTTTTTATTTTGGCTTAAAAGCCAGCTTTTTCGCTGGCTAAAAAGCCAATTACCAAACACATTTTTTGGTTGTTTGACTATCTAAAAAAGCCAAAAGCTAATCAAAAAGCCATTAAAAAACCAATTACCAAACATGGTCATTGTCTTTAGAATATACACTTTGGATTATATATACTATCTCCGTTAATTGTGAGAAATAAAATATTCCAAAGTTGCACATAACATTTAACGGAGGTAGTACGTGCAATATATATATATATATATATATATATATATATATATATATATATATATATATATATTTTTTTTCAAAATGGTTAAGACTGAAGAGTGTGTTATGTAACGTTAGAAAACTTTTAAGAGAGGGAATGCTATTATAATCACAAAGTAACATATGTTGTGCACCAAAAACAAAGTAACATATGCTTCATGACTTTTATGTAAAAAATCAAGTGACTAGTTAGTAAATAACAACAAAGGTTTTATCGTTCAATAGAGCAACAACACAACAATGTAAACAAAATTTATATCATAGTGTTAAATTACAGCATTGATTACATGTCTAGGAATACATAATGACTAATGAGTCCAAATATTACTCATACTAGTAATTCAATTCTACTCCGTATATTATATCAAAAAAACGAGAAGGGCAAATTAAGAATTTCAAATAGTTAGTTATCCAAAATAATGAAAGATTTGCTGTAATGGATTAGGTATAATCAGAAAATGGCACCGCCTCAGAGAAGAAAATAAATGGTGCGAATAAGAGCAGCAGATCAAAGGTTCAAAGTTGAAAAAGGGAGTTGCTGTCCAAATAATGGCCACGACATAGTCAGATGCATATTCAAAATGAACGTGTCGTCTCTCATAACCAGTGACAACAATTCGCATCCCATGAGTAAAGCAAACGAATCCCCCTAAATAAAATGGAGTAAAGTTTTCTGTTTTTGCATCTTATTATTTCCAGATTGTTCTTGTTTTTCTTTTGCTTTCGGCAGTCAAACTATAAAATTTAGTGGCACAAACTATAACTCTACAAGTGCCTAAAAAAGGGCCCATAAACTGGGTTTAAACTTTGGGCCTTTACTTTGAGAAATTTGGGCTTATGCCTCTTAAAATAGGTGAGGTTTATCAGAGCTTTCTACCCAATAACATGGTGGGCTAAGCCCATATTGGGAGTTAAAATTCATCTATAGTTCTAATTTGAATTGGAAAGTTGATTGAAGTTAGTGACCCACTACAAGGTTTTGGGTTAATGCCTAATGGTAAGAATTAAGGTAAAGATATTGTATTAGAGTTTCTTAGGTATCGTTATCTATTTTAAGTTTATTCTTCGTTATATTTATACTTTGTAGTATATAGAGGATGCCGATTAAGTGAATTAACACAGCTAGTTCGAGTTTTAGGGGGGTGATACTTGAAACCCGGGATCAAATTCTATCTACATAATTACATGTTTGTTTTTTATGATAGTACGTTAATTTTGTAATAAAGGGTAAAATTTATTGAATGCACACTTGACAGTTTACTACATAGTTATACTTCTCTAGCATAAAAAAAGGGTGTATATAGACATAGTTATATATCTCATTGCAAAAATCTTGATTTCTCAAATTTAAGTGAGTTAAGTCCCGTTCAACATCAAATTAAAGCTAGAACAGTCATCTAGTGTGATTGTGTGAAATCCAATTAACGTTATACAGTAAATTAATTAGATGATTAAGGTGGAACACAAGAAGAAGAAAAAATCAATCTTGGTGAAACAACCATAGATTAAATAATTATTAAAATCATAATAATGCCTTGATTATACAGGAACTTTTGGAAATTGTCATGTAGTTTGACATAATAAAGTTTTGGACTGAAGAATCCGAAAAAAGCAGTGAGGAAAGAACCGCGTTAGCTGACTTTTCTTTAAATAGAAGTAGAATTAAAATTAGAAAAATGAAAAGTAGATTTTGATATTTGCCTGAAATTTCTATCACACCACCTTTTGGACTGGCTGCTCTATTGAAATCGCGCCACCTTACACCTAAGCTCGACGTCATGCCATACAAAGCTTATGCACCTTGACACAATTTTTTTTATAATCAAATTATTGATCTAGCTTTAATAAATACAAGAATAATATAAGGCCTAGCTTATTTCTTAAAACTTCATACTACATTAATGTTTGTAGCTAGGGTGAAAAAAATATAGATGTCTAACGACTGAACATGCCCGGAAGATAGAGATATGAACATGAATATTATCTTAAATAAGCAAAACTGTACTTGTACGAAACATGTTATACTCACAAAGTCACAAGTCACGAGTGTATTATGGAGTACTATAATCAACAAAAAATATCACTACTAAAGTAATTTTTAATAAGTTTATATACGAATGCAAAGTATGATCTTTCTATGTGAATATCTAAAAGAATCAATCTATGGCTACTTAAACGACTAAAATTACCCCTCCAAAAAAAGGAAATAAAAATATATTTAGCTAACGATGCAATTAACTCATTGCTCTATATGAGAGTGAGGGATAGCTCAAGTGGTTAGAGCATCCCTCCCGATTTCAAGAGATCTTAGGATCAATTCTCACCCTCGCCCTTGTGGCTCTCTAAACACTAAAAAAACTCATTGCTCTATATTATATTTGGACTTGAGACTTGCATGATACAAGAACAGTACACTGAATTAAGTAATTAACTGTAATGCACTATAGTGTATATTTATAATAACGTGTAATTTATAAGAATTGTTAAAACATTTTATTTTTAGATTATACTCCGTAATAAGTAGAAAGAAACTTAGAGAAGAACATATAGTGATTATAATTTAGTTTTATAATTTTAGTAAAAAAAATAAATAAATACATGGAGAGTATTATTATAACTACTTACATAAAAATATTACACGATTGTACAAGTTGCATCAAATTTGTTAATGTACAGTTTAGATTGAAAATGCAGAAAATGAGAGGAGAAAAACCACAAGATAACAAAAAAGATTAGTGATTAATTAAGATAAAAAGGTCAAAAAGACATACTCCTTATTAGCTGACTTACATTATTGCATGTCCACCATAAATTTTTTTGGCCGTATGTGGTTGAAGAAAATTAAGATGATATCCACAAAATTAAGGTAATATAGAGACGGCACCAAATACAGAATAGTTATAGCAAATATCAATCATTTAGACAATGCCATCAAATCATAGTTTTCAAGAGTCATAATCAGAGACAAATCTCCATGTATCCCGATTAAGTCATAAATCATAATTTGATCACAAGGGACTAACTAGCATCCCTCAATCCAAAAATGCACATGAAAAACATTTGTAGGCGAAAAAACTCAATAAAGTTGTGCTATACAAGTGAAAAGCATGAACTCTAAATAGTAAACTCTTATAATAACCTACAAGACGATAATAAATGAATTAATCGCCTCGATTATATATATATTCCTACCATATATCAATACATGTACATGTATAACATATAAAATTGTGTTTCGTATCGAAAGTTTTGTATGATCTTAAATCCGTATATTTTTTACTATCTATCCATATTTCAACTTCCTCTCTAGTACACGTACATACCCCCAGTATGAAGCAAAAAAGAAAAAGAGGCCATTAAATGTTTACAAATGTCACGATGATATCAAATTAAGGTGATATATCAATCATACAAATACCCCGATGAGGTGACCAACCAAGATGACTATTTCTTCATCCTGCTTTCCAGCTTACTGCGTTGAAAAATTATATGCACTTGTTTGAAAACTTTTAACCCTAGATAGATAATCATAATTTAATTAATCAAACAAAGAAACTTCTATTTTACTGTTTACAGAATAGTTAACATTTTACAGAAGAAGATGAAAGTTCAGCAAAGTACAACTAAATAAAGCAAGCAAAAATGGCCATTTTGACCAAGCCACTTGAAGTTTGAGAGCAGAAAAGTCAGGCTCTTTTAAAGTTGCAATATTTGATGCATGTATTCATATCTGAAAAATAATAATTCTAACTCCAGGCTTTATATAACTGACATACAGTACAGCACTTTGAAGGGAAATTTGTTATGTTATATTTTAACAGACATGGTCAAAAAGCATGGGAATGACATAAATTTATATTCCAGTCACACAAACTTGCATGTATGAACTCAAAGATACTTCTTCACATGATTATGATGAGTAACTTTGGTACAAATTCAATAAATATATATATCTTGTGTTTGGGTCCAATTTAGTCCAATTGGGCTTAGGCATTAAATGATTCAATTAAAAGCCCAAGGTCAAGGTTCATCTCTCCAATTGTGCTAAAGTCAAAGATCAGTCCTCAAGGCAAGCCAATTGGGCTAAGGCCCAACTTCTCCATGTATGAAGAGGTATAAAAGCCATCAATATTACATTTGTACATTCATTCAAGCAAAGCCTCAAGCAACTAATTCTCTTGCATAGTCTTCTCTTTCAACACACTGTACTGACTTTAGCATCGGAGGGGCCTTCCTCGGCAACACCCCCGAGCCTAGTTTACGTGTGTTTACTGTGCAGGAAACCTTCGGCCCAACATTACTTGGATCGAATCTAGTCTTCTCCATTTCATCGGACCTTCGGCAAGGTCCCATTGTTTTCACCCGAAACAATTTGGCGCCGTCTGTGGGGAAGACTTTCAAAAATCTTTAAGCCAAATTTCTAACCAAGATCATCTTGCAATTATCTAAGTAGCAACGGCTAAGAACCGCAAGAGCAAAGGCCTCCGTCAAGGAGCGGGCGAAAAGCCAAAAACCCCTACACCATCACCCTCGCCGGACCGGAACTCTCCCAAGGGTGCCAGCTCGGGGGGAGGATCATACAAGGAGGATTCCCTTTCTCCCGTAATTCATGACTCTCATCATAGGCCGAGTCACTCTCGGTCTAGCAGGGGTGAGTCCGATCATAGGACACATTCAGTGCCCCAAAGCCAACCATCGACTGTGCGCCCTCATTCCCATACTCGGCCGAGTACCCCTTTGACGGGGCCCAGCTCGGAGGAGATGGCAAGAGCGCTGGCAGTGCTCATGGAGGCGATGAGGGCACAAAATATGCCACCACCTCGTGATCGAACTCCTCCGCATACCCGGCATCAGCGGAGGAAGCTAGACCATGATGGTGGGAAGCTTCCTTCCTTCCGGGAACTGGAAGAGTGGGAAGAGGATACCTGGAAAAATGAAAAAGAGAGGAAAAAGAACCCTCAATTTTTAAAAGGATCCTCATCCTCCCGACCAGAAACGCATAAGAGCAGCAGCTCAGCTTCTCGGCCAGAATCTACTCACTGAGAACCTGAGACTGTTCGCCGAAGCGTCCTCGACCGACTCGGCGGCAAGGAACCGAGCGTGCGCATTCGCCTCTCGTTCCCTGCGGCCGAGGCCCAGACTTCCCAGCCAGGGACGAAAACCACTCCTATCTCTCTAAGAGGGCGGAGCGCGGTCCCTTCGGCCAAGAACAAGGGCAAGGCCGTTATGCTACCCGCCAGTTCGCCATTCGAGCAATGGATATTGGAAGAGCACGTGCCCACGGTTAAAATACCGTCGCACATCACATATGACGGGACCTCGGATCCGAAGGACCACGTGGCCTCGTATGAGACTCATATGCATCTTTGCCCCAGATCCGAAGCGACTTGGTGCAAATATTTCCCAACCACTCTCAAGGGGGTCGCGCAAGCATGGATCTCCAAGGGAGTAAAGCAAGGCTCCATAACAGGGTGGGATGATCTGTCCTCCAAATTTAGGAGCAAGTTTGCCACGGCAAACCGCCGAGAGAAGACTACTGCAGAACTCATGAGTCTGCAACAGGGGGAAACCGAAAGCCTCCGAGACTATCTGACCCGTTTCAGTAACGAGTCATCCAGCGTCTCTCAGCTGGACCAGGGGCTAGCCGTTTTTGCAATGCAGAATGGCCTTCAGCCCGGGAAGTTCCTAGACTTCATGGTCATGCATACCCCGCAGACCTTGGAGGAAGCTCTGAATGCCTCGGATAAGTTCATCCGAGCCGAAGAATGGAACAAAGCGAAAACCCAACCTCAATTCGGGGGAGGGAAACAAAGACAAATACCCTTGTCTGAAGGCCAAGGCCATAAGGCAAAGGGAAAGTCAAAGGCCTCGGAGCAATCTTCGGCCAGCGACCCAAAGAAGGAAAAATCTGCCTCATACACAGGCAGATACGAGTCCTACACTCCGCTCTCTCTTCCACGCGCCAAAATTTACAGCGTGACGAAGGAGGAGCAAAGTTACCGAAAGCCGAGACCACTCCCAGAGTGGTATCAGCGAAAAAATAAAAATCAGTGGTGCGAGTTCCACGAGTCTCCGGGACACAACACTGAGGAGTGTATCCAACTGAAGGACCAGATAGAGGACATGGTCCGGAAGGGATACTTGAAAAAATACATCGCGGATCACCGCGAGAAAAAAGAGTCCGAGAAGTCAGCAAAGGACTCTCGGCAAGACCTCGACTTCCCCCGGAAGAACAGTAAAAAGCCGGAGGGGAAATTCTCTCCGATCAATGTTATCTCGGGAGGAATATGCTCTCGGAGGGAGCACAAGCGACACCTTAGGGCTTTGACTCACCAGGTGAACAACGCTGACATTCAGTCTCCCCAATCGCCGGTGCCGAACATGACGTTCACAGCCGCCGACTGCCGGGGGATAACGTTCCCTCACGAGGATCCGTTGGTGATCATCGCCACGGTGGCCAACCACGACGTCAGTAAGGTCCTTGTTGACGGTGGCAGCGGAGCAAACATTCTGTTCCGAAAGGCCTACAATCAAATCAAGCTGAAGCCCAAGCACCTTACGCCGGTACCCTACCCGGTATCCGGGTTCAACGGGGCTTCAACTTATCCAGATGGGAAGGTGACACTTCCTATCACCATCGGCTGCGATGAGGCAGCCAGGAACGTCATGATTGAATTTTTGGTCATTGACGCTCCTTCAGTGTACAATGTGATTTTGGAGAGACCCATAATTCATGAGATCCAAGGGGTCGTCTCAACTTATCATCAGCTGATGATTTACGTCTCAGACGCCGGCTTCCCCGAAAGGATACAGGGCAACCAAAAGGACGCCCGAAGGTGCAACTACCTCAAGCCATCCAGTAGTCGCCCAGATGACGACAAGGATGAGGAGGAGAAAGAAAAAGAAAGAGAGCCAAGCACAAAAAAGCCGAAAGGCCTAAGTGCTTCGGCCCAAGGATCTGAACCCAGAGGTAAAGGGCCCGAAAGGGAAAAGGCTAGCTCTTCAGCTGAACAGCAAGACTCAGAGAGCCAGCCGAAGAACAAAAAGACTGGGACACCTGCTGACATAGGCAGCAGGCCAGATTATGAAGAGTCCAGTCCATCAGCAATGGACATGGACCAACAGACTGAAACAGTTGAGTTACCCGAAGGAGACGTTGAGAAATGTGTAACAATCGGGATGGACCTTGATCCGAACACCCGTTGTGAACTTATTCAGCTCCTTCGGGACAACAGAGATGTGTTTGCTTTCTCGACAACTGATATGCCCGGGATAAGTCCAGACCTCATCTCCCATAAGCTTAATGTTGACCCAACGTGTCGACCAATTAAGCAAAAGAAGCGGAATTACTCCGCTAATAAGAACCGAGACATCGCAGCCGAGGTCAAAAAATTGCTGGAGGCAGGCTTCATCGAACCTTGCCAATATCCAGAATGGCTGGCAAATGTGGTGATGGTTCAAAAGGCCAATGGTACCTGGAGGATGTGTGTTGACTTCACGGACCTAAATAAGGCTTGTCCGAAGGATTTCTATCCCTTGCCGAGGATCGATCAGCTAGTCGATTCGACAAGTGGCCATGCCTTGCTTAGTTTCATGGACGCATTCTCGGGGTATCATCAGATCTTCATGCACCCCGACGATCGAGCAAAGACAACATTCGTCACGAACGCTGGGGTGTACAATTACAAAATGATGCCCTTCGGATTGAAAAATGCGGGGGCAACCTATCAAAGGCTGGTGGATCAAGTTTTTGCCGATCAAAAGGGCCGAAACATGGAAGTCTATGTCGACGATTCGATCGTCAAAAGCAAAAAACCTGAGGACCATGTTAAGGACCTGGCTGAAACTTTCGCCACCTTAAGAAAGCATCAAATGAAGCTGAATCCGAAGAAGTGTGTCTTTGGCGTGAAGTCAAGGAAATTCCTTGGGTTCATAGTCAGCAAAAGGGGGATTGATGCCAATCCCTCCAAAGTCAAAGCAGCGCTCGACCTTCCTGAGCCGAAAACAAAGCGGGATGTTCAGCGGCTCACCGGAAGAAAGGCAGCCCTCTCGAGGTTCATTTCCAGAGCTTCGGATAAGGGGTTACCTTTCTTTAAAGCCCTGAAACTCCCGAAAACAAAAGAGCTCGTTTGGGAGGAAGAGCAAAAAGACGCCTTTAAACAGCTTCGGGAGCATCTGGCTCAACTCCCAACGCTGGCTAGCCCAGCAGAAGAAGAAACTTTGTACCTGTATGTGGCCGTTAGCCCAGCCACCATCAGCGCATGAAGGAAGAAAGTAAAATTCAGCAACCGATCTACTTTGTCAGTCATACACTGACGGATGCCGAGACTCGCTACCCTCTACTTGAGAAAGTCGCTTTCGCGGTAGTAGTAGCTGCTCGGAAGCTGAGGCCCTATTTTGATTGCCATCAGATAGTGGTCTTAACTGATCAGCCGTTGGAAAAAGTTCTCGGCAAGGTTGAAAAATCTGGTAGGCTAGCCAAGTGGGCTTTTGAGCTCACCGAATTCAGCATCAGCTACCGTCCGAGGGCTGCCATTAAGGCTCAAGCTCTAGCGGATTTCTTGGCCGAATGCTCATACCAAGAAGCGCTGGACAATGAAAAGAAAGTCTGGACCGTGTTTACAGATGGATCTTCCACCGAAAACGGTTCGGGGCAGGAGTAGTGATAACTTCTCCCGAAGGCAAATCCTTTGAGTATGCACTAAAATTTTCTTTTAAGGTCTCGAACAACGAAGCCGAATATGAGGCAGCAATCGCCGGCCTAGAATTGTGCATCTCCCTGGAAGTCGATCATGTCTGCCTGAAAACAGACTCTCAGCTAGTTGCATATCAGATTAGCGGCAGCTACGAGGCCAAAGAGCCCTCCATGATAGCTTATCTTGCCAAGACCAAGTCAGTCATTGCAGAGCTGAAAACTTTTGAGGTTCAGCTGATCCCAAGGGGTCAGAATACTCAAGCCGATGCACTCTCCAAACTTGCCAGTTCATCTCTTACCGAGCTGAACAGATCTGTATATGTAGAAGTGCGTCGAGAGAGAAGTGTCGACGAAGCACCTGAAGTGTGCTGCGCTGACCCAGAGCCTAGTTGGATGGACCCCATCCTATCTTTCAAGCTTCGGGGAGAAACTCCCAAAGATAAAGCTTTGGTCTCCAAGATGAAGAGAACCAGCTCAAGGTTCATTGTCTTCAGGGGGGAACTTCTAAAAAAAGTCCTTCTCAGCCCCATTGTTGAAATGCGTGGGACCAACAGATGCAGATTATATCCTACGGGAGATTCACCTCGGCATCTGTGGGAACCACATTGGGGGAAGGACCTTAGCCCACAAGCATTGAGGGCTGGATATTACTGGCCCACCATGATCGCAGATGCTAAGGAGCTGGTCCGGAAATGCGAAAAATGTCAAAAATACGCTCCAGTTATCCACCAGCCAGCAAGGGATCTTCAGCCGATCCTTAATCCACTCCCGTTTGCCCAATGGGGACTGGATATACTAGGACCATTTCCAGAGGCTGTGTACCAGAAAAAATGGCTGATAGTTGGTGTTGACTACTTCAGTAAATGGATCGAGACCGAAGCAGCCTCGAACATTACAGAGCAAACTGTCAGAAAATTTATCTGGCAGAATATCATCACTCGTTTTGGCATCCCGAGAGTATTTGTCTTCGATCATGGGAGGCAATTTGATAACTTACCGTTGAAGCGGTATACAGATCAGTTCGGCATCAAACTGACATATTCAACGGTATGCCACCCGCAAAGTAACGGACAAGCCGAAGCAGCAAATAAACAGATCCTAAATGCCCTCAAGAAGAGGGTGGAAGATCAAAAGTCCAAGTGGCTGGAGGAGCTCCCTGGAACCCTTTGGTCCCTTCGGACAACTGAAAAAGAGGCAACGGGCTATTCACCTTTTGAACTGGTGTATGGTGCCGAAGCCGTTCTTCCAGTGGAAATTGGCTCTGAGAGCCTGCGAGTGCACCACTTCTCGGCTGAGAATGAGCGACTGATGAGGGAATCTCTCGATTTCCTCGACGAAGTAAGAGACTCAGCCTGAGACAGAATGGCCGCTTATAAGCAGAGGATCAGCAAATTTTATAACCGAAGGGTCCATGCAAGGCCTCTTAGAATTGGAGACCTTGTCCTTCGAAATGCTGCTGCAGTTCAGAAAGGCCGAATCCATGGGAAACTTTCAGCTGCATGGGAAGGGCCTTATGAAATCTGTGATGAGCTTCAGCCAGGGACATACCGACTTCGGCAGTTGGATGGAACTGAGTTGAAAAATCACTGGAACACTGATGTACTGAAAAAATATCATGTTTAAACCTTTCAGCTCATTCAGCTCCTGCTGAACTTGGGAAGCCTCTGTCTGAGCCTGGGCCACTTCTTCCTTTTTGGCCATCAGCTGATCCTCAACTTCTTGGAGCTTAGCTCTCTGAGCTTCAGCAGCAGCAGCAGCCTCTGAGAGTTGGACATCCCTGGCTTGGAGCATCTCTTCAGCAGCCATTCTGCTGGCTTCAAGAGCTTCTAGCCGTTGCTGCACTTCAGCTTGTGCAGCAGCTCCTTCCTGGATTCGGCTCTCAATGGTAGCCTTGAATTTGGAGATGTCCACTCCCATGTGCTCTTGGAGGAATTTTTCCCCTTCCATCAGTGGGGGAAAAACTTCCTTCTCCATAGCGTCGCAGAAGATTTTGAAGGCTTCAGCAGCTTTTTTCTCGTATTCCTCACCCTTCTGCTGCTTCTCTTCAGCTGCTGCTTGCTTCAGCTTAGCAAGCTTTAACTCCTCTTCGGCTACCTTTTTTTCGTGCTCGGCAGCGTCTACCCTATCTTGTAGGGTATCTATCAGCTCTACAGTGAGAGTCTGATTGTGCGCGAACTGAAAACAGGAGCACAAGTTAAAATAAAAAAAAATAAATAATAAAAATAGAGTTGAATTTTAGAGGAAATAAAGGCAAGGAAAATCACCTGCATCATCAGCAGTTGGTTAGACCTGGCTGGGTCAGGAACTGATCTGCTGGATTCGCCCATCCCAGCAGTGGCCTTCAGCGACCAGATTCTTGCCCTATCTACTTCAGACGTGCCAGCAAAATCGCCGAAGTAGGCTGCAACACCTTCTCGGTTCTGACCCCATAAGAGGTCCCAGATGTGATCTGGGATTGGAATTCGGGGGGCCGAGAAACCCATTTCTCCAGATTGCAGAGTCTGGAAGGAAGGAAAGGATGACGATGGAGCTTCTTTAACTTTGGATGGCTCAGCATCCTCCTTCTCAGAAGAGTCAATTATTATGACCTCTTCTTCTTCAGGGGTGAGGACGAAAGCCTCAACCTCTCTTGCAATGTCTGCCGTGAAACTCTCAGCACTGGGCATCATGACATCCTCATTCTTGTGCTCAGCAGCACTCTTCTGAACTTCTTCTTGGACCCCTCCCTTAGATTCGGGAGTTTTCTGATCCACCTCCATCTCAGGAGGTGGCGGGGGGGTCTTTGGAGGTGATTGAGGTGGTGGCCGGGGAACCCTCGGCGATCCATTGCCTTCCTCGGGTTCCCTTATTTCAACGCCGATGGTCATCGGCCTCCGCTGAAAGTCATGCGGGCCGATGATGGCCATTCTTCGGCGCCTTTTCTGAAACGGCTGCTCCTCCATGTCTGAGTCTGAAGACTCTTCTTGTATCTGGTCTTCGGGACGAACAGGGGCTTTCCCTTCTCTGTGTCTGTTACTCTCTTCAGACTGTAAAAGACAGGGGGGAGGAAGAATGTGAGTACAAAAAAAAAAAAAAAACAACAGAAACAGACAAAGTTAAGTCTGAAAGCTCACCGAGGTCTTCAGCAAAGCCTCGTCTTCTTCAGCTGCCCTAGCTGCAGCTTCTTCTTCAGCAGCCCTGGAGGACCCTTCTCCTCCTTCACAAGCTTCAATAACCCGTGCAACCTCTTTGGCCGTACGGGCAGCTTCAGCTTCTTCGTCCAGCAGCTGAAACCAGGGATCTCTCTTCTTCCACCAAGACTTCTGCCTCTGATACAGAGCAACAGCCTCAATTTAGAAGTGGGAAGAGTCTAGATGAACTTCCCTATGCCTCGGTACAGTGATAGAGGGGGCCCGATCAGTTACAACTCGTTCTCGGTTGACGCCAAGACGAGCGTAGTTAATGCCGACGTTGGTCTCGTCCCGCTCTGAAAAAGAAAAGGGGAAAGGTCAGTTCAGTTAGGTTGGCACAGCATAAAAAAGCGAAGTGAGAGGAGAAAAAGAGATAATTAAAAGGCCTCAGCCCCAGCCGAAGAAGCTTACCATCCTTAAACTTTCGGCTGAGGCCGACAGCTGCTAGCATGTTCTCTTGGAAAACATAATGCGGATCGGGGAGCCAAGTCTCCGGGATATGCTGCATTCGGCCGCTGCCCCCCCGGTTCGGCAGCTTGCCGAAGATATTCTGTTGATTAAGGTTTGGATCTGGGCCGTTATCTGCGGGGGGACCTAAGCTTCCCATGTCGGGATCAGGCTCAGCAAGGTACCGGGGAGCGCTGAAGACGCAAGGGTGGCCCGGGTCCGTGGGTGCCCTAACCCAAATCCATTGACCTCTCCAGTCCTTGTCTGAAGAGTCGTTCGGCCACATGGTTAGGTAATGGGGCCGAGACTCAATCCGGTACCACCCAGAACCATGACTTCCGTGCCCACTTTGAATATTTGGCACTAGCCGATGAAGCTTTTTGAAGCAGTGCAGGTTCGGCACATACTTGAAGAACTTGCAGACCCATAAGTATGTCATCACCCTTCGGATGCTAGTAGGAGTTAGCTGACATAGGGAAATATTGTAATGGATCAGCAAGTCTCGGACGAATACGTCCAAAGGGAACCTCAGCCCATACTGAAGTTGTCTTGTGTACACCCCCACATACCCCGGGGGTGGACGATGGATTCTATCGGATGCCACGGGCATTCGGCACCAATACCCATCAGCTTCAAGGATGCCGTAATGCAACTCAATTTGTTTGGCAAACCGATATTGTTCGGCATTCTCCACCCACCATGAGTAGGGGCGGTTCTTTATCATGGCCGAAGCTACTTCGGCATCCTCCCACTTTGAAAACCCGGGGAGGATATCCCAAAGGACAGCGGGAACTTCATCGTCCCGCCCAGAAGCGCTCGACCCCTCCGTTCTCTGAGGAGGAGCCGAGGAAATTGGAGTCGCCCTAATCCCTTCAGCAGGGTCAGACTCTGCTCTTTGTCCATTCCAGGTCCTAATCCTGTTCCTAGGATCGGGAATTGGCCTTGTTCTTCTTGGAGCATGGGCTCTACCCCTAACTTCTCTTGCCATTGATAATTTCGAAGAAAAAAGTCGAAAAAAAAGAGGGAAGGAGTTCGAATTCGAAGAAAAATAAACTAAAATCAAAGGAATTTACCTTAATCTGAAGCGAAAGTTGCCGATTTACGAATTGGTAGTGGCAAGTCTCAGTTTCTAAGCTTAATGCTCGGGGAATTTGCGAAGTTTTGATGCGGGTTCTTGGGTTCTCTCGAGAATTCTGGGTTTGTGTTGGTGAATAAGTGAGGAGAGATGACGCGCCTCTGATTATATCTCCAGAAATGGGAATACGGGGAGTCCGCGTTTCAATTTCTCTTAAATACCCCACTAAGTAACCGTTAAACACACGACCTTGCGATTAAACTGCCCATTATCCGTCCAACTTCCACAATCATCCGCCTTAACTGTTGTTATCTCATTAATTGCAGTTTAAATTCAAATTTTTGGATTAATTAAATCATTCACTTCCCTCCTTTTCTGATTAAATCAAACCCGACCCGTCATCCTTCCAAATCGGGTCTGGGGGGCAAGTTGTTTGGGTCCAATTTAGTCCAATTGGGCTTAGGCATTAAATGATTCAATTAAAAGCCCAAGGTCAAGGTTCATCTCTCCAATTGTGCTAAAGTCAAAGATCAGTCCTCAAGGCAAGCCAATTGGGCTAAGGCCCAACTTCTCCATGTATGAAGAGGTATAAAAGCCATCAATATTACATTTGTACATTCATTCAAGCAAAGCCTCAAGCAACTAATTCTCTTGCATAGTCTTCTCTTTCAACACACTGTACTGACTTTAGCATCGGAGGGGCCTTCCTCGGCAACACCCCCGAGCCTAGTTTACGTGTGTTTACTGTGCAGGAAACCTTCGGCCCAACATTACTTGGATCGAATCTAGTCTTCTCCATTTCATCGGACCTTCGGCAAGGTCCCATTGTTTTCACCCGAAACATCTTGTATTCTTATGGGATTGAATTTTGGTACTGAAGGTACAAGTGCAGTCAAATGCACTAGTCATTTTACCTTTGAGAACTTTTGAGCTGTTTTACGTTGAAAATGAACGAAACGGGAGTGGAAACAGAAACGGGAACGGGATACATGAATATAATGTTATTGGAGTTAATTTATGTTTAGTCATGGATTTTTTATTTTTTTATTTTTATTTTATTTTAAAGATAAAGATTTTTTTTTGACATTTGAAGGCTTTAAAGATCTATGGTGGAAGAAATCCTGCTATTTAATTTGTTGAAAGTAAAAGATTTTCCCTTACTTTTCCTACATTACCTATAACTTTTTTTTTTTAAAGAACTTATAACTGTGTAACTTTTGAAATGGAATATGAGACTTTAATGGGTGCTTCCATGCATCAAATGTATACTATAAAAGAACAAAATGGAAAGAAAACAAATAAGAAGGGATCGCATTGAATCAATAAACTCTCATCTTTTCAATTATTTGGTTTAACCTTAAAAAGGAATCACTTAAATTCATGTGTTTAAGGAGGGTAATGGTAATTAATACCATAGGTTGTAGAGCAGTAACAACAAGGTCTACACCATTACACCCAAGTAAAGTTAATAATTTTTTAAACTTGATCTCTAACCATATACTTAGTAATAACAATCTTGGTTCAAACATGCTCCAAGTATATATCATTACAATTGTGTAAAATGAGTCTGACTAATATAAGATCTAGATTAGAATTGCATGATACCAAATTCATACCAATTATAATAACAAGGTTCAACATCATGTGCATAGAGAAGGATGCATGTTACTCTTAAAACACGGAAATGATCATGGCATGTCAATAAGAAGTTAATTACTCAGTATTTATAAGATCAAATATAATTAGCGATTTGACAAAGACAAAGATAAAATGACATTAAAATGCCAATTTGAACAAGACAACAAGGTGACAAGTTGTAAAATACTGAGACAACCCAGAAAGGTTGAAGAATGAAGGAAACTTTAATTAGTTAATACCACTTTAATATTTTTCCTTTAAATTGTGAAGGGTGTCATTTTTAAGGGGAGCAGCTGATTCAGAAATGAGGAGAGTGAGTAGGTGAGTGAAGGTAACGAAATTGGAAGGAATAGGAGCGAGGAGCCCACCTTTGGAAACAAGAAAAACAGATCCTGAATAGGTCAAATTTTGTGATGTAACTGGAAAGTGATAGTAGGTTTCCTCAAGGGTAATCCCTTGTTTTTTTTTTTTTTTTTTTCCTTAGTGGTTTGTGTCATTATCATGAATAAGAAAAACGTCTAAATCGATTTATTTCAAGTTTATAATATTATACTCCTTAAAATTAAAAAAAAAGTTGGAGTATAATATTAGAATAATACTCATATCCAATAAGATCAACGGCTACTAGTTTCAATAAGTAAGATAATATATAGTGAATTCATATACTTCTTTGAAATAAATAATTAGAGATTTTGATCAATTATAATACCACGTACAAAGTATGTTGTAGTTAATACTTCCAGAAACAACATTAATCCGTATTATTGAGTATTATGTTAATTCTAATACTTCCTCTGTTTTTTTTAATGCACCATAAAGACTTTTACATTATTCACATAATGTTCTTTGACCATCATTTGTGATTTATCATAGTCATGTTTGATCTAGTTAGATTCGTCTTGAAATCTACATTTCAAAGATCAAATTTTTATAATTTTTACAAAAGTGTAATGAAATATATTGACAAGCGTTAAATCACTAATGGTGCAATAATAACATAACCGAGGAAGTATATAAATACCAGTTTTGATAATCATACGAAGTAATAAGCAAAGATTTGCAGAGCAGCATATAGTCAAATTTGGTATCTTGAACATGTAAGCTTTAGAAAGGTTAAAAGCAATCGTTTAAATTTCTCATAAAGTATAAAACTTAATTAGTTTAGAACTTTATCCCTAAAGGAGATTCAAAGTACAGTGGTACAGAAGTTCAGAACAATCAAACATGTTGAATAAACGTTCAAAAAATATCTTAATTTAGACATACCACTTGGTTTAATTTCAACAAATTCAGAAGATAATTTTGCAGCTATAGGTAACTTAATTTTTCCTTGGGGCGGTGATAACTGAGATTTGTCAATAGGTTTGAATTGAAATCTTAAAAAACTTCAAATTATAAGGAAAATAGTCCATTTTATAATTACTACTCTTGGCCTCGTCAATAAGAGTACTAGCTAGCTTCATTAATTCAGTGTTGCACTATTCATTACGCTTAAATTAAAGTTACCCCTTTCATTAAAAAAATTCTTACATGGTATGTATGAACACTTGAGACATCGTTTTGAGTCAAAAGAAAATGCAAGATTAATTCAGACTACCTTTTTTTTTTAATTCTCTTCCACCGAAGCCATGATCGAGAGACATAAGTCAGTAGAAAACATATTATTTGAGCAGATTTAATGCTATCTAGCTAAGGTCTGATAGGAGCTCAAAGCATTAATAATTTATTCAACTTGTATTCCTCGTCTCCCCAACTATGATTATTAAAAGAATAATTAAACTAATTACCTTCTTGCTAATTACGTAAGAAAACAAGAAATACGAGTAGATTAACTACGTTCGAGAAGGTTTTACTGGTTAATCCAGTTTTTACGTAGCAAAGACGACGTATTCAACGTACCAAAGATAACTTTCATTAAAATCTATAACCTATTGCGTTCTCTCCCGGTTGATAGGCAAATATTTAATCAGAGATGATTAGTTAAGGGTAATTCATTCTTTTTGACTTAAAGTTAGCAAATAACAAGGGAGAAGGTTATGTGTTTACTTATGTCCTTTTAGCTTAATAACCTGTGTGGTCCAATAATCATACCGAAACTTCTGCTAACAAGTTGTCAATGTATATATTTTAAAAAGATTTTATGTTCATACACCTTTACAATCAGTCAATATGTTGCTCACAGAAGCAGTAACTTTCATATCGTTAGCCATTTGGTCACCCACCAGGAAGTGAAAGCTCTAAACAATATAATTTCTTCCTTACAATGATACAATTAGTTAGTATCCTATGAGTTTGTGCCTTTTATCCCGAGTCATTCTTAAGTAAGATTATTATATTGTGCAATTATTACAAACAATTTCACAAGATATAAGGTGATTAGCAAGTAGTGAAAAGTCTTTACTAAAAAAAAAAAAAAAAAAAAACAAGGTGTGTAATATATTCCCGAATTTGACTAAAAGTTACCCTTTTCTAATTCTTTACCACACGAGTGCATTACCATGAATAAAATGAAGAATCGACAGTAAAACAATACCACCAATTTCCCCCACCTTAATAAAATTGGTTAGTATCTTACTTTGTGCCTTTTATTTCAAGTCATTACATAGACACCATTACACATATAAGCTATCTAACACGTAGATAGTTATTATTAACAAATGAGATGGCATTTTCAGTCTTGAACTAAGAGACTAATAATTGCTTCATCATATTTCTCAAAGGACATTTTGACTTAAATTTGCAGATCGAAGTATCATAGAATTTACCACGAGAGTACAATTAAATGAAGAAAAAGAAGAATTAACAATTGTGAGTTTGTGACTTGTAAATCTATCTCACTCTCTTTCTCTTTCTAATGTTAGGTTAGATGATATAGAAATAAAAGGGGTTGACACTTGATAATGAGGATAGCAATGGGACCTACCCTAATGAAAAGACAATTTGATTGCTCACTAAAAGAAATAATAATGATAGTTCCTCCAATCATGAAAATGTATAAGCTTTACAGCATGATTTTTACGAAATGATGTGCATTGTACTTGATCTTTACAGGAAATTGTAGCCTTGAATGGCATGCAACGTTTAGAAATCAAGGATAGGGTTTGTTCATTCACCTAAAAAAAGATAACGATATTTTGGGGGAAAAAAAGTTGGGGATGAAAATGAAATTTATCAACTTATATAAAGGTCATTAGGTCAAAGCTTCAAGGAGTTTACTAAAAACACCAAACCATATAAATATAACTTGGGTGTCCTATATTTCTGATTAAAGTCATAGAACCTATAATGGAAATATAAACATGAAGCCTTGCCCAAAATTCCCATTATCCAATGTGCGGGGGAGACTAAACAAAAAATCAAAGTCTGACCAGAAAATATTGCCGCCCAGCCTATGAAGATCAAGCAAGAGTTCAGAATTTACGGATCAAAGTCAATTTACTTTTAATCACAAAACTAGATCAACTTGAACTCAACCTCGCATAGTCGCATATATGATCTGTTGCATAAAGTTTGTAGTTAATCACATTAAGAAAATTTAAACCGTACAATAGCATTAATTCATTACTTGTCTTTTTTATGGTACAGATTGTTAGTTTATTCGGTCGATCTTTCCTCTACAAGTACAAACGATGCAATCACTTAATACTAAACCCAACTTGACCGAACATTTTGATTTCACCCAAATATAAACGGTACCAACTTGATTGAAAAAATATGTTAATCACCTCTAGTTTGACTCTTCCTACGACCATTAAGATGGATACTTTAGATATACACCGCACGTAATATTGTCTTGTCACTATTAACAAAGATATCATTTAAGCATATTTTACACTTCCTTTAAAACATCAAAAAAATGAAAAATAATTTTGTTGTGAAAGCATTTTCAATAATAGGACACATGTAATATATTTTCTTATTCTCATAATCTACTTCTGATAAAAATTACTCCAACATCAATCAAATTTTTACCGCAAAAGTGTCGACAAATGATATTTTGAAGTAGAGGGTGGACTCCTTATTTTACACACCTACATACCATGCATAATTTTTAAAAACCACAAGAATAGTACAAAGCAGAACTTCATTTGACTTTAGAGGAGATTAATTTCTCTTGAAAAACATTTTATTATTTTTTTGGAACAAAGGTAGAATAATTCATGAGCATATCTTAAGTCTATTTGTCTTTTCTGATTTCACATTGTTTCTAGTAGATAGGCCACCTCCTAATTGTATTATTATGTAACATTATTAATTAATTAGTACCCATAATGTGGAAGAAAGATAGTATAAAGAAAGGAAGAATTAAAAAAGCAAAAAAAATATGATATATTAGATTCTAGACTAGGAAAGACAATGAGGAAAACTCTGTTCTACTTTCTAAACATTTCAAAATTATCCATTATTTTAATCATAAAGTTAGATCCTTTTTTCTAATCTTCCTTTTTGAAATCCAATGACTTGTTCCATATCTCTCTTTCTCCAGCTATTATTGTCTTTCCTCACTAACCATTATATATACTCTCATACACATATTTATACGACACAATTCATCATAATTCACAATCTACAGCCAATATAAGAGCTAAAACTTTGCACAAACTTCTACACCAAACAAAGATTAAAAGAGAGAAAAACAAACAAAATTCAAAAACAATAAGATGGGAAGAGCACCTTGCTGTGATAAAGCCAACGTAAAGAAAGGTCCTTGGTCACCTGAAGAAGATGCAACTCTCAAGGCTTATATTGAGCAAAAGGGCACAGGAGGTAACTGGATCGCGCTGCCACTGAAAATTGGTAAGCAAAATATATTAAATATGTATACATCTTCATGATCATACATTCATACATGGTTTTTTTTTTTTTTTTTTTTTTTTTTTTTTTTGTCTTTCTAGTAAAGTTTATTTCAGTATTACTAACCTGAGTTATTGGTTTAGGCCTTAAGAGATGTGGAAAAAGCTGCCGACTTCGATGGTTGAATTATCTCCGACCTAATATCAAGCATGGAGGGTTCACTGAAGATGAAGAAAATATCATCTGCAGCTTGTACCTCAGTATTGGAAGCAGGTAACTGATCAAGCCCAAATCTATATCGAAAAAAAAAACTTCGTAAACAATAATAAATGAGATAAAAACGATAAAAAAAAAAAAGAAAAAAAAAGAGGAAATGTTAACACTAGTATGAATCATTCTATAAGAAAGGTCTAAGTGGATCGAGATTCTCTCCAGTAACTAGACGGCTTAATTTAGTCATGGAGATGCAATTATGGAGGTCTAGGTGTAGCCATAATCCCACTAGTCGTTCTTAAACCATGATATGAAACTATATTTCTGATGGATTTTAAAAATAAATAAACAGTTTTCTTAGATGGAAATATGATTCTAATATGTGTTGATTTTAATTATGTATTACAGATGGTCTATCATTGCTGCACAATTACCTGGAAGAACCGACAATGATATCAAGAATTACTGGAACACAAGGCTGAAGAAGAAGCTGATGGCTAAGCAAAGGAAGGAACAAACAGCTTGCCGTATCATTGAGCAGGAGATTAAGAGAGAGAGCGAGACTTTTATGGTTAATCAAACCTTGAATCAAGTACCTTACTGGGCTGAGCAACAAACATCCATGCCCATGATGCACCCAAGTCTTGCAGCTCATCATCTCGGAAATCAAGATCAGCTCACAAGACTACTGACCAAGATCGGGGGACAGTTTTATGACGATTCTCAACTCATAAACAACGGTGGCAGTTACCAATATCCCACTCAAGACCAGCTTTATGTTCTAGACTCGTCTAATGCTCAAGCATCTTCAGCAGTAGCCATAAATTCCACGACGAATGTGAATTTTACCCAATGGCTAAACATGGAATATGATGCAAATGGTGTGAGCATGAATATACATCAAGGACAGGAGAGTTTTCCTCCAGAATTTGAAGCATACTTAAGTAATCAGTTAAGGTTTGATGGAAACGAGAGCTTTTCTGGTGTTGAGGTAGGCAACAACAGTAGCACCACAAGCAATTCCGCAGGCAGCAGCAGCTGGGAAGACATGAGCTCCCTAGTCAACACACCTGCATCTAGTTTCGACGCTTATCAGAATGGGATGCTGTAGGCTCTATTGAGACCCAGGTTCTTAGGATAGCAATAATAAGAGTAGCATAATATGGTGTAAATTATTTGTACCAGCGGAATTCTGGATAAGGTTCACAGTAAATTTCATTGATATATCATGTGATTTTTGTATGAAAAATGCATATGTTTGTGATTCATCTATTTTCCAATCAACAGCATTTAAAATTTTGATCAGAGCTAGCTTAAGGTATGTCATGAAAGTTAGGATTATTGAGTAAAGTACAGCAGGTTTATCCACTTGAAACCAGAAGCTTTTCTGAAGATGTCTCAGGGAAGAATGTCTCAGGGAAGAACGTACAGTATAAGATATTATCTTGACAACTACACATAAAAAAACATGGTAAATGAATTTGTAACAGTATTTCCCAGTTCTGCAAGAAAAAAAGCAGTATAATAGTCGGAAAGGTACTTTATTAGTTTATTTTGGACACACCTTGCTCAAACTTTGCAATTTGGGCATCAAAAAATGGCTGCATTCTCTTATAGTTATCTTCCTGTCTATACTTCTGCCAGCAACCAAGGCTATTCCACGTAATATTTTGTATCAATCAGCCTGCAATCATTTTACACTAACTTACTGAACATATTATATTTTATGATCGATAATCAGAGATTATGTATAAACAAATCTACTAGTACAGGAATAATGCCACATTGTTAATATCATATGAAGGGTAAAGTCATGAGATTCAATACTATATGTTTAAATTATAATTATCATCAATTAGATTCCCAAATAAAACTTAATCTAGTAAAATATATCAGACAGAATTCTTAATCAAAATATTATCCTTTTGTTTTCTTATATTTCGCAGTACCTTAAGGGTTATAGAATGAAACAGACAGCAAGCATGCAATTGATCCTACTTTTCTGTCAGTATTATGGTGTAGGTGATTTTTGCTATTTTGGCTCTTGCTTGTTACTCAAGCCAAGGATCTGGGAATAATATCAGCCTTGTGGAAGTCTAATTCAGGAACTACCCAGTCTAGACAAGGCCAAGATACCAGGATCCACACATCCTCCTGCCTCTTGTGAACTTGGTCATCCCTAGAAAAATTATACTCCCTTTGTCCCAAAGCTCGATCTACTACTACAGAGTGAATACAACTTTATCATCATTCTCACTAAATTATTACCCCAATTAAACAGACCATAAAGGTGACGTACTGATGTGTGCTGTAGTAGCAAATTATACTTTCCCTTTGTCCCACAACTGAATTAACATTGTCCCAAAGCTTGATCTGCTATGGTTCGGAGTGAGTACTCACTTTATCATCATTGTAACAAATTTATTACTCCAATTAAACAATCAATAAAGGTGATTATGCTATAGGAAAACATCTTACAGTAACAAAAAAGTAAGTCAAGCTCCAATACAAAATCTAGCCTCCAACGCAATGCATCTTTTAGACCCTCTAACATGATAAGAAAGCAATGTATTTTCTGAACATCTTTTTCAGGTTTTATTTCTTTTGTTGTTGTGCTATTAATCTGCACAAATCAAATATATAACTGGTCTACGTGTTGCTGTAATTAATAAACAAATCCACTCCCCAGAATATAACTGACTGTGATCCATGGCATGCTGTACCTTGAATTGTAATTGTAACAGCATTTCAAGATCACAGACCTCAGCTCATTACAAAATATTTCTCATTACTCATCAAGCTTCAATACCCATTTTCTGTAACACCTTTCTCCGAGGGAAGAGGACTAATCATCCATATTCACATGCGCAAATGCTCTCTTGTTTCACATTTAAGATTCAACTCCAAACATATTATTTATTCATCTGACTGGTAGCAAAGTAAGAAAATTACATCAGGACATAGCATATTACAGAAATCTAATGACAAAAGGCTGCATGCCAATCACGCTGGACAAGTTACAACTATTAAAAAGTAAATCCCAGAACTACCCAATAGAGAAACATCAATCCCTTGTTTTTTTCACTAACAACAATCTAAATGCGCTGGTTAACAAGTCCTTTCCTATTTGGTCTGCAATAATTTATTGCCCTTTCTTTTATTGCTCTTTCCTGGTTACAACTATTGTGTTCTTAGCTTTTTTTTTTTTTTTTTTTTTTTTTTTGTTTCGTTTTTCCTCTTTTTAACAGGCCTACTTTCTATACTAAAATAATACGGAGTAATACAAGAGATATATTAAAAACTTGTAGACATTCAATCCATGCATAGGCTAGACTATTCAATTTCGGTATAGGTCGTATTTTTCCATGTCTGAAAAGGTGGATTCACTTTTTATAGGAATAACAAATGAAAGGAATGCACATACATCTCATGTGTTCTTATTACAAAAAAAAAATGCTTCCTTTATGAATTTGTCATGTACTCCCTTTTCACTATCTTCTTGCAATTCACATAATAATGAGGGAGTACAAGGAATTGAGGAACAAATTATTAGTGAAGATACATCTGAATACACTTACAAAACAGCCTAACAGGACTTAAAATGGAAACGTACAATTTTTTTCGGGTAAGCAATTTTTTAATGCACCATAAAATAGTATAAATCCAAGTACATAAGGTGGAGGTGCTTACTAGAT